>NC_041406.2:12762746-13068580 GCF_900747795.2 Erpetoichthys calabaricus | reverse complement strand
CACAGAGCATCACTTTTTCCACATTTTGTTATGTTACAGCCTTATTCCAAAATGGATTCAATTCATTTTTTTCCTCAGAATTCTACACACAACACCCCATAATGACAACGTGAAAAAAAGTTTACTTGAGGTTTTTGCAAATTTATTAAAAATAAAAAAATTGAGAAATCCCATGTCCATAAGTATTCACAGCCTTTGCTCAATACTTTGTCGATGCACCTTTGGCAGCAATTACAGCCTCAAGTCCTGTTGAATATGATGCCACAAGCTTGGCACACCTATCCTTGGCCAGTTTTGCCCATTCCTCTTTGCAGCACCTCTCAAGCTCCATCAGGTTGGATGGGAAGCGTCGGTGCACAGCCATTTTAAGATCTCTCCAGAGATGTTCAATCGGATTCAAGTCTGGGCTCTGGCTGGGCCACTCAAAGACATTCACAGAGTTGTCCTGAAGCCACTCCTTTGATATCTTGGCTGTGTGCTTAGGGTCGTTGTCCTGCTGAAACATGAACTGTCACCCCAGTCTGAGGTCAAGAGCGCTCTGGAGCAGGTTTTCATCCAGGATGTCTCTGTACATTGCTGCAGTCATCTTTCCCTTTATCCTGACTAGTCTCCCAGTCCCTGCCACTGAAAAACATCCCCACAGCATGATGCTGCCACCACCATGCTTCACTGTAGGAATGGTATTGGCCTGGTGATGAGCGGTGCTTGGTTTCCTCCAAACGTGACGCCTGGCATTCACACCAAAGAGTTCAATCTTTGTCTTATCAGACCAGAGAATTTTCTTTCTCGTGGTCTGAGAGTCCTTCAGGTGTCTTTTGGCAAACTTCAGGTGGGCTGCCATGTGCCTTTTACTAAGGAGTGGCTTCTGTCTGGCCACTCTACCATACAGACCTGATTGGTGGATTGCTGCAGAGATGGTTGTCCTTCTGGAAGGTTCTCCTCTCTCCACAGAGGACCTCTGGAGCTCTGACAAAGTGACCATTGGGTTCTTGGTCACCTCCCTGACTAAGGCCCTTCTCCCCTGATCGCTCAGTTTAGATGGCCGGCCAGCTCTAGGAAGAGTCCTGGTGGTTTCGAACTTCTTCCACTTACGGATGATGGAGGCCACTGTGCTCATTGGGACCTTCAAAGCAGCAGAAATTTTTCTGTAACCTTCCCCAGATTTGTGCCTCGAGACAATCCTGTCTCGGAGGTCTACAGACAATTCCTTTGACTTCATGCTTGGTTTGTGCTCTGACATGAACTGACAACTGTGGGACCTTCTATAGACAGGTGTGTGCCTTTCCAAATCATGTCCAGTCAACTGAATTTACCACAGTTGGACTCCAATGAAGCTGTAGAAACATCTCAAGGATGATCAGGGGAAACAGGATGCACCTGAGCTCAATTTTGAGCTTCACGGCAAAGGCTGTGAATACTTATGTACATGTGCTTTCTCAATTTTTTTATTTTTAATAAATTTGCAAAAATCTCAAGTGAGCTTTTTTCACGTTGTCATTATGGGGTGTTGTGTGTAGAATTCTGAGGAAAAAAATGAATTTAATCCATTTTGGAATAAGGCTGTAACATAACAAAATGTGGAAAAAGTGATGCGCTGGGAATACTTTCCGGATACACTGTATCACCATTTAAGAGGGGGTTTCGGAGGAGCAACCACATCTCCTTGGGGTGCGTTCTGCCCCCCTCTTCACAACGTGATGGGCAGAGATGTGCACACCCCGGGGCTTGGGCTTGGGTAGCAATAACTCATTCACTACAGCTTTATTACTGGAAAATATCAAGAAATAAAAAATGAATGATAATGAATGAAATGAAAATAACAATCTCTTTAAATTGTATATCCGTTTAACAAAACTGGCGGTGGGCGAGCAAAGCGAGCAGGGGACGGAGCCCCCTAGTATATATACTGTATATGTATGTATGTATATTATATATATATATATATATATATATATATATATATATATATATATATATATATATATTTATATTTATATATAGTCCTGCGGTGGGTTGGCACCCTGCCCAGGATTGTTTCCTGCCTTGTGCCCTGTGTTGGCTGGGATTGGCTCCAGCAGACCCCCGTGACCTTGTGTTCGGATTCAGCGGGTTGGAAAATGGATGGATGGATGGATATATATATATATATATATATATATATATATATATATATATATATATATATTATATATATTGTCACACACGTGTGCATGGAAAACAGCTGAAGGGCCTAGACACTTGTAATTCTACGCTAGGCCAGGGGGCGGTGGAGTGTACTGACTATCTCTCTCAGTCCCTTGCAGACCTGTCCCGGGAAATCCCGCCTCTGGACGGCCCAGAGGATGACGTCACTTCCGAACACCAGGATACCACTCCCACTTCCTGCAACGAAGGCGTCATTTCCCTTCTGGGCCTTTAAAACTGCCATCTTGCCTCAGTACAGGCAGTTCTGTTTTGGACTCCGATCTATACACTTCTTGTTATAAAAAAGAGCAATTTGCAGCTGAGCATATTATACGGGTGGCTGCCCCAAACCTTTGTGATGTCTCCGACTCATTCTTCTGACAATATATATATAATATACTAGCAAAATACCCGCGCTTCGCAGCGGAGAAGTACTGTGTTAAAGAGGTTATGAAAAAAAAAGGAAACATTTTAAAAATAACGTAACATGATTGTCAATGAAAGCCCGTTTCAGTCAGTAAGTCTTATGTGTGTGTTTATGTATGTGTGTATATATATGTAGATGTGTATATGTAGATATGTATATATATGTATATGTATATAAATGTTTATGTGTGTGTGTATATTATATATATAATATATATATATATATATATATATATATATATATATATATATATATATATAAAAGACAGCAACAGTTATAACAATGACAACACAATTACATTGACAATCATGTTACGTTATTTTTAAAATGTTTCCTTTTTTTTTCATAACCTCTTTAACACACTACTTCTCCGCTGCGAAGCGCGGGTATTTTGCTAGTATATATATATATATATATATACACATACATACACACATACATACATATACACACATAGATGCACTTACAATAACATAGAAATCAATATAAACAACATGAACATCATTATCATATGAGAATATGAAGTAATATATAAGAAGCACATTTCATATAAATATAAATTATTAAACAGTAAAATGTTCTTCTATAATTTGCTACCGTGGCTTTTCGTTGGTCTGTCCAGGATTTTAAATCACCTGTAGCTTGCAAACCGTTTCACCTATTGACTTGAAATCTGGTACATATATAATACGTCACGTCTGCTATCCGCTTTATGGGTGATGATTGTATTACTCTTTTTATGTTTATTTTATTTTAGAATCAACTCCTATCTGCGCACACTAGGGCGGCCGTGGGCGGATGCGTATGGTGTATTCACTCCATGTTATCGTCAGTGTTATTTTGATAAAAGAATTTGAACAATATATAAGAAGCGTATAAATTATTAAACAGTAAAACATTAACATTTAAGAAGTAAAGTTACATGAAGTACTACTGCAGTGCCTTCGGGTATACCTCATTTTTTGTTTGCCCATTACATGCTTAAATGTATACATTTTTTGTTGCACCTACCCGAGAACACGCGACATATAACCGAGCGTGGGAGAAGCATGGATTTTAAACACGCGTTGAGTTCATCTGCTGGTCTCCCTCGTGGAATAACTGGTAATGTTTGACTAAAATCTACAGCGAGTAAAACGATATCACTTCCTATTTTTTTTTTTACGATCTCTGAGATCTTGCTTTTTTCGGTTCAAGGCTTCATAAGCTCTTTTATGTTGTATGGTGTACTTATCCCAAACCATCATGTTTGAATGTTGCAAGACTTTCGCCTTGTATGTAGATCGGGGTAATTACATTCATTGCATTCCTAGTCTGAATCACAATCTGATTGTATGGGTGGTTACCTGGCACTGTAGGGTTGCCACCCGTCCTTTAAAATACGGAATCGTGCCGGGTTTGAGAATGAAATTGCGCGTCCCGTTTTGAATCAATACTGGACGGGATTTATCCCGTATGTTTTGTATAATTTTTTTTTTAAAGCAGCGTCTCATGCAAATTATCCCACACGCATTTTATGAAGATGCCTCCTTTCCTACTTTTGATTGGGTAATACTTGATGTCATCGTTAGTTTGATTGGTGTTTTCAACTGTCCAGTGAGGAGGGCGTGTCTTTTAAGTACAGTGTGCAAAGTGTTGGCACTGAGATGTTGTGTCAGCGCCATAGTTGAAGCCCCTAACATTGCGGTCAGCAAGTCGGCTAACATCCGCCATGTGCCGTCTTTCAGTTGCGAGAAGCAGATCATAGAATGGTTGAAACTGTTGCCCCTAACGTTGCGCCACGGCGTGTGGTTCGTTAATACCTCGTGTCTTGTCATTAAAGTTTTATCTCGCGAATATGTTATTGCAATCTGCAGCGGGAGCGTTTCTATAAACTTAATTGAAAGTTACGTTTTACACCGTGCTTTGTTTCCCTTATGAACATGCTTGTATGCTTAACTCACTCCGTTCTCAATTGTTTAATTAATTTTTTGCTCTTCGCTGTTTGCGGCTGTTCCTCCATTTCCCCCTACTTCGTTCTTTTATCTCGCGAATATGTTATTGCAATCCTTAACGGGAGCGTTTCAATAAACTGATTGAAAATAGTTTTGCATTTACCTTTTTAGTAAAAGGCGAGCTTTTAAGCCTGAGAAATCACCCCGTAAATGCAGACGTTTAATTGGACATGTGTTAATATGTATGGTTACACATTATTAAAAGACAGTGAACAACGTCAGTTACCTTTCTTCCCGCGTTTGATAAAAGGTGAGCTTTTAAGCCTGAGAAATCACCCCGTAAATGCACATGTTTAATTGCACATGTGTTAATATGTATGCTTACACAGTATTAAAAGACAGTCAAAAATTAACGTCATTTACCTTCGTTCCCGCGTGTGACTCGTGCTGTAAATGTCTTCCTTGTTTTTAGTTCACGTGATTACGTAGGAGGCGTGATGACGCGATACGTGACTCCGCCTCCTCCATTACAGTGTATGGACAAAAAATATGTTCCAGTTATGACCATTACGCTTTGAATTTCGAAATGAAACCTGCCTAACTTTTGTAAGTAAGCTGTAAGGAATGAGCCTGCCAAATTTCAGCCTTCCACCTACACAGGAAGTTGGAGAATTAGTGATGAGTCAGTCAGTCAGTCAGTGAGTGAGTCAGTCAGTGAGGGCTTTGCCTTTTATTATTATAGATTCATAGCATTTGTAGTCTGAAACACAATCTGATTGTATGGATGGTTGCCTACCAAGTAACGCATGTGGTTGGTCTGCAAGTCGGCAAACGTCCTCCATGCCCTCTCAGTTGTGAGAAGCAGATCATAGAATGCTCCACTATGACCTTCAGGGGGTCAAGCGTGCATCCCATAACTGAGGCTGTCTTAATAATCAGCTTGCTGATTTGGTGGGCTTCTCTTGAAGTGATGTTACCAGCTCAGCACACCACACTGGCCATCACAGAGTTGTAGAAAATATGAAGAATGTCACTTCCCACATTAAGGGTTTGCAGCCTCCTAAGTACAAAGAAAGTATTGAGTTTTGCTTGGTGGGGTAAAAAAATTGAAAGGATTTGAGCACAAAACTGCAGCATAACAAAATGTGTAAAAATGAAGGGGTCTGAACGCATTTTGAATCCACTGCCCATTTAGGTTGCGTAAGTTACTGCCGTTGATGGGTTTGGTTTCCATTTGGAGCACAGACAGGTGTGTCGGCTCACTCAGGGTCACACAGTGAAGTCGAGGTGGGGTATTGAACCTGGCACTGGGATTTGAAGTTCAGGGTCTCATCCCCTACTGCCTACTGCACAGAATTTACACATTTTTACACTTTCTTTGTTAAAGCCGATACTCATTAGGCTTGTGGGCCTGTCACTTGAATTTCTCTTTAGCAGATTAAGCTTTGACATGAAATTGATGAAAAGAGTCTTTGGAGGATAAAAATCGCGAGGTCTCTGAGAAAGGCCGCAGCAGTGCTTGCTTTGCTAATGCACTCCTCGTTTCTCTCCTCAGGATATTGAAGACCACGTGGCGTTTGTAATCACCGTGCCCACGGCTCTGGCGATATTCCTGACCATCTTTGTTCTGGTTTGCATCGAGTCGGTCTTTAAGAAGCTGCTGCGACTTTTCTCTTTGGTAATCTGGGCCTGCCTTGTTGCCATGGGATACCTCTTCATGTTTTTTGGAGGAATCATCTGTCCTTGGGACCAGGTAGGACAAATGATATGTCCTTCAGAACTTCTTGGAAAACTCAAAAGAAGGTGTTTTCACTGTGATCTTTGAAATAGTTAATGCAATACTCTTGTCATTTAGAAAATATTTTGTTAATTTTAATTCTGTTTGTGGCTGAAATATTACACAGCAAAAATGGGTGTCACACTTCAAACTATCTCTAGCAATACCCTGCCCACTAGAGGGTGCTCGGAAAATCAGGTGGCAGTTTAGTTTTTTCTTTCAAAATGGTAGCAAATAGTTAATGGAGTGTTATGAAGGTGATAACAGGGTTTTGGACTTTGATTCAAAGAATTTGTTTTCTTGTGTTTATCTATTTTCTCATTCTCCCATAATGCCACTTTGTTTCTAGTAGGTAGACGCTATGCAGAGTAGTTTTGTTGGCAGTTGCTAGGCATCGCTGTAGGCAACTGCAGAGGTCGTTGTTGGAGTGGCATCTGGGGTCACTGAGTATTGTTACAGTTTGTCAAAGGGGATAAACTACGAAAATAATAGAGATGACCAGAAAAGAAATGCCAGGGAACACAAAGATCAAAAAACGAAAGGCCATCCATCTTTCAGAAGAACCGAATCGCTTATCAAGAATCGAAGTCTAATAATCAGAAATGACATCACCTCATCCCCTTAAATTGTCCGCAAACTCAGATATCGAAGAAACGAATAGAAGTGAACTTTATACGTTTGACCTCAGATGTGTAAACATTTGATTTCTGGGTTGACTCTCCTAGCAACCTGGCCAAGTTAATACACAACATAGCGATTCTTAAAATTCCCAAAATGGCACTGAAAATGATGCAAAAAATAATAAAACACACCTGAAATTTTAGCAGGTTCACTTCTGGAAGTCACTTCCTTGCCCGAGTTTCCGGATATCAAAAGACTAAGTTGTTCACGTTCTTTTTAAGATCCTGTTTGTTTTTATTATTTCTTTTGTTTGTCTTGACTACGTTTTTGGTTTTTGATATCAAAAGACAAAACACTTTCTAAGTTTGTTTGTCTTCTTCTTAAGGCCTTGGTTTTTCTGAATTCTTTTGTTTCTTTCGACTATGATATCGGTTCACATTTAAGCTTTGTTTTGTTGATTGCTTGGTACTGCTTTAATTATTTTGGCTTTCTGTTTATCTCCTGATCTTTTCATTGCTACGAGGTGCAACAATGGGCATCAAAGTTGTGCTGTGAGTCTTTAAATCATTTATTTCTGGCAAGAAGGTCAAGTGGTTCGAAACTAAAAGTGGTTACAGTAATCCCTCACTTATCGCGGGAGATAGGTTCCAAGGCCGACCGCGATAACTGAATTTCTGCGAAGTAGGGACACCATATTTATTTAATTATTTAACGTGTATTTGGACGTTTTTAAACCCTCCCTGTATTGTTTACAACCCACCCTTTACTCTATTAATAACAGGGACAACTGCTAAGCAATATGAAATCGGTAGATAAGTTTACACTTACTGTATAGCGAAGTACACGTAGCTATATATGACGTGATGATGGTGATGAATATGCTGTGCAGTAAAAATGATGACGATGAAGGTGATAATCCCCTGAATGCAGTAGCAAGAGCACGTTAATGCTGAATGAGTGAGATGAGACTTCCTGGTTAATGCAGCACTCCGTCGCTGAGCCAATCAGCAGCACACAGGAACTTAACTGCGTGCTCTGATTGGGTAGCTTCTCAGCCATCCGCCAATAGCATCTCTTGTATGAAATCAACTGGGCAAACCAACTGAGGAAGCAAATACCAAAAGTAAAAAGACGCATTGTCTGCAGAAACCCGGGAAGCAGCGAAAAATCCGCGTTATATATTTAGATATGCTTACATATAAAATCCGCGAAGTCATGAATCCGCGAAAAGTGAACCGCGAAGTAGCGAGGGATTACTGTACTTCTATTGTGATCTTGCTAATTTTGCATATTTCTGCTCAACACATAAATCTGTATTAATTTGAATTTGTTTTATAACAAATCGAGGCACACTGCATTGAATCCTCTGTGACAAAGCCTGGAGATAATGAGCCATGACTTAACAAGATCTCATCACTGCACTCCTGTCGTGTCTCAAGATGGGTTCCTCCCCTGGCTGGGGCTCATATTCATGTTTTATATCTCCTTTGTTCATTTTGGATTCTTTGATGAGTGTTTATTAGGTGTGTCATTCTTTATTTTTGGCTTTGTAGATAAGCTGCCTTTGTTATATTCCATGTACTCCAAGATGCGGGGCCACCTGCCAGTCACCACCAGGAACTTCCCTCCGCCCTATAAATCTGACAGTTCATTGTGAATGTGCTCTGGAGAGGGGAGTTAGGCCTGTAAGCTTAACATGCATCACAGGGAAATTAATGGAAGGAATTATTAAGGATAAGATCGAGCAACACCTGGCAAGGATATGAGTCATTCTAAGCAGTCAGCATGGGTTCAGAAGAGGGAGGTCGTGTTTTACTAACATGCTGGAATTCTATGAGGAGGCAACAAAAGGATACGATCAAAGTGGAGCTTATGATATTACTTATCTGGACTTTCAGAAAGCATTTGATAAGGTGCCACATGAGAGGTTGGGCATCAAATTAAAAGAGGTGGGAGTTCAGGGTGATGTTTGTAGATGGGTGCAGAATTGGCTCAGACACAGGAAGCAGAGGGTGATGGTGTGAGGAACCTCATCAGAACTGGCTGATGTTAAGAGTGGTGTTCCACAGGGGTCAGTGCTAGGGCCGCTGCTATTTTTAATATATATAAATGATTTAGATAGTAATATAAGTAACAAGCTGGTTAAGTTTGCAGATGATACCAAGACAGGTGGATTAGCAGATAATTTGGAATCCGTTATATCATTACAGAAGGACTTGGATAGCATACAGGCTTGGGCAGACTTGTGGCAGATGAAATTTAATGTCAGTAAATGTAAAGTATTACACATTGGAAGTAAAAATGTTAGGCTTGAATACACAATGGGCGGTCGGAAAATCGAGAGTACACCTTATGAGAAGGATTTAGGAGTCATAGTGGACTCTAAGCTATCGATTTCCCGACAGTGTGCAGAAGCCATTAAGAAGGCTAACAGAATGTCAGGTTATATAGCGCGATGTGTGGAGTACAAGTCACAGGAGGTTCTGCTCAACCTTTATAATGCACTGGTGAGGCCTCATCTGGAGTCCTGTGTGCAGTTTTGGTCTCCAGGCTACAAAAAGGACATAGCAGCACTAGAAAAGGTCCGGAGAAGAGCGACTAGGCTGATTCCAGGGCTACAGGGGTTGAATTATGAGGAAAGATTAAAAGAGCTGAGCCTTTACAGTTTAAGCAAAAGAAGATTAAAAGGAGACCTGATTGAAGTGTTTAAAATTATGAAGGGAATTAGTCCAGTGGATCGAGACTGTTATTTTAAAATGAGTTCATCAAGAACACGGGGACACAGTTGGAAACTTGTTAAGGGTAAATTTCGCACAAACATTAGGAAGTTTTTCTTTACACAAAGAACGATAGAAACTTGGAATAAGCTACCAAGTAGTGTGGTGGACAGTAAGACGTTAGGGTCTTTCAAAACTCGACTTGATGTTTTCTTAGAAGAAATAAGTGGATAGTACTGGCAAGCTTTGTTGGGCTGAATGGCCTGTTCTCGTCTAGAGTGTTCTAATTGAACCGCTCTATTCTAACTTAATCTAACTTAATTTCTTAAAGGTCTTGCCTCATTTTCAGTTTTGTGGCCCTTCTTTATTTTGCTTCTTTTCTTTTTTTAAACTGTTTTCTGTATAATGCGAGGAGCACCTACTGCAATAGTCCTGTCTGTCTGTCTGCATGCCTTTCTGTATGAAACAGCTCATCTCCCAGTGGAGTGATTTTTGTTGAAATTTTCGCACACTTGTTCTTCAAGGACAGTTGTTGAGAACAGACTGAAATTTCAAAGCTTTGTGCATCACAAAGTCTCCCATCAAAAAATTTTGTTGAATCTGCAAACTTGACATAAACAGAGAAATATGCAACTTCAGCCACGGATTAGTTTATTGTTTCAACTTTTCCTTGACTGCGGTTATAGCAGCATGTATGTTTTTGTATGTTTTTCTCCTTTACTCTTCTACCAACCTCTCAGATCTTCAATGCAATGCCAGGGAAAAGTCACACTTGCACAAACAGCTCATGTTCTGCAGCTGCTTTAGGTAAGTTAAGGATAAAAAAGCTTCTCTGGAATGAATGGAAGAGGAAAGTGATTACAGTCATATGAAAAAGTTTGGGAACCCCTCTCAGCCTGCATAATAATTGACTCTCCTTTTAACAAAAAAGATAACAGTGGTACGTCTTTAATTTCCTGAACATCGGAGTACTGCGGTGTTTTCCGAACAAACATTTTTAGTGACGCAGTATTTAGTTGTGTGAAATGAAATCAAATGTGAAAAACTGGCTGTGCAAAAATTTTGGTCCCCTTGTAATTTTGCTGATTTGAATGCCTGTCACTGCTCAATGCTGATTGGTTGATGAGCTCGTGAAGCCTTGAACTTCATAGACAGGTGTGTCCAATCATGTGATATAAAGGGATTTAAGGTGGTCAATTACAAGTTGTGCTTCCTTCCCTTTGACTTTCCTCTGAAGAGTGACAGCATGGGATCCTCAAAGCAACTCTCCAAAGATCTGAAAACAAAGATTGTTGGGTCTCCTGGTTTAGGGGAAGGCTACAAAAAGCCATCTCAGAGGTTTAAACTGTCAGTTTCTGTAACTGTAAGGAATGTCATCAGGAAATGGAAGGCCACAGGCACAGTTGCTGTTAAACCCAGCAGGTCTGGCAGACCAAGAAAAATACAGGAGCGGCATATGAGCAGGATTGTGAGAATGGTGACAGACAACCCACAGATCACCTCCAAAGACCTGCAAGAACATCTTGCTGCAGATGGTGTATCTGTACATCGTTCTACAATTCAGCGCAATTTGCACAAAGAACATCTGTATGGGCGAGCACGGTGGTGCAGTGGGTAGCGCTGCTGCCTCGCAGTTGGGAGACCTGGGGACCTGGGTTCGCTTCCCGGGTCCTCCCTGCGTGGAGTTTGCATGTTCTCCCCGTGTCTGCATGGGTTTCCTCTGGGCGCTCCGGTTTCCTCCCACAGTCCAAAGATATGCAGGTTAGGTGGATTGGCGATTCTAAATTGGCCCTAGTGTGTGCTTGGTGTGTGGGTGTGTTTGTGTGTGTCCTGCGGTGGGTTGGCACCCTGCCCAGGATTGGTTCCCTGCCTTGTGCCCTGTGTTGGCTGGGATTGGCTCCAGCAGACCCCCGTGATCCTGTGTTCGGATTCAGCGGGTTGGAAAATGGATGGATGGAACATCTGTATGGCAGGGTGATGAGAAAGAAGCCCTTTCTGCACTCACGCCACAAACAGAGTCGCTTGTTGTATGCCAATGCTCATTTAGACAAGCCAGATTCATTTTGGAACAAAGTTCTTTGGACTGATGAGACAAAAATGGAGTTATCTGGTCAGAACAAAAAGTGCTTTGCATGGCAGAAGAAGAACACCGCATTCCAAGAAAAACACCTGCTACCTACTGTCACATTTGGTGGAGGTTCCATCATGCTGTGGGGCTGTGTGGCCAGTTCAGGGACTGGGGCGCTTGTTAAAATCGAGGGTCGAATGAATTCAACTCAATATCAACAAATTGTTCAGGATAATGTTCAAGCATCAGTCACAAAGTTGAAGTTACGCAGGGGTTGGATATTCCAACAAGACAATGACCCAAAACACAGTTGGAAATCTACAAAGGCATTCATGCAGAGTGAGAAGTACAATGTCTGGAATGGCCGTCACAGTCACCTGACTTGAATATCATCGAAAATCTATGGGATGATTTGAAGCAGGCTGTCCATCAAATTGAACTGAACTGGAGAGATTTTGTATGAAGAATGGTCAACAATACCTCCATCCAGAATCCAGATACTCCTCAAAGGCTATAGGAGGACAGCATCTAGAGGCTCAACTATGTATTGATGTCATATCTCTGTTGGGGTGCTCACATTTATGCACCTGTCTAATTTTGTTATGATGCATATTGCATATTTTCTGTTAATCCAATAAACTTAATGTCACTGCTGAAATCCTACTGTGTCCATACGGCATGTCAGATATTAAAAGGAAGTTGCTACTTTGAAAGCTCAGCCAATGGGAAACAAATATCCAAAGAATTAAGATGGGTTCCCAAACTTTTTCATATGACTGTATGTATGCATACTCTACATAAAACTGAACCCTTAGTGATATAAGCATAGTATGGGTTTAGAAAGATGTCTACTTATGATCTGCTGCTGGGCATGTAACAAGGGCCACGCCGTAGTATTCTGTTTCTGTGGTGCATCAGGTGCCCCAACACTGGGCTGTATGTTGGGGAAACTGGTCAGACACTGCGCCAGCGAATGAACTCATGTAGATCTCAGATCAATCAGAACAGTGTTGATCTTCCAGTGGTAGCACAGTTTAACAGTAATGGCCACAGCATAAAGGACCTGAGGGTCACTGTGCTTATGGGTAATTTCAAGACCCAACAGGAGCGGAGAGAATGGGAATACAAACTAATGCTTAAATTCAATACTCTACAAAACGGTGTCAATAGAGACAAGAGTTTTAGGACCAGATATGTGGACTAACAGACTGATTGACCAGTTGACTTCATCAGAGGCCAAACTTACAGACAATGCACTTCAAAAAAACCCTTACAGGAATTTCTCTAGTGATGGTTATCTTATCTCGATATTTTGTTAGTTCATTGTTCTCTTCTTTCAGGGTTATTTCATCTAAGGTTTATTCATTTTGCTAACATGTGAACAAAAAGGTTGTTAAAATGAAAGAAAAAAATCACTTTGCTGTCCCAATATAATCTCGAGTATTTTTCAGTTTCTTTGTTACACCTTGCGTGATGAAGGGGCCTTAGCTGCCTTGAAAGCTGGCATTTGTAATCTATTTAGTTAGCCAATAAAAGGTGTCATTTCACCCTACTTTCTCTTGTATCAATCTATGGCTAACACGGTACAACACTCTACTGCTAGGGTTACTTGGTCATATAATATACTGTACAACAGACTGACGGTGCGTCGTGGTTTACTTGGTCCCAAAGAGCTGGTTTTGCTTCTGTGTATTTTCAACTTTGGATTCTGCTTTGGGGCTTGTCCTTTCAGTACTGCCACCAAGGCTGCTGTGTGTCAGGAAAAGAAAAGACTGGGAAAAGGACGAAGAAAGTGTGGTGTCGGGAAAACAGGTACGAGACTGATCAGAGAGAAACAGCAAAGCCAAAACATGAACCGGGAACTGTAAATCAAAGGAGTCTGAATAATTCAACTGTGTAACAAAGTACTGAAAGGTTTCTGGTTTTAGGTGTTTGGGAAAACTTCTGGGTATTTGGGGGGTTCAGAAACAGTTGTGTTTAGTGATGTTATAACAGTGCAACTGCTGATAAATACCTTCTAGCATCCTGTGACTGCATCTAGGCATTGAAAGTTTAAAATACAATTACGGCAAAGGGGCAAATAATACCTCATTAATTCAATAAAGAACTTTATGACACTTTCTAGCCAAATGGTTCCTTTCCCTAGAGGGGCATTTTTGTGTATTACAGAGATGGGAGTAGATTCATACCAGGTGGCATGGATCGTGGACTATCTTACAAACAGACCTCAGTGTGTGCGTCTCGGGAACTGCAGGTCTGACATTGTAGTCAGCAGCACAGGAGCGCCGCAGGGGACTGTACTTTCTCTGGTCCTGTTCTGCTTATATACATCGGACTTCCAATACAATTCGGAGTCCTGCCACGTGCAAAAGTTCACTGATGACACTGCTGTCCTGGGCTGCATCAGGAGTGGGCAGGAAGAGGAATATAGGAACCTCATCAAGGACTTTGTTAAATGGTGCGACTCAAACCACCTACACCTGAACACCAGCAAAACCAAAGAGCTGGTGGTGGATTTTAGGAGGCCCAGACCCCTCATGGACCCCGTGATCATCAGAGGTGACTGTGTGCAGAGGATGTAGACCTATAAATACCTGGGAGTGCAGCTGGATGATAAATTGGACTGGACTGCCAATACTGATGCTCTGTGTAAGAAAGGACAGAGCCGACTATACTTCCTTAGAAGGCTGGCGTCCTTCAACATCTACAATAAGATGCTGCAGATGTTCTATCAGATGGTTGTGGCGAGCACCCTCTTCTACGCGGTGGTGTGCTGAGGAGGCAGCATTAAGTAGAAGGATGCCTCACGCCTGGACAAACTGGTGAGGAAGGCAGGCTCTATTGTAGGCATGGAGCTGGACAGTCTGACATCTGTGGCAGAGCGACGGGCGCTGAGCAGGCTCCTATCAATTATGGAGAATCCACTGCATCCACTAAACAGGATCATCTCCAGACAGAGGAGCAGCTTCAGCAACAGACTGCTGTCACCGTCCTGCTCCACTGACAGACTGAGGAGATCGTTCCTCCCCCACACTATGTGACTCTTCAATACCACCGGGGGGGTAAACGTTAACATTATCTATCTATCTATTTATCTATCTATCTATCTATCTATCTATCTATCTATCTATCTATCTATCTATCTATCTATCTATCTATCTATCTATCTGTCTGTCTGTCTGTCTGTCTGTCTGTCTGTCTGTCTGTCTGTCTGTCTGTCTGTCTGTCTGTCTGTCTGTCTGTCTGTCTATCTATCTATCTATCTATCTATCTATCTATCTATCTATCTATCTATCTATCTATCTATCTATCTATCTGTTTGGAACTTCCTAAATCACTTCCTTGTTTTGTGGGCTGAGTTGGCCGAGTCCTCTCTGTGGAGTCAGGAGGTCAGACATTGTAATGGCCGACCCCTTACCCAGCCGGCAGCTACACTACCAAGACCTGTGGCCTGGATGAATTACTAAGGTGAACCTACATATACCAAGCCGTACCTCTAACAAATAATATGTTCCCCTCAATCAACGGTTAAACATAAGCACACAAAAGAAGGTATGTCAAATAGGTGTATAAATATATTAAATGAAATACAATAACAAAAACAATGATGCAGATTCCCCACGTAGAAAATATATGTATATACTGTATATATATATGTATATCTCTCCACCAAAGCAGCAACGTGAAAATACCATCTATACAATAACAAACCCTCCCTTACCCCCGTAACGTATAACAAATACAAAACACAAATAACAATAATGAATGAATACTGAAATGACAATGAACGTGAACTTGAGTCCGGGTATATTACTGTCCTGAATACGAATGACTGATCAAGAAAAAATGGATGCGTTTGAATCTCCCAAATACGATGGAACAATCTCACCGTGTTTTCTTGGCATATGGTGGATAATGAAGTCCAACCCCAGTCTCTTGTGGCTCGAGACGCTCACGGGCGGCATGACGGCAGGCTGGCAGGGGCAGGGATGGCAGCAGCAGTCGCAGTCAGAGTACAACACAATCTGGTTTGTACTTAATAATTATGGGTGGTGGTCTTCAACTACACAAATATGTTCGGAACCACGATGAGCTGGAGATTGATCAGCTGATGCCAGTACCTCACGTTTGTTTTCAATCTCCAGGGGCCTCATGTATAAACGGTGTGTACGCACAGAAATGTTGCGTACGAACATTTCCACGCTCAAATTGCGATGTATAAAACTTAAACTTGGAGTAAAGCCATGCACATTTCCACGGTACCTCATACCCTGGTGTATGCAATTTCTGCGCTCGGTTTTGCAGAACAAACTTTGCTTTGTGCATTCACTTCAATCTCTCACCAGATGTCGATCCCATTTTTGCCGTTGTTTGCTCTTCGCTACTCCCGCAAGCGCATGGGAATCGCAGTCAAACCAACAAAGCTAACTTTCCTTCTAATGGTGGGTTTTGTCACCGTTTGCAGTTGCTCAGCCCCTCCTGCTGACAAAAGTCGACATCTGCCTGAAAGACTTAAAATGTCTCTAGTCAAGGCATCATTTTTGGTCAGCTTTCTTCAGCACAGGCCGCAGTATGGCTGCCGAGCTGTCCTCTTCATTGTGTTGTCTTTTTTAGTTCATGGTGTGTGAGATGCTCCGTCATCGTGATGGTGTGTGTGAGAGAGACGGAGGGGTAAAGCAAGCAAATGTATAGATGCTCTGTCCAAACCCTACAGCCAATGGGGCGTCGTGGTACTTAATGGCGTCTGATTTACAACCAAACAGGCAACTTTAGACCAGTAGAGTTCTGGTGCAACACGATGGTCTCACAGAAGCCCCCAATACCATTTGTTAAGGTGATGCTTGCCAGCCAGGTAGTTAGTTGGCCTCCATGCGGTGAGGGGGGTGGTTGATTGAGAGAGTCCTGCAGAGAATCACTTGCGAGACTGGTTTTAGGCACTTCCTAAAAAGACCTAGTCCTAAAATCTGGGGGTTGTCCTTAACTCTTTCAGGGCGGATGTCAACTTTTGTCAAAATCCACAGGTAGTGGATGGTATTCAGCCGTAAACACCGACAAAACTAACCGTTATGTTTTAGTTTGACTCTCTTTGCTAGAAGGAAAGTGAGTTTTGTTGAATTGACCTCAATTACCTGCGCATGCGTGAGTAGCGAAGAGCAAACAACCTCTAAAATGGCATCGACATCTGGCGAGAGACCAACACGAATGTACAAAGCAAAATACTCAGTGGAAAACATTTGGCGTGTTATCACCGAATCGAACTCTGACTTGTCGGACTCCGATTTTGATGCAAGTGATCTGAAGATACAAATTGAAAACCGGCTTCAGCTGATCGGTATCTAGCTGATTGTGGTGCTGAATATGCTTGTGTTGCCGATTCGCCCACGGCAACGTTCACCTGGGAGGACCGCCACTTACGATGACAAGAGGTACAAACCAGATTGTGTTGCGCTGCCACGTGAAGACAGGCAGGCCAGGCAGCCAGCCCTCCACGCATTCCTACCAGCTACCGAGCTGCCCCTACACAGCCACCAGAGACGCTGAACAGGCGTCGACCTCAGCCACAGCAGCGTTTTCCGTTGATTTACATGGGAAACCTTTGCTTTGTGTGCTTTTTAGAAAACAGAGTTATCTGCAAAAAATATTCAGCCCTCAAAGAGTTAACCATCAAACTATTGCTGTTCTTATCAATGATGTAACACTAATATTTCACTGCTTTGTCTAAGTTACAAATAAAGACAAACAAAACATTTATCAACTTGTATGCAAAATTTCACACCACAACACTGCACACGTTATTCCGTTCCGACTCTGTCTGGTGCCTTCGTCATGCATGCCTTGCTCTTACCACTTGATAGCTGAATTCTGCTGCCAATCTGATGATCTACCAGTGAAATATCAGGTAGTCATGTGTAGTGACGGCCACCGGTACTTTTGGCCTTTTATTAGTTTGCCCTTTCCTTTAATGTATACCTGGGAAAATGGGTTGAATTGGGTTTGCCTCATAATGGGCATCTACACCTTCAAGGAGGAGACATGGCACAGATGAGACAATTAGCCAAAAGACAGGGTTTAACCTGGGAAGGTATGAGGAGGGGGAGAGAGACATCTGGAGGTGAAGCAAAGGAGCAACAGTGCCACGTTTTGGGGGGAGAGGTGGCTGTGGTTTGTGATTGGTGAAAGGGCCTGTTACCATCAAGGACCCCTTGGTGCGCATCCACAATGCCCTAATCTGCCCATGATCTCCCAGTTTCAACTTGGACTTGTCATTACAGTTACGTGCTGTGCTACTAAAATCTACTGATGCCCTGTGCAGTCATTACAGTATTTTGAAATTAGTTGTCTTTTTTTTGGAGTCTCTCTCTTTTTCCCACCCAGTTTAATTAATGCATTTTTTAAACTCATTAAAGATTTGAGCAGCCAGGACTTTTGAACATTTTTTGTTTTGCGGTTGGAGTCATAACAGTTGGGGGGGTGGGGGGTGCGGCTCACTATTTAGTGCGATGGGTGAAACACAATAAGAGTTTCCGACTATGCTGTCACCAAATAATGAATGTTCAGCACTTTCCCCTTACACATAATGACTGTAAAGTAGTGTGTGTGCCTCTAAAGTGTCACTTTGAGACCTGATACACCTTAGTTACCATTTATGCTTAAAACATCTAATTATCTTTGAGGTATGATTCATGCATATGTACTTAACTTAAAAACAGGTGTTTAATGATGGGTGTGCAGTGCCTAAAACCCCACAGTGTGTTAATTCAAAGGATGTCAGAATTACCACCAAAACATTAATAATAAATAGAAAATATTTTAATCCACTTTAATAAAAAGGTAAGTTTCTTTGTGTCTGTGTTTCTCTGTGTCCGTCCGGTTGCAGTCTCTGTCATTCCAACAGATGGTGCTTCACCAATATTTGTAGTAATAAAATGCATTTCATTTGTTATTCCAACAGATGGCACATCACAAACATTAGCACTGCTTTTATGAATCCATTACCAATCGGCATATAACAGAGAAATATGCATTGCATTTGTCATTCCAACAGATGGTGCCTCACCAATATTTGTAGTAATAAAATACATTTCATTTGTTATTCCAACAGATGGCACATCACAAACATTAACACTTTCATTTATGAATCCATTACCAATTGGCATATAACAGAGATATATGCATTTCATTTGTTATTCCAACAGATGGCACATCACAAACATTAGCACTGCTTTTACAGATCCCATGCAAAATGGCATATAAAAGAGACATGCATTGCATTTTTCATTCCAACAGATGGCGCATCGCAAACATTTGTAGTACAGTACTACAAACAGTGAATGGGTTGCCAGTCCATGCATGGCATGCAAACTTAAGAGCAGTCAGTGTCAAACTCAAGGCCAAAACCTGAAC
This sequence comes from Erpetoichthys calabaricus, assembly GCF_900747795.2. NCBI lineage: Eukaryota > Metazoa > Chordata > Cladistia > Polypteriformes > Polypteridae > Erpetoichthys > Erpetoichthys calabaricus. The sequence goes on along the minus strand of NC_041406.2, from coordinate 13,049,448 downwards.
ATTTTGAAAGCAGTGCTGTTTATCAAAATTGAAAACTTGGTAATACATGTATCTAATTAGGCTGGATTATAGCTGACATTTAAACACCTCTGCAGAGTTCACACTCATTTAAAGTGCCAATAAAATTTGTTCACCCTCTTGAGAGGTACCATATTTTCCACATTAGTAAAAGGATATGTGTTTGTGTGTCCGTGTATCTGTAATTCCAACAGATGGCACATTAACATGGACACTGCTTTTACAAATCCTGTATCTAATGGCATACAGCAGAGATATATGCATTGCATTTGTCATTCCAACAGATGGCATGTTACAAACATTAGCACTGCTTTTACAAATCCCATACCAAGTGGCATAAAATAGAGACATGTACACTGCATTTGTCATTCCAACAGATTGTGCATCACAAACATTTGTAGTACTACAAACAGTGAATGGGGTGCCAGTCCACTGCATGGCACGCACACTCAAGAGCAGTCAGTGTCAAACTCACGTCTGAACCTGGACAGTTTTAGAGTAATTCATGTCATCGATAATCAAAACATTATCCATTTACATAATTGGGCCGGATTACAGCTGACATTAAAATGTATCTCCAGTGTTCACAATCATTTATAGATTACATTTACACCTGATGTTAAAATATATCTCCACTGTCCATACTCCTTTACAGTGCCCATAACAATTATTCACCATCTTGGGAGTTATCATATTTTCCACCTTAATAAAAGGTGTGAGGGATGGCCGGCCATTTACCCCGGCCAATACCCCCAGGCTGCTAGATGGAGCCCTCCCTGTAGCATGGAAGTGCCCCGAAGACCAGCAGGGAATTATGGACAATGGAGTTTTTATTCCCAACCCTGCTGGACACCGTGGGGCCCACCAGAGGACGCTGCAGGGAGGCTCAAGGACTTATACGTGCCCTATAACCCGGAAGCACGTCATAATCATATGACCAGAGGGAACAACGTGTTTCCGGGTTGAAAAGAAGGACTTTTTATCTGACCCGGAAGTGATAAGAAATCACATGGACTGTAAGATGGGAAACACTTCCGGGTCAGGGAATATAAAAGGACAATGGGAAATCCCAGACGTGGAGCTGAGCTGGGTGGAAGGGTGGCAACGCATCTGGGAGTGGAGGATTGGTTATTGGAATTATTATTATTTGATTATTGTGGAGTGGAGGGTGCTTTGTGCACATTTATTATTATTATTATTATTATTATAATAAACCATTATTTGGACTTTTATCTGGTGTCTGACGTCTAGTCTGAGGGTTCAAGGGGTCACGGAGGCCTTAAACTGTCACGAATCCCATACAAAATACACCAACAACAACATTTATTTCTTTAGCACATTTTCATACAAATGATGTAGCTCAAAGTGCTTTACAAGATGAAGAAAGAAAAAAGACAAATATAAAAATAAGATTAGGCAATACTGTACTAAGTAACAAAGAATAAAGTAAGGTCTGATGGCCAGGGAGAACAGAAAAAAAAAATGTGCAGGGGTTCCGAGGCCATGAGACCCAGCCCCCCCTAACATTAATGATCTCAATCAGTCCTCATGGTTTTCAGGCTTCACGTGGAAGAATTAGATGATGATGGTCAGGTGAACGTCTGGCCTTCAATGACATCTAACAGAGACATACACACTAAATTTGTCATTCCAACAGATGACGCATCACAAACACATGTAAAAAAATGGATTGCATTTATCATTCCAACAGATGGTACATTACTAACATTTGTAGTAATGCATTTTGTTACTGCAAATGACTGTCATGCACCATCTGTTGGAATGACAAATGTAATGCATTTTTTACTACATGCAATATAAAATATGTTGTAATAGATCAGGGTTTCTTAAACTTTTTCCTCCTGCAACCCAATCTTGCCCTCCTTTATGTCTTCGAGATCCAGTCATCCATTGTCATTGTGAGGGAGAATCACTGGCAATCGTGACAGTGGTAGGGAGATGTCTCCCTTTGAGTTTTGCCACTATGGAACAACATGTGTCAATCCACCGTGACACTCTTCATAAACTGTATGTGACAATGGCGACTTGTGACCCTAGTTCAAGTAACTCTGCAATATGTGGTGCGCTTGAAACGTTAATGCTGAGGCCTACATTGATTCTATAAATTTTAACCTGTCTTAGTCGAGTAGCAACAACAACAACATTTATTTATATAGCACATTTTCATACAAAAAGTAGCTCAAAGTGCTTTACATAATGAAGAAATAAAAATAAAAGACAAAATAAGAAATTAAAATAAGACAACATTAGTTAACATAGAGTCCTGGGGTGGGTTGGCACCCTGCCCGGGATTGGTTCCTGCCTTGTGCCCTGTGTTGGCTGGGATTGGCTCCAGCAGACCCCCGTGACCCTGTGTTCGGATTCAGCGGTTTGGAAAATGGATGGATGGATAGTTAATATAGAAAAGGAGTAAGGTCCGATGGCCAGGATGGACAGAAAAAAAAAAAAACTCCAGACGGCTGGAGAAAAGAATAAAATCTGCAGGGGTTCCAGGCCACGAGACCACCCAGTCCCCTCTGGGCATTCTACCTAACATAAATGAAGTAGTCCTCTTTGTAGTTAGGGTTCTCACAAAGTCACTTGATGCTGATGGTCATAGAGACTTCTGGCTTTTAATCCATCCATCATTGTTGGAACATCTTGGTGCTTTGGGGGCGCCACCAACAAAAGGACACCAGAAAAGGAAAGAGAAGAGAGAGTAGGGGTTAGTACAGATTTTAGAGCCACCATGAATAGTTATTATAATGAATTGGATATACAGAGTATCAGGATTTAAATTACAGTGAAGTTATGAGAAGGCCATGTTACAGTAATGTGTTTTCAGCAATTTTTTAAAGTGCTCCACTGTATTAGCCTGGCGAATTCCTACTGGTAGGCTATTCCAGATTTTAGATGCATAACAGCAGAAGGCCGCCTCACCACTTCTTTTAAGTTTTGCTCTTGGAATTCTAAGGAGACACTCATTTGAGGATCTGAGGTTACGATTTGGAATATAAGACGTCAGACATTCTGATATATAAGATGGGGCGAGATTATTTAAGCCTTTATAAACCATAAGCAGAATTTTAAAGTCAATCCTGAATGGCACAGGTAACCAGTGTAGTGAAATCAAAACTGGAGAGATGTGCTCGGATTTTCTTTTCCTGGTTAGGATTCTAGCAGCTGCATTCTGCACTCGTTGCAAACGATTTATGTCTTTTTTGGGTATTCCTGAGAGGATTGCGTTACAGTAATCTAGCCGACTGAAAAGAAAAGCGTGAACTAATTTCTCAGCATCTTTCAATGATATAAGAGGTCTAACTTTTGCTATGTTTCTTAAGTGAAAAAATGCTGTCCTAGTGATCTGATTAATATGCGATTTAAAATTCAGATTACAGTCAACAGTTACCTCTAAGCTTTTTACCTCCGTCTTGACTTTTAATCCTAATGTATCCAGTTTATTTCTAATCGCCTCATTGTATCATTTATTGCCAATCACTAAGATTTCAGTTTTCTTTTTATTTAACTTGAGAAAGTTACTATTCATCCATTCTGAGATACAAGTTAGACATTGTGTTAGTGAATCAAGAGAATCGGGGTCATCAGGTGCTATTGATAAATACAGCTGCATGTCATCAGCATAGCTGTGGTAGCTCACGTTGTGCCCTGAGATAATCTGACCTAACTGAAGCATGTAGAATGAGAAGAGCAGCGAACCCAGGATAGAGCCTTGTGGAACACCATATAGAATATCATGTGTCTTTGAGTTGTAATTACCACAACTAACAAAGAATTTTCTCCCTGCCAGGTAGGATTCAAACCGATTTAAGACACTGCCAGAGAGGCCCACCCACTGACTAAGGCGATTTCTAAGAATATTGTGATCAATGGTGTCAAATGCAGCACTCAGATCTAAGAGGATGAGAACAGATAAATGGCCTCTGTCTGCATTTACCCGCAAGTCATTTACTACTTTAACGAGTGCAGTTTCTGTGCTGTGATTTGTTCTAAAACCTGACTGGAATTTATCAAGAATAGCATGTTTATTGAGGTGGTCATTTAACTGCATAATGACTGCCTTCTCCAGAATTTTACTTAAGAAAGGCAGGTTAGAGATGGGTCTAAAATTTTCAAGAGCAGAGGGGTCGAGATTATTTTTCTTAAGTAGGGGTTTAACTACAGCAGTTTTAAGACAGTCTGGGAAGACCCCCGTATCTAATGACGAATTTACTATGTCAAGAACATTATCAATTAGCAGCTAGTGTTATAATAAAATCATATTAAATAAACGTGGGTGAGTCTTGTTTGGTGGACATCTTATAAAGTTGATTCGTTGGTCTTGTGAAACACCTTAGAGGTGTCCAAGTGCGCTCAGAGGTGTCTTTTGTTTATCCATCCATCCATTTTCCAACCCGCTGAATCCAAACACAGGGTCACGTGGGTCTGCTGGAGCCAATCCCAGCCAACACAGAAACCAATCCAAGGCAGGGTGCCAACCCACCGCAGGACACACACAAACACACTAGGGCCAATTTAGAATTGCCAATCCACCTAACCTGCATGTCTTTGGACTGTGGGAGGAAACTGGAACACCCGGAGGAAACCCACGCAGACACTGGGAGAACATGCAAACTCCACGCAGGCAGGACCCGGGAAGCGAACCTCAGGTCCCCAGGTCTCCCAACTGCGAGGCAGCAGCGCTACCCACTGCGCCACCCTGTCTTTTGTTTACCATCACCAATAAGCCATGGACTGGCAACTGTTCGGGAGCAACGTACTTGAACACCACAGTAGAGTAGGCACAAGTAATTAGGGGTGGTTCTGTTAGGCATCTACTGCCATATGAATCATTTATCAATGCTAATTTATTAATAAAATCATTAACGCAACATCTCCAGCATGCCAGTAATTTTGGCCCCTTACATCACCACAATGGATTTGAAATGAAGCAGTCATTATGTGATTGAAGTGCAGACCTTCAGCTTTAATTTGAGGGGTTTACCAAAAATATCGTATGAGCCATTTAGAAAAGACAGCCATTTTTATACACACTCGCCCCATTTTCAAGAGCTCAAAAGTATTTGGATATTTGACTGACAAGCTGTTCGATAGCCAGGTGGGAGTAGGACCCTCATTATTTCATTAATTATTGTAACGGACAGCAGGGGCTCCTACCCGGCCAGGATGCCTTCGTTAAGGAGCTTAACATGGGGCAGTACCTCCCCCTGGACGGACAGAGGGCAAGTCCCCCTGGCTTGCTTGTACGTTGACAATGGCGGCGCGCACAGACGCTGCGGCTTTGTGCTCCCCGAGTTGGTGCTCTTTTCTGCTATTATTGTTCTTAATATTGACTTTCATCGTTTTACACACGGAAGCGAGAATCCACTACAGTTGTCAAAAGCTTCTACAGATCGGCTCTAATAGCAAAGATAATTATTATAACACAGAAGCAATACCACAGGAGATTCTCAGGTAACCGGGACATACGAAGTCGATGACACAGACGGCGCAGGGAGAGGAAGCAAAAAAGAGGCAAGCGAGCAGGATTACTAACTAGGCTACAGGCTGCTCCGCATAAAAGCCCTCTTCTTAGCGTTCATCTTGCAAATACAAGATCACTCGCAAATAAAATGGACGAGCTCCGACTGGATATTTCCACACTTACAGTAAAACTACAAGGGACTGTTGCCTTTTGATTTTTTTGGAGACGTGGCTGGATCCCACCATACCGGACACAGCAGTTGAACTTGCAGGTTGTACGCTCCATCGAGCCGATCGAACCTCCCGATTCTGGTAAGAAAACAGGTGGAGGACTGTGTGTCTCTACTAATAATGCTTGGTGCACTAATATAACTACAATCAACAAGTTTTGTTGTCCGGACGGGGGATATCTGATGCTAAGATGCCGACCGTTTTACCTACCGAGAGAACATCCCGTCGTTATTGTTACGGCAGTATACATACCTCCTCAGGCTAATGTTAAGTCAGCGCTTGAAAAATTGTTTGACGTTATCAGTAAACAACAGAACTCACACCCTGATGCAGTTTTTGTCATTGCTGGGGATTTTATTCAAGCGAATCTTAAGGATGTATTCCACAGATTTTATCAGCATTTACATTGTAAAACCAGAGGGGAAAACACCTTAGACCACGTCTATACAAACATAAAAGACGCTGTGGCGAGTGGCTGGGGGTGGTACCCAGCCGGGACGCCCTCCTCCAGACCACGAGGGGGCGACCGCCCTGGTGGCTTTGGGGACCACGGGAACAGAGCTTAGAAGCTCAACCCTATAGGGGCCCATGGTCACCACCAGGGGGCGCCCCGATGCCTGAGGAGCCCTGGCCATCAGCACCCAGAAGTGCTGGGGGGAAGACGACCAGGGACCAGGGCTTCCGGGTGCGCAGCCGGTACTTTCGCCACAATGGGGAGGGCCGGCGGAAGCTAATCGGGGGGCACCTGGAGCACATCCGGGTGTGTATATTCGATGGCTGGAGTCGGGAGGATGAGAGATGAAGTCTTGGAGGAGAGGAGTGGAGGTGGACCAGAGAAAGAGAGGCATTGTGAGGCCTGGACTTTGGGGGAGTTTTGGGGTTGTGTGCAGTGCACTATAAATAATAGTTAAATATGAATAAACGTGTGTTGGGTTTTGTACCTACGGCGTCTGCCTGTCTGTGTCCGGACCACTTTCCACAACACCTATAAGGTCATTCCAACGCCCCCACCTCTGATCATCTCTCTTTTTTTCTTGTTCAAAGCCCTTATCAACAGTACTAATCCAATTAGCAAGACTGTTAAAGTTTAGCCTGAAGCTGCCATTTGCCAACTCCAGGACTGCTTTGAACAAACAGACTGGAATATATTGTTTCATCAGACACTCTTAGAGACTGTCACGCACGTGTGTTTTGGAGACAACCAAAGGGCTTGAATACATGTAATTCCATGCCAGACCAGGGGGTGGCGAAGTGCACTAACTTTCCCTCTCGATCTTTTGCAGACCAGTCTAGGGAAATCCCGCCCAGCTCTGGGGCAGCCAATGACGTCCCTTCCGGTTCCGGTGCTGATGACATCACTTCCTTTGCTGGCCTTTAAAGCCGCCATATTGCCTGAAGAAAGTCAGTTCTGTTGTGGACTCTGTTGAATAAACATGTCGCTACTTTTGAAGCAGTTTTGCAGCCGGGAACTATTAAATGGGTGGCTGCCCCAAACCTTCGCAATGTCTCATGGTCGTTATTGCGACAAGACATACACTTCATCTGTGCTGTCATATATTAATTACTGTGTGGACAATGTCACTGTCAACCAAAGGATTAAGGTCTACCCAAATGAGAAACCATGGATGAATAGAAAATAATTTTTTTGTGTTACACAATGACAATAAAGTGCCTGAACTTGAACTTCCTACAGTGCCACGGGTTTGGAGCGTGAAAGCTCAACCCTGCTGGGGCCTGTGGCTACTGCCAGGGGGTCCATAGAGAATGGCTGAGCCGTCCTCTGCATGGCTGCCGCCACAACACCCGGAAGTGCAGCCGGAAGGAGATCATGGAACACCTGGAACGCTTCTGGGTGCTCAATAAAGAGGGCCATCTCACTCCATTTAGACGAGCTAGAGTCGGGAGGAGGTGGACAAGGCTTGGTGGAGGAGGAGTGGAGATGACGAGAGGGAGAAGAGAAAGGAAGAAGAAAATGAGAAGAAAGAACTGGGTAGATATTGGGCTTTTCCCCATGTGTAATAAACGTGTGTTGTGTGCTGGACTTGCGCTCTGTGTCTGTTGTGACAGGGGTTTGGGGAGCTGTACACCCCCTGGTGGTCACACTAGTCAGCAGGTCTGGAGTTGATTCCAAGTGTGGAATTTGCATTTGGAAGCTGTCGCCATAAACTCTCAATATGAGGTCTAAAGAGCTGTCCATGCAATTAAAAACAGGCCATCAGTAGGCAGAGAAAACAAAACAAATCCATCACAGAGATAGCAGAACATTGCAGGAGGGGTCAACTCAACCATTTGGTAGAAGAGAAGGAACACACTGGTGAGCTCAGCAGCACCAGAAGGTCTGGACAACCACAGAAGACAACTTTGCTGGATGACTGCAGAGTTCTGTCCTTGGTGAAGAAGAACCCCTTCACAACATTTAGCCAAACCAAGACCACTCTTACAGGTAGACCTGTCATGCTAAAGTCTACCATCAGGAGAAGACTTCATGAAAGTAAAGACGAGAGGGTTTATCACACTGGTATGCCTCAAGCATAAGAAGGACAGATTAGACTTTGCCAGAAAACATCTCTCTATTATAAAAAAAAAAAAACCTGGAAAGCAAAAGCACGCAAAAAGTAACGTGATCTTCTCGGAAGACATTTACAAGACCCGCGAGACGACAGAGACTGGCCACGGTGCGTCTCGCGGGGACCGTAAACATGAGACTTGGTGCCAAGAGATTGTCCAAGGGCTGTCTCGTGGGGACGTGGAACATGAGATTCTTGCAAGACACGCCCTACTTACAAAAGATATCATATAAGACAGAGGTGTCGAACTCCGGGCCTGGAGGGCCGCAGTGCCTGCAGGTTTTCATTCTAACCCTTTTCCTAATCAGTGATCAGTTTTCACTGCTAATTAACTCATTTGCCCTTCGTTTTAATAGCCCTGTTATTAAGGATTCAGTGCTCTGACTTGATTCATTTCTTCATTAAACGACAGCCAAACAGAAATGAGATGTGAAACGAGCCAACAGATGACCCGCTAAATTGGGTCTTCAAACTCCAACCAATTTCACTCCAACCAGTTTCTTAATGAGATGCCCATTCTTGCTGTTAATTACACTCGTTCTTTAATTCCATGACTTGTTGCTGCTCTCATTCTACCAAAGCAGACATTTCCAAAATTGTTGATTTTCTGGTTTTTCTAAGAACACCGTCAAAATGTTTTGGTGATCTGAGAGATCAGATCAGATCAGGCGGAGTGGTGGCTCTGAGGATAGGGATCTGCACTGGCAATCGGAAGGTTGCCGGTTCGAATCCCGTAAATGCCAATAGAGACTCTGCCCTGTTGGGCCCTTAAGCAAGGTCCTTAACCTGCAATTGCTGAGCGCTTTGAGTAGTGAGAAAAGCGCTATATAAATGCAAAGAATTATTATTATTACTGAGACCTTCACCTTTCTTTATTTTCAGATACTGTGGATAGCTGGTCGTGTGGGCAGCTCGTTTTGTGTCTCATTATTGTTTTGCTGTTAATTAAGGAAAAAGAAACAACAAAGGGGCTGAGTCAAGTTAATTAAAATTAAGGCAAAAGAAGTTAATTAGCAGCAAAGAAATGGTCACTAATGAAGAAGATGGTTAGAATGAAAACCTGCAGCCACTGAGGCCCTCGAGGACCGGAGTTCGACACCCGTGATATAAGAGCTCACCCATCAAAAAACATACAGTGGTGTAAAAGCATGTAATACACACAGATCATGTTCTCTCAGCACATATAAAACGTATAAGGACAATACGGAGAGTAGAGACCCAAAGGCATTGGAGAGAAAAAAAGGCAGATAAGAGATTATGAAAGCAGTGGAATTCGACAGGCTCAAACAAACGATGGCGCGATACACATGCAGACAAAGGTACAGAATATGAAAGCAGTAAAACTCGAAAGTATTGTAGCGTCCCAGCCAGGTTGAGGGCTTTTTGGTTTTAAGTGACTGTTCGGTCCGATTGAGGGAGGGCGGAGTACAGCACGGAAAACTGATAGCAGCGTATTGATTGATGCGTTATAGGGGGGGAAATTGGAGAGGGTGCTAGAAGGTTGTGTTTGGGGTTAGGAAGTCGGCGATTGTTCAAGTATAAATTTTGCGACACTTTATCATGTCTGTCGCTACAGTATCAAAGAAAAGATTACTGCAAACAAAAGGTGATTAATCATCAGAACCAGGTGTAATTGAAAAAATAGCAGGACAAATCGAGGTCAGAAATAAAAGGCAAAGGGTAGACAACAAAGTCTTTTCGCATTCGCATCGATCAATGCAGAAAACGTGGATTTACACAATAATGGACCGTACGCTATGAGAATCTGTGGTCCCGCACCAGTTACAGCAATGACAAGTTAAATTTCAAAGAATACACAATACGGTCAGGTGTATATTGATGATCACGGAGAAGCGATGCAAATCTTAACAGGCAAAAAGAAAGGTAATGTATATATTCTGCGAATAACATTACACACCAAAGGAGATCATGATATGCCATGTGTACTAAAATTTTTACAGTTTAACGTGAGAATAGCTTTTGCTATGACAATCAATAAATCACAGGGACAAACATTAGAAAAAGTCAGATTATTTATTACAGAAACAGAAACAATATTCACTCACGGGCAGTTATACGTTGCGTTGTCACAATGTGTCTTCAAAAAATATTGTTTTTTGTCTTTTCTAAATGGTTCTTACACTGTTTTTGTTAAAAAACTCTGCCTACACTTTAATCACATTTTTATTGCTGTGTTTCAAATGTATTGTGGTGGTGCATAGAGCCGAAATTATGAAAATTGTGCCACTGTCCAAATACTTGACTGCACCAGCTCTTTCAGCCTTTCTCAGCCCCATTCTATTTTCAGCCAGAATGCACTTTCATCACAGCTCACCTGTATTCCCCCAGGCCAGCTGACCAGTCAGTTTCTGAGATCTCATCGTTGCTAGTTTTAACCCTTAAACCGCCGTAACCGGCTATAGTCGGTGCCCAATGCAATTTGCCAGCACGCCATAGCCGAGTATATTCGGCGGCGTACATATATTGAATGGCGCAACTGGCTATAGTCGGTGCCCAGTGCAATTTGCCAGCACGCAGGAGACGAGTATATTCGGTGGTTCTATTCAATAAGGGTGCGCACAAAAAGGCGAGCTTCAAAAGGGCGACCTCAATTGGGCGCGCCGAATAAAACCAAACGCAACAAAATTATTACAGAAAATTTATTACTCTATATTTCGTTGTTTTCTGCTCTTACTCATTGTTGTGTTATACTTGAAGTTGTAGATTATGTGCAATGCCACGTAGATATTTTATTATTATCTACTATTATTATCTATCTATTATTATCTAAATTATCTACGAACGCCTTTATTCGCTCAATTGAGGTCGCCCTTTTGAAGCTCGCCTTTATTTACGCGCGCATTTATTCGCCGCGCCCAATTGAGTTCGCCCTTTTGAAGCTCGCCTTTTTGTGTGCGCCCTTATTGAAGGATGACGTACATGTAATAAACACTGCAACTGACTTTAGTCGGTTCCCAATGCAATTTGCCAGCACTCCGGAGCCGAGTATATTCGGCGACGTACATGTATTGAACACTGCAACTGACTTTAGTCGGTGCCCAGTGCAATTTGCCAGCACACCAGAGACGAGTATATTCAGTGACGTACATGTATTGAATGCCGCAACTGGCTATAGTCGGTGCCCAGTGCAATTTGCCAGCACTCCGGAGCCGAGTATATTCAGTGACGTACATGTATTGAACGCCGCAACTGGCTATAGTCGGTGCCCAGTGCAATTTGCCAGCACGCCGGTGCCAAGTATATTCGGCGACGTACATATATTGAACACCGCAACTGACTTTAGTTGGTGCCCAGTGCAATTTGCCAGCACGCCAGAGACGAGTATATTCGGTGACGTACATGTATTGAATGCCGTAACTGGTTTTAGTCGGTGCCCAGTGCAATTTGCCAGCACGTCAGAGTTGATGAGTTTGTGCTGTACATTCGTTGAGCAGCCAGCTCGTGACCACTGGCGCCCCCTAGTGAATCAGCCTCACTGTCCCTAGGATTCAGCCGCTGCACTAGACTGGCCTGCTGGCATCAGTGTTGGCAATCTGTGTGTTTCCGTGCAGCCACTTCAAACACAGTTGGCTCAGTGATTTCCTGAATTTCATCAATGGCGTCAACTGCACCTTGAACATATAATAATATTTTGTTGCAGTAGTTTTTTTTTTTTATATAGTTTTTCCAGTTCATTGTCAGTGTGTAAAATGATCAGCGTTGCAGTAATTATGATGCTCTTTGCATGAAAAAAATACGTGTTCCATTAAAATTTCACTTTTTCTTGGTGAATTGTGACGTTTCCTTAAAAAGTAAAGCAAAAAAGTATTTGGCGTCCAGGGGTGCATTAACCCCCCCAAGTAGGTGGCAGTTTAAGGGTTAACTTGTAGTAGTCACAATTGCTTTCTAAAGTTAAACCTTCCTTGTGGCAGGTGTCACACACATGTGAATTAGAGACACCTTCAGAGCTTGTTCTGTTGTAATTCCACCCTGAGTTGAGAGTTCTCTGCTATCTCCTAATTCCTCTCATCTCTTTTCACTCTCAGACCAGAAGATCCAATGCACAAAGAACTGTGACATCACTTATGGTTCTGTCCACATTGACCCATCCCCTTCCTCTGGGGCTAATATAAATAGGACGTCACCACCAGCAGCTCAGTGTCCAGAAAGACCTTTGTCTGAAGAAGACGCAATATCATAGTGCTTGCTGTTATTCTTATATATATATATTTTTTTTTTCTGCATCAGTTATAAAAGGTTCACCACTGATGCTCCAACTCTTTATGGTTGTCTTGCATTTTATATTACACCAATTAGAAGGCCATTGTCACACATTCACATCAGAGGAGCACCTTCCTGGCTCACAAGTATGCAATACCCCCTTGAGGCCAGAGGGGGTGCTGTTGCTAACAGCCTCGTCTTCTATTTCTCCTCCTCTGCAGCAGCGAGAAGACGCCCATTGAGGGAAAATAACCCCGCCCCTTCCAGCCGTAGGGTTATAAAGGCCTGACACCTACTGATGTCGCCGTCTCATTTGGACCCGGACTTGGCGAAAGGATGGCGGAGCTTCCTGTGACAGACCTGCTCTCAAGAGCTGAAACCCTTTTTTCTTGAAGACAGGAGGGCTGTTTCTTTTTGTTTCTGTTTTGTGCCCTCGAGCACTGATTTTTGAGAATTAAAAGGGGTCACCCTGTTGACACCCCAACACATATGGGACTCTGCCCTGCAATTATTCCCCTGTCCACACCATCCATTTACTTTCTGAACCAGCTTAATTCAGATTCAGATTTACAAAAAGCCAGTCCCCATTTACACACCGCATAAACCAGCCCTGGATGGGAGGCCAGTTAATCTCAAACCACATTCACTTACAACGGGCCAGTTAACCCAGCATGCGCATCTTTTTGGGATGTAAAAGGAAGCTGCAAACCAGTTACACAAATCTGAGCACCCAAAGAATTTAATGGTGTACCTAGGAGCTTCATTCAAGGAAACAAACACCAACAGGTAATCCACAATAATACGGGATATGGAAAGAAAATTGGAGTACCCAGAAGAAAACCCTACCCGGACACAGGAAGAACATACAAACTCTACACAAGGTGAAAAATGGGAGTGGAATTCAGTGCATCCAGGAGGCAACAGCCCTAAATGTTGTGCCACCAAGCCATCCCAAAGGCATGCATGAAAGAAATGAACGAGCAGATCATATAGGCAAGGTTTAATCTTTTCATCTTGTGTTGTTTTCTTTTTTATTGTGGAATGAGACAAGTTCTCGTCCATCATCAAGCACAAGTCTGAAGAGGGTGGTGCAGATTTCAATTAAATGTCAAGGACCTGACTTCCATCTCTAGTTACTACCCCAATTCTCTAAGCCTCTTGGATTAATCGACCACTGTAATATACATGGAAAGGCTTACTGGCACTGCAAATCATCCACCTTGAATTTATTGTTGGCACTTAAGACCACCAACGCAATTTCATTGCTGTCTGTTTTAGTGCCCCCCCTTAAACGCACAGTGATGGCATTCAGCCTGAAAACCACTCTAGGATAAAGTCTTATTGATCGTTCAAACCGCATTTCTTAGCGTGACCAAATGTTTTCCTTGGGCATAGTTTGGGAGTGAAATGCTCGAGACGTTTGTGTTTTATTAAGGTCAGCGTGTATTGTTTGAGGTCTCTGGAGCGTGCAGAGCTTTGGTTACACTATGTACTTTGTTGTTAACATGCTGTTTAACCGCCTGAAAGAAGTTTCACTGGGGCCACCACGGATGTCTGAATAAAAAAACAATATTCAATCCATAGTATTGTGAAGTAAGATTTCGAATGCATATTTTACTAGAACCTGCTGTGCGATAACAGATGTTTCGAAAAGTAGTCAGGTCTCATCACTCTTGGCACACTTTATTTCATTTGAAATGACTACATTTGCTATTTTTCCTCATCAATCTACACTCAATAACCCATAATGAGAAAGTGAACAGGTCTTCAGAAACTTTTGCCAATGTATTAAAAATCAAAAACTGAAATCTTTCATTCCTTAGAAATATTCAGACCATTAATTCAGTACTTTATAGAAGCCCTTTTGGCTGCAATTCCAGTTTCAAGACTTTTTGGGCATGTCTTTACAAGCTTTGCACACCTGGATTTAAAAATAATAATAATCTATATATACTGTACTGTATATAATTCACTAAGCAGCCGACCAGGGCACGCAAGACAACCATGGGATACGCACGACATAGCCACGCCCGCCAACTCACATAGCCCCGCCCACCAACTCTAAGACCATGGGACGAGAGTACCTGCCCGCCCGCCTGCCTGACTGTTACCAGCATTCACCGCAATGTACTGGAGTGTAAAAGTATTGCAGCTGCTAACTCACAAACTGTCCTCATTCTCCAGCCCGCGTCCACCCTCGCATGGCAGGCAAGACGCAAGACAGAGCCACGCCCATAATTCACTAAGGCAGCCAACCATGGCAGGCAAGATGCAAGACAGAGCCACGCCCAGCAACTCACAGAGCCCCGCCCACCAACATGCAGCGAGGGAGCGAGCCAGAGAGAGAGAGAGAGAGAGCGACACACAGGCATGCAAGAGAGAGACACACACACACATACACACAGGACACACACAGGCAGTGCGCGAGAGAGAGGGGGCTGGACGCATAAGGCAGAGAAGGCAGTTAAAGAATGCACTGGGCTTGATTTTGTTTTCACTTCTATTTACAGCGATCGGTTCGTAGCCTGCATTGTTGCAATGTTACTTTTCTTGGTGGTTTATTAAATTACGGATTTTTCAAATGTTCATTTTTTTTCCCTGTGCTTAAAACTCATTAAAAAAGGCTAGTAAGTTTTATTTATGTAGTGCCTTTCATACACTCAAGGACACTTTACAATTCAATAAACACATTAACAAAACAATAGAAATCACATACAAGAAAATGAATAATACTCATTGAAAAGATGTGTTTTAACAGGAGATTGAAATGAATAATAGATTTTTAAATAATAGATTTGTCCAGCTTATGGTAGATCTTCTCAAGCTCTGTTACATTGGATGGGAGGCGTCTGTGACCTGCCATCTTCAGGTTTCTCCACTAATTTTCTATGAGGTTTAAGTCTGGGCCACTCAAGGACACTCAGAGACTCGTCCTGAAGCCACTACAGTGTTGGGTCATTGTCATGCTGAAAGGTTTGTAAATTTATTAGAAATCCAAAAACTGAAATCTCTCACTCATAGGAGTATCCAGGCTCAATTTAATGTTTAATAGAAGCTCCTTTGGCAGATATTTCAGTTTGGAGTCTTCTTGTGAAGTCTCTACAAACTTTGCACCCCTGGATTTGAGCAGTTGATCCTAGTCCACCTGGCAGATCCTCCCGAGCTCCATTAGTTTGGATTGCACCCGTCTGTGACCTGCCATCTTCAGGTCTCTCCACTGATGTTCCATGAGATTTAAGTCTGGACCACTCAAGGACACTCAGAGACTCGTCCTGAAGCCACTCCAGTGTTATCTTAGCTGTAGGCTTTGGGTCACTGTGATGCTGAAAGGTTTGTAAATTTATTACAAATCCAAAAACTGAAATCTCTCACTCATAGGAGTATTCAGTCCCTTAATTCAGTATTTCAAAGAAGCTCCTTTGGCAGATTCCAGTTTCAAGTCTTAGATATGTCTCTACAAGCTTTGCACCCCTGGATTTAGGCAGTTTATGGCAGATCCTCTCGAGCTCCATTAGTTTGGATTGTACCCGTCTGTGACCTGCCATCTTCAGGTCTCTCCACTGATGTTCCATGAGGTTTAAGTCTGGGCCGCTCAAGGACACTCAGAGACTCGTCCTGAAGCCACTGCAGTGTTATCTTAGCTGTAGGCTTTGGGTCATTGTGATGGTGAAAGGTTTGCAAATTTATTACAAATCCAAAAACTGAAATCTCTCACTCATAGGAGTATTCAGTCCCTTAATTCAGTAGTTTATAGAAGTTCCTTTGGCAGGTATTCTAGTTTCATGTCTTCTTAGATAGGTCTCTACAAACTTTGCACCCCTGGGTTTGAGCACTTTATCCCATTCTTCCTGGTTGATCCTCTGAAGCCAAATAAAACTGGATGGGAAGTGTCTGTAAACTGCCATCTTCAGGTCTCTCCATTTTGGTCCTGAATACATCATGGGTCAGGTAATGAGCCGGAAAAATAAGCAAAGACTTCAACCATCTCTTTCAGTTACTATCATCATGGAAAGTTGTCCTCCAGCCACTCTAATGTTGTCTTGGTTGTATGCGTTAGGACATTGCTAAAAGGTGAAATTTTACCCAGGGCTGTCTTAATGTATGGGCACAATGGGCATTGGCCGGGGGTCCCAGATGCACAGGGGTCCAAAATGTTTCTGATGCCTATGCATGTTTCTGTTTTGCTATCAAAACAAGGGCCCCAGCACAGTACTTTTCCCAGGGGCCTATGATGCTGGTAAGCTTGCCCTTCAGTTACACACTCATAGGTGTCCTGCACTCTGAACTCTTCAAGGACCTCTCTGCATTTGGCTGCATTCATCTTTCTCTCAATTCTGAGCAGTCTCCCTGTCCCAGCACCTCCATAGATTGATGCCGCCACATCCATGCTTCACCGTAGGGATGGCATTAGGCAGGTGATGAACAGTGCCTGGTCTTCACCAGACATAGTGCATGGAATTTTCACCAAAGAGTTCAGTTTTTTTCTCAACAGACCAGAGTGTCTTTTTCCCTCAGGCTGTCCGAGTCCTTTTACTGAAGAGTGGCTTCAACATTAAACACCTGATTGATGGAGTGCAGCTGAGATGCTCGTCCTTCTGACAGGTTCTCCCATCACACTTCTGGACTTCTGAAGCTCTGTTACAGTAAAAATTTGGGTTCTTGGTCATCTTCATGTCCAAGGTCCTTCTTGCCTGGTTAATCAGTTTGGCCAGACAGACATCTCTAATTCTCCTTTTACAAAGCCATTTGAGGATTTTGAAGATCTTGGGTTCCCATGTAGCAGGGCCGTCTTACACATTATAGGTCCCCGGGCAAAGCTGTGCACTGGGACCCCTACCTACACAACTACTCAGCAAGTCACAACATATATAGATTAGCATGGGGCCCCTATGCTCGTGGGCCCCCCAGGCAACTGCCCAGCCATGTAGTCTCCCCTGCTCAGACTAAACAGTTTTAGTTTTCTGAGTCTGTCACAGTAGGTCATGTCCTTAAGTCCTCTTGGGGGTCAAACCTGACTGTCATATATTCGTTTTACTTGAGAGTGGCTTCAGTTTAGCCACATTACCATAAACGCCTAATTGATGGAGATCAGCTGTCCTTTAACAGGTTATCTCAGCTCATGAGAGGACTTGTGAAGCTCTGTTAGAATGAGTATTGGCTTCTCGGCAGTTGTGGACTTGCATGTTAGGGGCCTTAAAACTTGAACAGTTATGAGGGACCCTTCTCAACCAGCAATGAGGTCTGGGTAATCACTGCTTTGTTTTCTTCAATGGGGTTGTTCCATGACAGATCACCACAATTTTTTCTTTAATTTTAACCACTACGGCTCAGATTTTGATTACAATTACTGTACTGGATTACATTATATTATTATTTTCTTAATAAAAAAACTCTCTTCTCATAGAGTAGACACCCAATTTTATTAAGCAAAATGGATTAAAGTCACTTCTGTGCCCCCTACAGGATTAGGTGTCCTGAAGTTCATAGTTGATCTGACCACCCTGGTTCTCAATCACTTTCCTGGCCAAGGCCCTTCTTTTCTGCTTACTCAGTTTGGCCCAACGTCCAACTCTAAGAAGAGTCCCGGTGGTTCCAAACTTGTTCCATTTTACAATTTGTGAGGCCACTAGGCTCCGGGAAACACTCAGAACTTTAGGAATGGCTTTGGTCCCCCAATGCCATGATTGGTGCCATACCACAATTTGATCGTCAAGTCAAGTCAAGTTGGGGAGCCTGCACTGGTACAGTGTGTTGCTGCACCCACTACACGATGAAACAACCCCCCAGGCAGACACACGGTCCAGTCCCACCCTCCGGAAATGACCCTCTATCTGCTGCAGCCAGGTGTTACGAGGGCGACCCCTTAGCATGGTCCAGCCACTCGGGTCCCCAACAATGAGGATCTTACGAGCCCGATAACCCTCTGGGAAATGTGCCACATGGCCATAGTGCCGTAACTGACGCTTCCTCACAGTGCAGGTCATGTGCCTCATTTGGGACTCCATGAGCAACACAAAGTCAAACCAACAGTACCCAAGGATTTTCCGGAGAGACACAGTAACAAAGGAGTCCAGTCTTTGTCTCAGGTCACTGGATAGCGGCCATGTCTCACAACCATATAATGTAAAAGGCGCTATATAGCGCCCGACCCGGCACAGACTCACGCAGAGGCACGTACTTCAATAAAATGCACTTTTATTTTATCTTCAGCCATGGGGCATGCCTTCCCCGTGTCCCATAGGCCCAACACAGTCCCAAAAGCACTTCCAATACAACAAACCACACTTCTCTTCACCTCAGCACCACCACTCCTCCTCAGGCTTAGTCCTCTTCCTCCCGACTCTGGCTCCCTGAGTGGTGGTGGCTGGCCCTTTTTATATCCCACCCGGAAGCGGTCCAGGTGCTTGGACACCTGGTCCTAATTGCCCTTCCGGGTGGGGCTGAAGGTATGACCAGCCAGGCTGCTGACTCCACGCAGCTCCCCCTGGCGGCCATCCGAGCCCCCAACCAGGCTGTGAAGGACTCCATCTCCCATGGAGCCATGCGCCGGGCTGGGGAATCATTGGCTGCCAGGGAGGCTGCCACCAAGCGTCCCGGGGGAGGTATTGAACAGTCCATGGCTGCTCCCCCGGAACAGATGTAGCAGAGGCGTCCCTGCCGGGCATGGGACCCGGCTGTCCTTTACAATAACAAGACAGGAAGCACCAGGACTCTAAAGACTTGAACCTTCATCACTGTTGTGTTTTTACACTTAAACCAACAGTATACTAGTACAGTATATTAATAAAGACAGACACAAATGCAGCAATTATCAAACTTCCATCATTTTATGTGTGTAACAAGTTCCAGCAGTAACGTGCACCTTAATACCAAGGTGTAGGCACATCACACATTCAATGCAATTATTTGTAACATTAAATAGGCCTTATATTTAGTCTTAAATTATTACATATACATAACATTTCCTCCCACCCAGCTTGGATGTGTAATGGTATTTTTTTTATTTATAATATCTACAAAACATTTGGCATGGATACAAAACATGAACATAAAGACAGCTAAAGCATACTAGATTAAAGTGCACCATTTATTACGATGTACTGAAACATTTTGGACAAATCGGCATTCTGATGTGCTGTTGCATTTTTAAAGTAGAATGTGAGCAAAACAAAATACACTGTCCAGGACTGTATTTGAGAAAACATGCACTGCCAGTTGAAGTGAATAATGAACTGGTATGCAGAAGCTACCCCTACAATCAACAAAACTTACATAAACTTTGACTTAACATATTCCTTATAAACAAATCCCATGCTAAACATAATGTAACTAAAACCTTAAATAGATAGATAGATAGATAGATAGATAGATAGATAGATAGATAGATAGATAGATAGATAGATAGATAGATAGATAGATAGATAGATAGATAGATAGATAGATAGATAGATAGATACTTTATTAATCCCAAGGGGAAATTCACATACTTCAGCAGCAGCATACTGATAAACACAATATTAAATTAAAGAGTGATAACAATGCAGGTCCCATTGGGATTAATAAAGTATCTATCTATCTATCTATCTATCTATCTATCTATACAGACAGACAATAACTTTGTATAATGTTAACGTTTACCCCCCACGGGTGGAATTGAACAGTCGCATAGTGTGGGGGAGGAACAATCTCCTCAGTCTGTCAGTGGTGCAGGACGGTGACAGCAGTCTGTCGCTGAAGCTGCTCCTCTGTCTGGAGATGATCCTGTTCAGTGGATGCAGTGGATTCTCCATGATTGACAGGAGTCTGCTCAGCGCCCGTCGCTCTGCCACGGATGTGAAACTGTCCAGCTCCGTGCCTACAACAGAGCCTGCATTCCTCACCAGTTTGTCCAGGCGTGAGGCGTCCCTCTTCTTTATTCTGCCTCCCCAGCACACCACTCGCCACAACTGTCTGGTAGAACATCTGCAGAATCTTATTACAGATGTTGAATGACGCCAACCTTCTAAGGAAGTATAGTCGGCTCTGTCCTTTCTTACACAGAGCATCAGTATTGTTAGTCCAGTCCAATTTATCATCCAGCTGCACTCCCAGGTATTTATAGGTCTGCACCCTCTGCACACAGTCACCTCTGATGATCGCGGGGTCCATGAGTGTCCTGGTCCTCTTCAAATCCACCACCAGCTCCTTGGTTTTGCTGGTGTTCAGTTGTAGGTGGTTTGAGTCGCACCATTTAACAAAGTCTTGATTAGATTCCTGTACTCCTCCTCCTGCCCACTCCTGATGCAGCCCATGATAGCAGTGTCGAATGTATCTATAGGAAACATTTATATACGGTGAAATCCAGTTTACCAAAGCTAAAAGACTCTTAAGTAATTTGTACATTAATATCGACTACACGTTCAACCTTTCAGTAGGTTTTACGAATCCTCTCAGGATAGCGTGTTTCTTGTGTAGATGGAGCAGACATTTGAGATGAGGTTTCGTCAGCAGATTCTTGAAGCTGAGATTCACCAGCAGCAAGGGATGAATCAGGTGTCAAGAAGGTAAACTCATTTGAGTCCTGAAGAATGATCAGCTCCTCAGCCTTGTCTTGTGATGCGTCTTCCTGAGCTTGTGCATCTAGAAGCTGGTCAATATGTCTGCACCAGACTGTATCATGCCCCACCTGCACTGTGTATGTCAGTGGACCAGTCTTTGACACAATCTTACCAGGTTGCCATTTCTGATTTGAGTGTCGGTAGTCTCTAGCAAGCACTTTATGTCCAGCCTCAAATATTCTAAGCTTGCGTTGTTTTTGGTCTTGGAAGCACTGCTTCTTTTGCAAACGTTTACGCAAATCAGGTTTCATCAGACCTAAGATTGATCTCAAGCTTCTTCCCAGGAAAAGCATTGCTGGAGTCTGACCTGTGGTTGAGTGAGCTATGTTTCGATAGGCTAGAAGGAAGCTTGCAATTTTTGTATGTAGCGACTCTTTTTCCTTTTCCATGGCTTTCATAGATAGTTTGAAGGACTGAATAAAATGTTCAGCTAGACAGTTTGTTGCAGGATGGTAAGGAACAGAGATGATGTGCTTAATGCCATTCTTTTTTACAAATGCCTGTAACTCAGCAGATGTAAACTGAGTTCCATTGTCACTGACTAGTTGTTCTGGAAGTCCTGTACGTGCAAATAAGGTGTGGAGTATATCTACTGTTTTAGATGATGTTGCCTTTTTCACTGCAAAAATTTCAGGCCATTTTGAATGTGCATCAACCACAACCAGAAACATTCGATCATGGAAAGGTCCTGCATAGTCATGTGAAGTCGTTGTCAGATAGAGCTTGGCCATTCCCAGGTATGAAGGGGAGCGCTTTGGGGGTGTCGCTGAGTCTGTTGGCATCTCTGTGCATGACTTGGCCAGATTCTCTATTTGAAGGTCAATTCCAGGCCACCATATGTAGCTTCGGGCTACGCTTTTCATCTTTACAACACCTAAATGAACTTTATGAAGTGCCTCAAGTATTTTTGTATGAAGTTTGGGGGGTACAATCACTCTTGTGCCCCACATAATGCATCCTTGACATACTGATAACTGTTCACGTCAATTTGAGTACTCAGGGAGATCAGTATCACTTCTAGAAGGCCAACCTTTCATTATCAAGTCAATATAATTTGGCCATAGTGGGATCTCGACTTGTCTCTTTCTGAATTTGAGCATGGGTAAGGGCTCCAGTTGTGTTAGTTAGAAAATTTCAGCTGGATCAGAAAGGTTTTGAATTCCCTTAAACTCACAAGGTAGACGGGAAAGTCCATCTGCATTTGCATGTTTTGTGCTTCTGAATTCAATTTGGTAGTCATAGCCATCTAAAAACAAAGACCATCGTTATAAGCGTGCTGCAGCCATGGTCAAAACACACTTATGAGGATTGAAAATAGCAACTAAGGGCTGATGATCAGTAACTAATGTGAAATGTTTACCATATAGGTATTGATTAAATTTCTTCACTGCCCACACTAGGCTTAAACCTTCCCTGTCTATCTGTGCATAATTCTTTTCAGCAGGACTTAGAAACCTTGATGCAAAAGCGATTGGTCGTTCTGTGCCATCAAGCATCTTGTGAGAAAGAACAGCACCAATGCCATACAGTGATGCATCGCAAGCCAGGCGCAATGGCAACTTTGGATTAAAATGTGTCAGCACTTCATCAGATGTAATCAGTTGTTTGGCAGTATTAAACGCTTGTTCACAATCTTGTGACCATTCCCATTTACTTCCTTGCTGTAGCAAACAGCTTAGTGGATGCAACGCTGTTGAAAGATTTGGCAAAAATCGATGGTAGTAATTTACAAGGCCCAGGAAAGAACGGAACTGGGTCATATTTTCAGGCTGAGGTGCCTTCAGGACAACATCAATCTCGTCTGGGGATTTATGGAGGCCATTCTTGTCAATAATATGTCCACAGTATTCTAAGGAGTCTCTAAAAAATTGGCACTTACTTTTATTTGCTCTCAGTCCAAATTCTGTCTGCCAAGTAAGGACTGTTTCAAGGTTTGTCAGATGTGCACTATTATCCGTACCAGACACAATTATGTCATCTAAGTAACACTGAGGATGCCCAGTAGCACGTGATCCATTGCTTTCTGCCACAGGGCAGGAGCAGACGAAACTCCTAAAACCAGTCTGTTATAACGGAAGAGTCCCTTGTGAGTATTAATAGTGAGGTACTTTTTAGATGACTCCTCTAATTCCATCTGTAAATATGCTTGGGTCAATCTATCTTTGAAAAGTACTCGCCACCAGCAAGTGAGGCAAATATATCCTCTATACGTGGTAAAGGATATTGGTCGACATGTAGTACAGGATTTATTGTGACTTTAAAGTCACCACAGATGCGTACAGCACCATTTTTCTTGATAACGGGCACGATGGGCGTTGCCCACTCAGACCAATTGACTTTGGAGAGGACACCCTGCCCTTCTAAACGCTTGAGCTCTGTCTCAACCTTAGGGGATGCGAATAGCATATGGTACAGGGCAAGCCTTATGGAACTTTGGCTGCGCATCTTCTTCCACTGCAATGTGTGCCTTGATATGTTTGAGAGTCCCAGTTCCCTCTTGGAACACCTGTGCATAGCGAACCAATAGTGAAGTCAGCTTTTCTTGTTTAGGACATGTGCTCAGTCCTGAGGTGACCTGCATTTCTTTTATGGACTGCCAATTAAGCTGGATACTTTTTAGTCATTCACGTCCAAATAAGGGAACCCCTCCTCTTGGTAGCACATATAAATCCAGCAGATGTCTCTGGCTTTCATACACAACTGTCACCTTAAGCTTACCAATGGGAGCAATCGTTTCACCTGTGTATGTTTTTAGTGTTACTGAAGTGCCTTTCAGTTTCACATTTGGAAATTTTTCTTTACTCACTTCTCTGTTTTATCCATGTCTCTTCTCGCAGGCCCAGGGTGCGCTCTTCAGTACGCCACGCAGCTCATAGAAAACATGGAAATTCACTCGATGTAAAGCGGAGAAGCTCAGTTTGTTTTGAACATTCAGCGGGTTTTTTTTTTCTCGTCGCCAATTCTGTTGTGTTGTTACACTTAAACCAACAGTATATTAATAAAGACAGACACAAATGCAGCAATTATCAAACTTCCATCATTTTATGTGTGTAACAAGTTCTAGCAGTAATGTGCACCTTAATACCAAGGTGCAGGCACATCACACATTCAATGCAATTATTTGTAACATTAAATAGACCTTATATTTAGTCTTAAATTCTTACATATACATAACAGTCATTTTGCAGATATACAGTGCATCTGGAAAGTATTCACAGCGCATCACTTTTTCCACATTTTGTTATGTTACAGCCTTATTCTAAAATGGATTAAATTCATTTTTTTCCACAGAATTCTACACACAACACCCCATAATGACAACGTGAAAAAAGTTTACTTGAAGTTTTTGCAAACTTATTAAAAATAAAAAAACAGAGAAATCACATGTACATAAGTATTCACAGCCTTTGTCGATGCACCTTTGGCAGCAATTACAGCCTCAAGTCTTTTTGAATATGATGCCACAAGCTTGGCACACCTATCCTTGGCCAGTTTCGCCCATTCCTCTTTGCAGCACCTCTCAAGCTCCATCAGGTTGGATGGGAAGCGTCGGTGCACAGCCATTTTAAGATCTCTCCAGAGATGTTCAATGGGATTCAAGTCTGGGCTCTGGCTGGGCCACTCAAGGACATTCACAGAGTTGTCCTGAAGCCACTCCTTTGATATCTTGGCTGTGTGCTTAGGGTCGTTGTCCTGCTGAAAGATGAACCGTCGCCCCAGTCTGAGGTCAAGAGCGCTCTGGAGCAGGTTTTCATCCAGGATGTCTCTGTACATTGCTACAGTCATCTTTCCCTTTATACTGACTAGTCTCCCAGTTCCTGCCGCTGAAAAACATCCCCACAGAATGATGCTGCCACCACCATGCTTCACTGTAGGGATGGTATTGTCCTGGTGATGAGCGGTGCCTGGTTTCCTCCAAACGTGACGCCTGGCATTCAGACCAAAGAGTTCAATCTTTGTCTCATCAGACCAGAGAATTTTCTTCTGGTGTCTTTTGGCAAACTCCAGGTGGGCTGCCATGTGCCTTTTACTAAGGAGTGGCTTCCGTCTGGCCACTCTACCATACAGGCCTGATTGGTGGATTGCTGCAGAGATGGTTGTCCTTCTGGAAGGTTCTCCTCTCTCCACAGAGGACCTCTGGAGCTCTGACAGAGTGACCATCAGGTTCTTGGTCACCTCCCTGACTAAGGCCCTTCTCCCTTGATCGCTCAGTTTAGATGGCCGGCCAGCTCTAGGAAGAGTCCTGGTGGTTTTGAACTTCTTCCATTTACAGATGATGGAGGCCACTGTGCTCATTGGGACCTTCAAAGCAGCAGAATTTTTTCTGTAACCTTCCCCAGATAAGTGCCTCGAGACAATCATGTCTCAGAGGTCTACAGACAATTCCTTTGACTTCATGCTTGGTTTGTGCTCTGACATGAACTGTCAACTGTAGGACCTTATATAGACAGGTGTGTGCCTTTCCAAATCATGTCCAGTCAACTGAATTTACCACAGGTGGACTCCAATGAAGCTGCAGAAACATCTCAAGGTTGATCAGGGGAAACAGGATGCACCTGAGTTCAATTATGAACTTCATGGCAAAGGCTGTGAATACTTATGTACATGTGCTTTCTCAATTTTTGTATTTTTAATAAATTTGCAAAAACCTCAAGTAAACTTTTTTCACGTTGTCATTATGGGGTGTTGTGTGCAGAATTCTGAGGAAAAAAATGAATTTAATCCATTTTGGAATAAGGCTGTAACATAAGAAAATGGGGAAAAAGTGATGCGCTGTGAGTACTTTCCGGATGCACTGTATCGGGAGCACCACAAACTCCTTTCCAGTGACCTCATGACACCCCATGCTCTCCAAATCCGTCTACTGACTTCATAGGAAGAGTCACCAGAGACATTAATGTTATTGCCAAGGTAAGTAAACCTCTCGACGAGGTCGACACTCTCTCCGTGGACAGACACACTGCTGATGGCTGTGCTCAAGAGCTCATTAATTTGATCGTGGGAGTCTGCAAAGAATTCCTTGGACTTCATGGCTTCGTTTTGGTCCTGCCATACAGTGTGAATCGTGGGACCTTCTATACATAGGGACACGTGTGCCTTTTTAAATGAGGTCCAATCAGTTCAACTTAACACAGTTGGGCTCCAATCAAGTTGTAGAAACATCTCAAGGAGAATTAAAGCCAACAGGATGGGAGCTGAACACAATTTGGAGTGTCACAGAAAAGGATTTGACTATGTCTAGGAATGTGAATTTCAGTGTTTGATTTTTATATAAATTGCAAACTTTTCTGAAAACGTGTTTTCACTTGGGCGGCACTGTGGCGCAGTGGGTAGCGCTGCTGCCTCACAGTTGGGAGATCTGGGGACCTGGGTTCGCTTCCCGGGTCCTCCCTGCGTGGAGTTTGCATGTTATCCCCGTGTCTGCGTGGGTTTCCTCCGGGTGCTCTGGTTTCCTCCCACAGTCCAAAGACATGCAGGTTAGGTGGATTGGTGATTCTAAATTGGCCCTAGTGTGTGCTAGGTGTGTGGGTGTGTTTATGTGTGTCCTGCGGTGGGTTGGCACCCTGCCCGGGATTGGTTCCTGCCTCGTGCCCTGTGTTGGCTGGGATTGGCTCCAGCAGACCCCCGTGACCCTGTGTTTGGATTCAGCGGATTGGAAAATGGATGGATGGATGGATGTTTTCACTTTGTCATTATGGGTTATTTGAGTACATTGTGTACATTGTCTAACTTGCTGTGTGTACGGATGAAACACAACGAGAAATTCCTACCAACTGTGTATTGTTCAAGTTAAAGTTCAATAAAGTTGCTTATAAAGTAAATGGGGTCTGAATAGAGTCAAAAACCCTGACTAGACACAAAAAGGGTTTCATAGAAGCCATCCATCCATTATCCAACCCACTATATCCTAAGTACAGGGTCACGGGGGTCTGCTGGAGCCAATCCCAGCCAGCACGGGGCGCAAGGCAGGAAACAAACCCCAGGGCGCACACACACACACAAACACACCAAGCACACACTAGGGACAATTTAGGATCGCCAATGCAACTAACCTGCATGTCTTTGGATTGTGGGAGGAAACCCACGCAGACATGGGGAGAACATGCAAACTCCATGCAGGGAGGACCCGGGAAGCAAACCTGGGTCTCGTAACTGCGAGGCAGCAGTGCTACCCACTGTGCCACCATGCCGCCCTCTCATAGAATCCTTATAAATTAAAAGATTTCTTTTTCACAAAAAAAAAGTTCCGCAATAGCAATGAAGCTCCATGGAGCATAAAAGAAAAATGGAAATGCTTGTATTCTCTCTCTCTATATAAAATCCAAATCTGTCTGTTTGTCTGTCTGTCCGCTTTTCATGAGAGAACTACTTCACGGATTGAGATCAGGTTTTTTTCTAGAATTTCCTTGAACATTCCGGTTGATTTTGTAACTTCTCTCATCACGGTAAGAGTCATAGTTTGCTTGCAGGAGCGATTTATTCATGCTAATCCGAGATAGAGGCTATGGGCCGAGGGCAGGGGAAGGCAGGACCACAGGAATGGGGAGCCAGACAGGGCCCTCCTCACTCACGTGCCAGCCTCCGTTCGAGTTGGTCTACCTCTCGCCACATGTTGGAGCATGCCTTGTCTCTGCTTAGCTAGCGATACCTGTTTGTTTATTGATTTTTAACGCTTGTCCTGTGTTGTGATGTGAAGTTTTGCATACAAGTTGATAAATATTTTGTATGCCTTTATGTGTAACTTAGACGAAGCAATGTAATACAGTGGTCACGACCATAATTCATTCCAAAACTCTGGATGCGACCCGAATTTCCCCATAAGATTATATGCAAATACGATTAACCTGTATTGAACTGCTTGCAGTAAACACTTTTTTATGAGTTTTAAGCACAGGGGAAAAAAATAGTTTGAAAAATCCTTAATTTATACAAAAATAACCCTAAACAACCAAAAAAACCAACCTTGCATGAGTCGAGTTCTGCCGTGAAGGAAGTGAGGAGGAAGCTGGGTGGAGAGGAGGTTACAGTTTTGAGGGAGAGTCTGGCTCCGCAATGGAGGGACGTTCTCTTTCAGGTGTTTTCTCTCTTGTGATTTCTTCTATTTCAGGAGTTTTTGGTGTTTTTAGCTGTTTAGCTAATAGAAATAGAGCACAAAGAGTTCACAGCGAATGAACGCACGTCTGACCAAGAACGATGTACAGGGAGAGACTGAACATGTGCGTTGTCTTTGTTAGGTCCTGTATACGCAAACAAAAGAAAATGGGAAACGGAGAATGGGAAATCATTGGTGCATACGAACCAGAAGTGAAACATGCACGACCTGTTGGAATGACAAATGCTGTGCATTTATTACAACTAATGTTTATGATGCTCAATCAGTTGGAATGACAAATGCAATGTATTTAATTACCAGAAATGTTGGTGATGCGCCACCTGTTGGAATGACAAATGCAATGTATTAAATTACCAGAAATGTTGGTGATGCGCCACCTGTTGGAAGGACAGATGCAATACAATTCATAACTACAAATCTTTTTGGTACACCACCTGTTGGAATTACAAATGCAATGCATTTATTACAACAAATGTTTACGATGCTCCATCAGTTGGAATGAAACATGCAATGCATTTTATTACCACAAACGTTTGTGATGCGCCACCTGTTGGAATGACAAATGCAATGCATTTCATTACTACATATGTTTGTGTTGCACCACCTGTTGGAATGACAAATGCAATGCATGTTGTTACTACAAATGTTTGTGGAATGACAGAGACATTAAAACCAAAAGGATAGACAGATATATGTATTCTTTTTTTAAGGTGGATTATAGTTAATGAACAGTAAAAATGTTAAATTAAAGAAAATATTACTTCAGCCAGAGACAAAACCCTGGATTAACTGTTGTATACCATTATCTTTTGTTGAGCAGAGGCAATTGATTTTTCCCAGGCTTTCGTTGTTTTCTTTTCAAATATTTTATTGCTAGAAATATTGCATGATGGACACAGAATCAGTTTTCTTTGGTCGGCTGCTGCGTCTCATTATTTTGTAGCTGCTGGTTAAATAAAAATGAAAGAATTAAAATGCAAGTTAAAAATCGAGATAGCAGCATGGGACGTTGCTGAACCGCTGGTCCAGGCCAATTCACCGTTGTTTATTAGAAACAACCTTTTTGAACATTTTTACAGCAGACTACAGGCATTAATTGTAAAGTGTTAGCCCTGGTGAGATCTGTCTGATTGCTGAGGACCAAAGCCAGACCCAGTGCTGATGCACACAGTGGGCACTTTGGACTTGTGAGGCATCAAGGGAACGGCGTTATGAAAGCTAGAGGTGGTATCAGCTGTGGCATTAAATCGATTTCTTTCTCTGACAGGCCTGTGATCAAACTGGATGTGTTTTCAGGTTATCAAGCAGCTGAGAACCCACCGAGCAGAATACTAATAAACAGTGAAAAGGTCGCTTATCCAACAGCCAACAATGTCCTGCTCTTCTGTGATGTTTTCAGAGGGGCTGCCTAAATACTGTCTTCAAATGCTCCCATTGATCAAAGAAATAAATCAGCTGTGAGAGAGCAGGCAAACTTCAAAAAGACCACGGGACGAGAGAGAACTCGAACCCTCAGCGCAGCACCAACATGCCCTGCACTCTTCATTGGCCCCATTTATACCAAAGAAAAAAAAGAAAGAAGCAAATACTCTCAGATAAATCCAAAGCTGCTCAAACATATTAACACAAATTATTATTGGCGGATTGCTTTCCATTTAACTGTACTCCTCAGTCATTTATAATTAAAAAAACTGATTTTCCTGAACTTTTAATAAATATGAAGTCTACATAAAGACAGGCTCTTACCGTGTGCCCACCTCGATCTTAAAAACTGAAATTATTAATTAAGTGATTGGTATGGAGGCACAGTGGTTAGTACATCTGTTGTCTTATGATTCCAGGAGGATAGGTAATTTGAACCCGGGTCTCAACAAATATTATTAAGCAGTCCTAACCACTTTAGCCTTCTGCTGCACCTAGAAATCTCAATTCAGTTTAAATGAGTGTGGTAACCAGTGCCGTGTGAAGCCCATTCGGAGTCCTAGGGGGTGGCGTTATGATCCCCCCTCAGCATCCAGTGTGACCACCCCTTAAATTACGAAAACGGCGCCCGTCTGTGTACATAACGCAGACTTTACGAAGCAGGCGCCCCTTAACTTTCGTAAATGGCATCCCTAATAGATAGATAGATAGATAGATAGATAGATAGATAGATAGATAGATAGATAGATAGATAGATAGATACTTTATTAATCCCAAGGGGAAATTCACATTTTTGGTTTTTGATTTGATTGACTGTTTCTGTTGATGGGCGCTTCGTGAACAATTCATTCTTTTCGAACGACTCTTTTCAGTGAATCCGATGAATCGATTTGTGAACATTCAGTGGAGCACAACGGGACTATACAGTAGTGCTAAAGTGCATGCGTACCCTGCGTGACGCGATCATTGTCGTCACTTTCATTGCCCCGCCACTCAGTGGCGGCCACTGATGGAAGTGTAAAGCGCATGTGCGAAAACCGCCTAGCTCATGAGGCTCGATTCATTTGATTTGTGAATGAGTCACTGCCCAAGAATCAGTCTAGCTGTGGATTTGATTCAGAACGAGTCAGTACTCGAGAGTCAATCTAACGATTCTCGTTCATTTGATCAATGAGCGAGTTGGCATGCGAGAATCCACGAACGATTCTCGTTCATTTGATTCGTGAACAAGTGACTACCCGAGAATCATTCCAGTAATTCTCATTCATTTGATTTGTGAACGAGTCAGTACGCGAGAATTAGTCCAACAAGTCTCGTTCATTTGAGTCTGATTCGTTTGATTCGTGAACGAGTCAGCATGCGAGAATCCGTCTAACGATTCTCATTCATGTAGTACTAGGGTGTTGTACCGTATTAGCCATTATGAATGTAGTAAGAAGTTAAGCAAAATGACACCTTTTATTGGCTAACTAGAAAGATTGCAATATACAAGCTTTCGAAGACATCTCGCCTGTAGAAGGAGCCTGAGTTGCCTCGAAAGCTCACATATTGTAATCTTTCTAGTTAGCCAATAAAATATTCTCATTAATCTGAGTCGTGAACGAGTGATTACCCGAGAATTATTCCAGTAATTCTCATTCGAGTTGTGAACGAACCAGTACGCGAGAATCATTCCAACAATTCTCGTTCATTTGATTCTTATTCGTTCGATTCGTGAACGAGTCAGCATACGAGAATCCGTATAACGATTCCCATTCATTTGAGTCGTGAACGAGTGTCTACCGGATAATCAGTCCAACGATTGTCATTCGTTTGATTTGTGAAAGAGTCAGTAAACGAGAATCAGTGTTATGATTTGTGTTCATTTAATTTCTGAACGAATCAGCACGAGATGTACAATAATCATTCACTTGTGATTCTGTAATGTAACGTCTTATTTTAGTTTGGCATTTTAAATGTGTTAACATGCTTTGTGTATGGAAAACGGGCGGTGTCAGATGAATTATAACATTGACGGTTTGTATTGCGGGGTGCTGGGGCGTCACCCCCTCTAAGTATTTTTAAAACTCAATTTAATTAGGTATTACGAAACAACAGTGCAATACATTTGTTTATGTGCACAACGCGCTTGGTGTTAGAGCATGTCAACATCCATTAAAAATTTGCTCTGATTTGTACTTATTAAATTTCTGTATGAATAATCAATATTTCGTGTGGCGCCAGCCAAATGATAGTGTATGTAGATCTTTTGGTAAGCAGGTGACCTGAGGCTGCCCTTTAATTGGCTGCGTTCAGATTTTTTTCCGGGAACACCGCTCTCTCCGCCCTGGACACGCCCACAAGTTAGGAGCGTGTTAGGTTTTTTAATCTGTGATTGGACAATCGCCGACGCGCTATTTCAAGTTCACGGCTGTGGCGCACAGTTCACACCCGCCATTTTAACAAAACTACAGTTGAGGGAGCTCAACTTTACGGAGATGGCAACTTCAAGTGAAACTTCAGAAATTAAAGAAAATTCGGTTATTTCTTCAATTAAATACTCTTTTGTAAGAAAGAAAAAAAAAAAGACAAAGGAACTTGGACTGTAGTGAACTGACTTAAGAATTAAGCAGCTGGCAAGTAATCGAGGACGAGCTGACACACGGACTTTTTCCAGCACTTCTTATGACCAATGGGATTGGCTAACTTCATGTTGTGTAAGTACAGTAATGCCATTTTTTTGCATTCCCTGTTTTTTGTTTCAAACTCTTGATATTAAAGCTTTGTAGACAACGACAGGGGTACGAGAACTAAAACACGCCTAGAGCTTGCCTCGGCCCGGTGGTACGCCGTGGAAATGCTAGTGTAGCTCATTTGGGTCTGGACCTGAGAGGGATGAGCTCGGCAGGTGGTCCAGACCTTTCTGAGGAGGATAGGATAACTGGAGAAACTGGCACAAAAGCAGCTCCTTGATAGCCATGTTAGAGCACTCCGGCTGTCCACTCTTTTTCTCTGGCAGTGAGGTCATTTGGGTCGAAAAATGAGGACTTTTGAGGACGCTTTTCCTTGTAATGCCATAATATGCCTTGATGTTGTCTTATGGTTTTTTGTAAAACGATATAAACTGCTACTAAAGGTTTATCGCTATAATTATGATATGATGGCCGCAATCACAGTCACAGACAAACTAATAACCCATTAAATATTTTGAATATGTCCAATCGCTTAAATTAACAGACTTCATTCCTATTTGGATTTTGTCGAAAAACTGTATTAAAAAAAAAAATACACGTGATAAATTCACTTCTAGAAAATGTTAAAAATAATTTTACTGTTTTCAATTTAGATTATTTGCATTTATCTACATTCTTGAAGTAATTTTTCTCAGTAAATCCGATATAATTTGATAAAACAAGGATATTTGTTGTTCAAGTATTCCTTGAACTTGCACTTTCTTTTTGGCATAATGGGTATTCCTGAATTTATGTAAATGAGAGAATTATGAAAATATTAAATTACTTGAAGTTACTTATTACATGATCAATTGATAGCTAAAAAGATATTGCATTTATATGACAGAATGTTTTTTTTTTTTTTTTTTTTAATTTAACAAACTTTTAATAGTTGACTCATTCATTTACAATTCTAAATCCATTTTGGAACAACGGGTGGTAATGTTTTCCATTAAAATATTACAAAGCAGTACTTACTTGCACTTAAATACCACAGACTGTTCTTGGATGTATGACATTTATTTATCCAAGCTGCTGAAAGAAGAATTGAAAATAAGATATCACATTGAAAAAATTAAATTGTAATTTCAATTTTGAATAAATTCACTTAGTGATGGTGAATTAGGATTATAAATAATTAAGGAAAAGACCAATATTTATAATGAACTGTCTTCTCACCAAAAAGATAAAGCTGAATTCAAAAGATGGAGTGAAAAAGCTAAGTTGGACAGATATCGACTATTCTCTATATCTGCGTTGTTTACTAGCAGAATGGAAGTGAAGATTCTGGGGGGAAAAAGTGTGCGTGCTACTTCCGCAAATGCTGATTGGTGTACGGCTTTAAAATTTTACCAATGATGAGGATATGGAGATTTTCAAATTTTTAGGAGCCAGAATTTTATAAATTCCTCCCGGACAGTTTATTGCGCATTAAAAATTAGGACGTCTGGGAAAATGAGGATGGTTGGCGGCCCTATTCGGACATATCTTCAGGCTGCTAGAGTCCAGGTTGGGTGTGTGGTCACCAGCGAGTCTCAAAGGGCTGGTGGATAGCGGGTATATGAGTCCGATTTGAGAGGGGGTGCGTGCAAAGGTGCAAAGCACCTGGTAGATGTCACCAAAGTGCTCAGTAAGTGCTGTGTGTTTTTTAAAACTGGCTTTGCCAGTAGTCCTGCTCCTTTGGACAGTTGAGCGCATGTGTATAAGAGAATGTGTCTGTGGTTTGTTAAATAGTGGTGTGCCTTGGGTGTCATTACAGAAGGGAAAAAATGGTTCGGAAACTCTGATCTAGACAATAGAATGAGGCTAACGGTTTTGGCAGGCTTAGTAAAATGAGTTTTTTTTTTCAATTTTCAGGTCTGAATGAAAGAAGGATAAAATGTATTTTAAGGAAATCAAGGTATCCTGTTTGTAAAGGCAGAATAAGATCTAAGTTGGACTTGTCCTGTGGGAGTAGTACAAGACCAGTTGGGAGTGAGTTTTGATTTAAGATGTGGGGCTATGAGGATCTTACAGTGTGAATTTGTGCCCATTTGAGGTAAGCCTGGTAATCTTGCATAGGACTGAGCAGACTACCAGCAAGTTTAGAATAAAATGAGGGTGGTAACGACTCTGTGCATGTGGCAAATGATGCAAGACTTGAGAATAATCTGAGGACTAGTGATTGTATGATGTGAATTTATGGAATACAGGGGAGATAGTGCCATGCACTGGAGCACTCTATTAGCAGAGGCAGAGCAAGATCTGGATTGCACTTGTATGCTCTGGATGTATTGTAGGACAGACGGAAGTGCAAATTATTGGAAGGTTATGGAGATGGAGGTGTGGGTTTTGGCAGAATGGGGAACTGAGCAATTTGGAAGAGGATTGGGCAATTTAGAGACAGCTGTAGTATACAATTTGGGTGGCAGGTACACCTGTTCCCATAGCTTGCCCAATAGATGTAGAAAGGAAGAATAAGGGGATTGTGGTTGTTTTAGTAGAAATGGGAATGCTGGCATCACATTGGGCAGCATGGTGGAAACATTCTAATACATTTTAGCCTTGATTTTTGTCCTGTGGATCTGGTACTGGACAGGCCAATGGTGAACATTAGAACAATCTATAGACGAGAACAGACCAATCAGCTCAACAAAGTTCACCATTTCTATCCTCTTAATTCTTCTTCTAAAAAAAAAAAAAAAGTTTTGAAGGTCCCTAATGTCCTACTGTCTACCACACTACCTGACCACTTTTTCTATGGTTCTCTGTGTAAAGAAAAACTTCCTAATGTTTGTGTGAATTTTACCTTTAACATGTTTCCAAAGGTGTCCCTGTGTAACTAGTGAGGACCACAAGAGCATGTGGAATGACTACATAGACGTGAAAGGCACTGTATAATAGATAGATGTGAAAGGCAGCATGTAATAGATAAGTGCTGCTTCAGTTTGTACACCCCCAGCCACCACTGCTTGACACTACAACAGTACATAACATAACCTTTACATAAAGATTATGGTCCCTGTTGCATGGAGGGTATGCAACACATGAAAGTGGCGAGCGACCACAAATGGCACAGGGTCTGCATTGTAGAGGAATTCATTGGTTCCAGCAAACAATGTTCCTATGGTGGGGAAGTTGCCTTTACTTTGGACATTATGTGAGCCTGTAAGTCATACCCCGGAGGAAGGCCATTAACTGCCTAGCTGGCAGGGACAGGTTAGGACCTGGGGATGGGTTGTACTGGAGAGATTTCATTGGTGAATGGCCCACAAAAGGCCTGTGTCATACAAGGACTCATTGGTTGCTGAAAGAAAATCTTTTTGTGACCGGAAAACATCTAATGTTGTAGAACAGCAATAGCTGAGCTACAGGTTTAAATGCAGATAACGTAAATCTTAGAGTTGACATTTTCAGTGCACTACCAATTGGAATGGACTGTATTTTGTAATGTAGTTATAAAATGTACTGCACTTGTCATTTTGACAGATGGTGCATCACAAATATTTATAGTAACAAAATGCATTACTGCAGTGTGTGTGTGTGTGTGTGTGTGTGTGTGTGTGTATATATATAATATATAGTAAAAAGGCACTATATAGGCGCCTGACCTGACACAGCCTCACACCGGAGGCACTTATAAAATCCAAGAAGTTTTATTTTTCTTCACCTTTGGGGCACATCTTCCCCATGACCCCCACAGGCATAACACAGTCCCAAAACACAAAGCAATAAAACAAAATACTCTCCTTTGGCATCACCACTGTCCCTCTTCCCAACTCTGGTCATTGAGTGGTGGCTGCTGGCCCTTTTTATAGTCCACCCGGAAGAGCTCCAGGTGGTTGTTCTGGCTGCACTTCCGGGTGTGGCAAATATACAGCCCGTATGGGCTCAGGAGTCCCAGCTGCAGCATTACCTGGCAGCGCCTGCAGGACCCAACAGGGCTGCACCCAACTCCAATTTCCATGGAGCCCTGCGGGAAACCGAGGCACCGCTCCAGCCCAGGGGGGTGCCCATCTAGTGTCCAGGGGGAGGTATTGCACAGTCCATGGGTGCTCCCCCTGAACATATAAGGAAGGGGCGTCCCGGCCAGGCATGGACCCATGCCGTCTGCCACAATATATATCTCTATCTTGGTCTGTTATGTGCTATTTGATATTAGACTTGTAAAAACAGTGCTAATGTTTGTGATGCACCATCTGTTGGAATCACAAATGCAATGCATATATCTCTGTTATGTACTATTTGGTATGGGATTTGTGAAGCAGTGTTAAGGTTTTTGATGAAGGAAAAAAAGACACTTCTCCTTTTATTAAGGTGGAAAACATGCCAACTCTCAAGGGAGTGAATAATTTTTATTGGTACTGTAAATAAGTGCGGACACTGGAGATGCATTTTAATGCCAGCTGTATTAATTATATACTGATACAATCTAAATATGAAACCTGCATTACAGGGAGTCTTTGGAATAATTAAAGATCATTCAGTGCCAGTCAAAGACTATGTGTAGCCCTAGGCAAGCTGGATGGACGTCACCCCTCATTGTCCATAGCAGGTAGTCGGTGTCATTAGAGTTCATGTACAGAGTGTGAGAACTTTTACTTTCGTAAACGGCACCCAGCGTGTGACAGTGCCCACTCAGTATCATCAGAGTTCGATGACCGGGTTGAGGTTCCCCTCGGTGCCCCTCTACTTTTATAAATGGTGATACTGAGATGACGGCACCCTATGTCCTGTAATGGAGTGACCATCTCTGGCTGTATTCAAATGCTTTGAATACTCATGAAGTGGGCTGCTTTAAAAATGCTTGGGTTTGGCCTCGAGTTTGACACTGACTGCTCTTAAATGTGTATGCCATGCAGTGGACTGGCACCCCATTTCACTTTTAGCTCCTGTCTTGTCTCCAGTGCCGCCTGAATAATTTACAGCCCCTATAACTTCAATAAAGTTGAATTAAGCGGGTTAAGAAAATGGATGAATGGATTGTCCTGAGGTCTCATATTACTGGCACCTCGTATGGTCTTTCCTGGGAAAGGCAAATGTTTCTCACACCGCAGGATTTTAATTTAAACATTGAGATTCTAGGAATAAAGAACTTCCTCTTGAGGACTAATATGATTTCAACTTGTCGACTAACATTCATCTCAATATCACCATATGGATCACATTCAGATAATGATTTTAAAAATAACCTGACATGAGATTTTTATTTCCAGGAAAAGAGTTTTAGTTGGCTTTTGAAATTGTTTGCACTGCTGCCGAGCAAACACAATCTACAGTATCATAATAAAAGAAAAACAAAGGGTGCATTTGGGAAATAGCATATCAGTCAGGACTTTACAGGAAGGTTCTTCTACTTTATATTTGTTTATATTTTATTTGATTAGCAGGGCATTCTTATTACCAGATGAATAGACTGAGGTGGTCAAACTCGGGGGCCTACAGGGCTGGCTTTTGTTCCTGGCATATATTTTTTTTTTTTTTTTTTGAAATTATTAACCAATTACTGCTATTGGCACACACAACTTTTTTTTTTTTTTTGCTTTAACTGACTTGCCTTTTAATATTTCATCCACCCATTTTCCTAACACGCTTATCCAGGGAAGGGTTGGAGGACAGCTGGAGCCGATCCCAGCCATCATGGGGTGCCAGTCCATTGCAGCAGTGCCCACGTGGAGCCGTCAGCAAGGATTGCCACTGGCCAAGAAAAAAAAAATGCACCATGCCTAAGTAAATGCCCAGACATTGGATGTAAAGAGCACAGGAACCTTTTGTTGAATACAGCAGACCAACGTAATGGCAGAGTAAACGTGCAAAGTGCTGGCCGGGTCATTTTAAATAACGAACAATTGAAGATGGGTAATGGAATAATATAAAAAATATTTGATACCTCCTGCGGTGGGTTGGCACCCTGCCCAGGATTGTTTCCTGCCTTGTGCCCTGTGTTGGCTGGGATTGGCTCCAGCAGACCCCCGTGACCCTGTGTTCGGATTCAGCGGGTTAGAAAATGGATGGATTTGATACCTCTTGTCCTACATGTACCTTCATGGCCTTTCCTCCATATTCTTGTGTGTCTGAACCTCTCCTGCTCTTGAGTGTGTTCCCATTAAGCCTGCTTCACAGACTCTCATTTTGAGACTACTTGCTCCGCTCCTGTCTGCCTTTATGCTTCCTTTCTTTGAAGGAAGCTCTCGGCATGCCTCCTATGCCTTTACTCGTCCTCATGTGTGTCCCACTCACACTCGCCAAAGCCCAAACTGACCCACCACACCAAAGACAAACTGACCAATCAGATTGCTTGGAGGAACCAGGCCCACATACATACCTTAGCATTTTATTACAGTTGCAGATGTTCCCAGAGGACAGTTGGGTGTCATTGCCTAGGATGGAGGTGGAAACCATACCCATGCAATGAACAGGAAAGAGGGGATGGCAGGCATCAGTTCATCCCCCACTGTAATTGGTGGTATTGTCCCTCATATAGAGTCCCAGTTTGTACAACCGAATGGGAGTTGGAGTCTGGAGGTGCAGCCCTGTAATGATCTGTGGTGGACAATATAGGGCGCTGCCAGGGGAGGACCTCCCTGGCTTTCTTATGACCTGGATGTACCTCGAAGTGGCCACATCATGTCTTCGGCAGTGCTCCTGGTTCCAGCATCAAAGGAGCCTGCTTGCATAGTTTGAAGAGACTGATCTGGGAGGAAAGAAGGCAACAGTCATCTTGGAAAAGTAATAGTGTAGGGAGAGGAAGGGGAAGGGAAGACGAGATAACCTGTTTATTGTTTTATAAGGTATATGTGTAATAAACCTTTTTATTTTTATTTTTGAACCCAGGACTGTTTTGTATGTTGGGGTTTGGGGCTCAGTGATGCCCCCTAGCTTTCACACAGTTTATAGTAGATAATAATGAGGAGGATGGGGATTATGCATGATACACCACACAATGTTACACTAATCAGACACTGGAGACCAACACAACATGGCTGTATCAACCA
The DNA here is from genome assembly GCF_900747795.2 of Erpetoichthys calabaricus. Lineage (NCBI taxonomy): Eukaryota > Metazoa > Chordata > Cladistia > Polypteriformes > Polypteridae > Erpetoichthys > Erpetoichthys calabaricus. The sequence goes on along the minus strand of NC_041406.2, from coordinate 13,010,112 downwards.
AACATCCATATGCACAGACTTGATGCACATAAGACAAGGCAGGGAGAATCTCTTAGACCTCTCTGGCTGTGTCATGCACTCAACACACCATCAAATGGATTAAACAAGGCACAATATGGCTACAAAATCAAAAACCAACACCAACATTACAGCCCACCATGCTTATTCTATATGGATGATGTAAAGGTGCATGTAGGAACAAACAATTACAGCAGCTGCTAGAAATAAGTCATATTCATAAGTCATACACATGAAGTTTGGTCTGAACAATGTAAAATGGTTAATGTAGGAAAGGAATCCTTAGGGAAGGGGACTTTTCCTCTTCATCTTTTCCCACTTCTGTGTGGGGTCGATGTGTTTGATCAACCTTCTCAATAAAGTTCTTCTTTGACTTTATCCATCCACCTCCGCTTTTGGCTAATCTTGCTTTCTTTTCCCCTGGACTTCCATTCTCATCATTTTTTGCCCACATCTTCTTGGTCTCTTCTCATCACATGTCCATACCACAGTTTGGAGTGCCATAACAATGGGTCTGAGTACTTATTGGAAAGAGGGATTTCAGTTGTTGACTTTCAATAAATTTGCTGAAGTTTGTGAGAATGTGTGTGGAGAGACCTGAAGATGGCAGTTTGCAGACTCTTCCCATTCAATCTAATGGAGACTGAGAGAATCAGCAAGGAAGAATGAGACAACTTGCTCCAATCCTGGTGTGTAAAACTTGTAGAGACTTGCGCAAGCTGTAATTGCAGCATAAAGGGCTTCTACAAAGTACTGAACGAAGGCTCTGAAAATGTCTAGGAATAGGAGGCTTCATTTGAAATCCATTTTGAGAATGTGTAGGGAGAGACCTAAGATGGCAGTTTGCAGATGCTTTCCATTCAGTCTTCCGGAGCTTGAGAGGATCTGCCAGGAAGAATTGGGTAAAAACCCAAATGCAGGTGTGCAAAGCTGGTACAGACTTATCCAGGAAGCTCAAAGCTGGGATTGCTGCCAAAGGGGCTTCTGCAAAGTACTGAGCTAAGGGTCAGAATACTTCTAGGAATGAGAGAGATCAGTTTTTATTATTTTAATAAGTTTGCAAATCTTTCTAAAGACAAGTTTTCAGTTTGTCATTTTGGATTATTGAGTGCCAATTGATGGAGAAAAATTGCAAATGTAAAAATTTAGAATTAACTCTAGAACATGGTAAAGTGTGCAGAATGAAGTTGAAGGGGAGTGAATACGTTTTGAATCTGCTCTAAAGTCGTCGTCGTCGTCTTCTTTCGGCTGCTCCCGTTAGGGGTTACCACAGCGGATCATCTTCTTCAATATCTTTCTGTCATCTGCATCTTGCTCTGTCACACTCATCACCTGCATGTCCTCTCTCACCACATCCATAAACCTTCGCTTAGGCCTTCCTCTTTTCCTCTTCCCTGTCAGCTCCATCCTTAGCATCCTTCTCCCAATATACCCCTCATCTCTCCTCTGCACATGTCCAAACCAACACAATCTTGCCTCTCTGACTTTGTCTCCCAACCGTCCCACCTGAGCTGACCCTCTAATGTCCTCATTTCTAATCCTGTCCATCCTCGTCACACCCAATGCAAATCTTAGCATCTTTAACTCTGCTACCTCCAGCTTTGTCTCCTGCTTTCTGGTCAGTGCAGCCGTCTCCAGCCCATATAACATAGCTGGTCTCACTACCGTCCTGTAGACCTTCCCTTTCACTCTTGCTGATACCCGCCTGTCATAAATCACTCCTGTCACTCTTCTCCACCCATTCTACCCTACCTGCACACTCTCCTTCACCTCTCTTCCACAATCCCCATTACTCTGTACTGTTGATCCCAAGTATTTAAACTCCTCCACCTTCACCAACTCTACTCCCTGCATCTTCACCATTCCACTGACCTTCCTCTCATTCACACACATGTATTCTGTCGTGTTGTTCCTACGGACCTTCATTCCTCTCCTCTCTAGAGCATATCTCCACCTCTCCAGGGCCTCCTCAACCTGCTCCCTACTTATGCTACAGATCACAATGTCATCAGCCAACATCATAGCCCACGGGGACTCCTGTCTAATCTCGTCTGTCAACCTGTCCATCACCATTGCAAATAAGAAAGGGCTCAGAGCCGATCCCTGATGTAATCCCACCTCCGTCACTCCTACCGCAGACCTCACCACGGTCACACTTCCCTCGTACATATCCTGTACAACTCTTACATACTTCACTGCCACTCCCGACCTCCTCATACAATTCCACAACTCCTCTTGAGGCACCCTGTCATATGCTTTCTCCAGGTCCACAAAGACGCAATGCAACTCCTTCTGGCCTTCTCTAAACTTCTCCATCAACATCCTCAGAGAAAACATCTCATCTGTGGTGCTCTTTCTTGGCATGAAACCATACTGCTGCTCACTAATTATCACCTCACTTCTTAACTTAGCTTCCACTACTCTTTCCCATAACTGCCACATGCTGTGGCTCATTAATTTTATCCCCCTGTAGTTACTGCAGTCCTGCACATCCCCCTTATTCTTAAATATCGGCACCAGTACACTTCTTCTCCACTCCTCAGGCATCCTTTCACTTTCCAATATTCCATTAAACAATCTGGTTACAAACTCCACTGCCATCTCTCCTAAACACCTCCATGCTTCCATAGGTATGTCATCTGGACCAACGGCCTTTCCATTTTTCATCCTCTTCATAGCTGTTCTTACTTCCTCCTTGCTAATCCGTTGCACTTCCTGATTCACTATCTCCACATCATCCAACCTCTTCTCTCTCTCTTGTTCTCTTCATTCATCAGCTTCTCAAAGTACTCTTTCCATCTGCTCAACGCACTCTCCTCGCTTGTGAGTATGTTTCCATCTTTATCTTTTATCACCATAACCTGCTGCAGATCTTTCCCAGCTCGATCCCTCTGGTCCTTTTCTCCCTCCTTAGTGTCCAACCTCTCATACAATTCATCATAGGCCTTCTCATTAGCCTTCGCCACCTCTCTCTTCACCTTGCGCCTTATCTCCTTGTACTCTTGTCTACTTTCTGCATCTCCCTGACTATCCCACTTCTTCTTTGCCATCCTCTTCCTCTGTATACTCTCCTGTATTTCCTCATTCCACCACCAGGTTTCCTTTTTCTCCTTCTTTCCAGATGTCACGCCAAGCACCCTTCTTGCTTACTATATCTGCTGTAGTTTCCCAACTGTCTGGTAACTCTTTACTGCCACCCAGTGCTCAACTCAACCTTGCAGTCTTCCTTTTTCAACTTCCACAATTTGATCCTTGGATCTGCCCCCACTCTCTTCCTCTTCTTGATCTTCAATGTCATCCTACAGACAACCATTCTATGCTGCTTAACTACACTTTCCCCTGCCACTACTTTGCAGTCTTCAATCTCCTTCAGATCAACTCTTCTGCATAGGATGTAATCTACCTGTGTGCATCTTCCTCCACTCTTGTACATAACCCTACAGTATGTTCCTCCCTCTTCTTAAAATACATAATCACCATAGCCATGTTCATCCTTTTGGCAAAATCCACTATCCTCTGGCCTTCTTTATTCCTCTTCTTGACACCATACCTACCCATCACCTCCTCGTCTCCACTGTTCCCTTCACCAACATGCCAATTGAAATCCGCTCCAATCGCCACTTTCTGCCCCTTGGGTACACTGTTCATCACTTCTTCCAACTCTCCAAAAATCTTCTTTCTCATCAATCAAACGCCCAGCTTGCGGGGCATATGCACTAACAACATTCATCATCACACCTCCAATTTCCAGATTCATAATCATTACTCTGCCTGACACTCTTTTCACCTCCAAAACACTCTTGACATACTGTTCCTTTTGAATAACCCCTACTCCATTTCTCCTCCCATCCACACCATGATAGAACAATATGAATCCACCTCTGATCCAGCTGGCCTTACTCCCCTTCCATTTAGTCTATTGCACGCACAATATTTCAACCTTCCTTCTCCATCATATCTGCTAACTTTCTCCCCTTACCAGTCATTCTGCCAACATTCAAAGTTCCTACCCTCAGTTCCACTCTTTACCTTCCTCCTCTCCTCCTGCCTCCAGACACGTCTCCCCCCTCTTCTCCTTCTTCTTCGGCCAACAGTAACCCAATTTCCTACAGCACCCTGTTGACTAACACTACTGGTGGCGGTCATTGTTAACCCAGGGCTCGACCGATTCGGTATGGAAATTTGTATTGTCCGCATATTGATTTGGCAAAGTTTTACTCCGGATGCCCTTCCTGACGTAACCCTCCCCATTTATCTGGGCTTGGGACCGGCACGAAGAAAAACACTGGTTTGTGCATCCCCTGTGGCTGGGTCGAATCTGCTCTAAAGTAATGTTACATTAACAAAAATTACATAAATACAACAAAGAAAAAATAATTCATAAACAACAAAAGTAACATTAAGAGCAATACACTTTAGGCAGGGAGCAATCGCTTGCTGAAATGTAACGGACACAAACAAAAATTTTTAGTAGATGATAGTAGTGTTGGTTTGTGGGCAGACCTACCATCAGGGCATTCTGGGTGTGCGCCAAGAGGTCCGTGGTGGCACAGAACCTTTTTACCACTTGGTGTTCCCCTGCTGCATGCCATTAATCGCCAACAGTGACCACCCCTTGCATAAAGATGGAACAATCAGGGGTCCGCACACTAAAATCATCAAGCGAGTACTCAAATCTTCACCGCTTCAGTTTCTGGATACATTAAATAATGCACCACGCAGACACCCTGCCATTTAAAGTTTCATCAACTCTCTGCTAAGAGGCTCCATTCATTCAGACAATCAGGGGCCTGTGGGGGTCTTAATCTGGCCTTGTGTTGGTTTGACTTTTGGCTTGGGATTTCTGTACTTTTATTTTTAACTGAGTTTGATTTGTGTTTGGATATTGTTCACTCAGTAAGTCCTAACTTGCGGTTCTGACCCGTGTTCTTTGTTTTGACATTGATTTTTGATTTGTCCATTTCCCGATCCACTTTTCTTCTTGCTGCCTTTTTGTCATCTGGCAGAACAACTTTATCGTTTTTACCTCATTTTCTCACCACTATCCTAATGCTTCCCACTTTTCTGAAAATGTTATCCTCTATTTCCTGTTCATTCTCCACATCTCTTTCCTTCTCCATTTTCTTTCTACTATCTGATGGCTCTTAAATAAGTCTTTTTTCCTCTGGGTTTCACTACCGGCAAAATCTTGTTAGCCTGCAGCTTGAGGTCACCTGAGAAGATGAATTTTATCACGTTATCCTTTTATAATTAATCCACCTGGAGTTGTCCACCCCCAAATAAATAATTCCTGTTTGAGGGATTTCAGTCAGAAATGGAAGGTCTTTCTTTCTTTTGAAAGCTGAAATGCTTTATTTATGTTGAGTATTGTTTATTATAAAAGGCACAATTTTCTTTCTTGGCAAAAAGCTTGGGTTGCAACTAGAAGAGGTGTCAGTGAGGCCAGCAGGGGGCGCTTTCCCTGTGCTCGGATTGTGGATCTCATAGCCCCAGTTCAGTGACGGGGGACACTGTGCTGTTAAAATGGTGCCGTCCTTCTGGTGAAATGAAAAACTGAAGTCCTGACTCTCTGTGGTCATTAAAGATCCCTGGGCATCCTTCATAAAGAGTCCTTCTGGCCCCCTAATCATCAAGTCAGGTTGGGCTCCGGGAAACACTCAAAACTTTAGGAATGGCTTTGGTCCCCCAATGCCATGATTGGTGCCATACAACAATTTGATCGTCAAGTCAAGTTGGGGAGCCTGCACTGGTACGGTGTGTTGCTGCACCCACTACATGATGAAACAACCCCTCAGGCAGACATGCAGTCCAGTCCCACCCTCTGAAAATGACCCTCTATCTTCCGCAGCCAGGTGTTACGTGGGTGACCCCTTGGCCTGGTCCAGCCACTCGGGTCCCCAACAATGAGGATTTTATAAGCTGATCGCCCTCGGGCAAACGTGCCACATGGCCGTTGTGCCGTAACTGATGCTCCCTCACAATGCAGGTAATGTGCCTCATTTGGGACTCCATGAGCAACACAGTGAAACCAGTGGTGCCCAAGGATTTTCCGGAGAGACACACATGAAGGAGTCCAGTCTTCGTCGCGGGTCACTGGATAGCGTCCATGTCTCACAACCATATAGCAAGACAGGAAGCAACAGGACTCTAAAGACTTGGACCTTCGTACTTTTTCATAGATATCAGGAGTGCCACACACCCCTTTCCAGTGACCTCATGACCCCCCATGCTCTCCCAATCCGTTTACTGACTTTATAGGATGAGTCACCAGAGACATAAATGTCATTGCCGAGGTAAGTAAACCTCTCAACGAGGTCAACGCTCTCTCTGTAGACAGACACACTGCTGATGGCCGTGCCCAAGAGGTCATTAAAGGCCCTGATCTTTGGTTTTTATCAGGACACTTGCAAGCCCAGACACTCGGACTCCTCACTCAGTCTCTTGAGAGCCCCAATCAGAGCCTCCATTGACTCCATGAAGATCACAGCATTGTCAGCAAAGTCAAGATCCGTGAATCTTTCTTCACCAACAGATGCCCCACAGCTGCTGGACCCCACGACCTTGCCCATCACCCAGTCTATACAAGCACTGAATAGAGTAGGAGTAAGATCACACCCCTGACGAACCCCAGAATCAACTGGGAAAAATGCATAGGGTCTGCCTCCACTCTGCACAGCACTCACTGTATCGGTGTACAGGCCAGCCATGATATCCAGCAACCTCGACGGGATCCTGCGAACCCTCAGGATGTCCCACAGGGCAGCTTGATCAACCGAGTCGAACGCTTTATGAAAATCGACAAAGGCTGCAAAGAAACTCTGCCGATATTTGCGTTTGCGCTCGATGGTAGACTCCTTCGGAACAGTCTGGATTTATGCTTGTCGCTTGTAGGTGAGCAAGTGATCATGGATCCTATTGAGGATGACCCTAGTAAGGACTTTACCCGGCACCGAGAGCAGAGTTATACCCCTGTAGTTGCTGCAATCCAGGCGATCACCTTCCCTTTCCAGATAGGGATGACATGTCCCGTTTTCCAGTCAGTTAGGATGATGCCAGTCTCCCAAATGGAAGAAAAGATGGCTTGCAATGCCAGGAGGACAGCCTGATCAGAAGCCTGGAGAAGTTCACCCTGGATACCACAGAGCCCTGCAGCCTTCCACCCTTCCCCTTCCCCCAACTGGTTCACCACTTGTGCAATCTCAGTGAGACTGGGTGGTTCACAGTTAATCATCCTTTGTCTCTGTTTGACTCTTTCTGTCTCGCCACTTCACCACATAACAGTTTGTGTGGTGAATGTACTGGTGCAAAAAAAAAAAAATGGCTGCCATCGCATCATCCTGGTGAATGCTGCACATCAGTAGCTGGAAAGACTGAGGAGCAGAAGGTCTTTTGTTTATAGTATTTATGAGTTTTGTGTTGCCTTTTCGCAATATGGAAGACTCCACTTTGACACGCTGAATGTGGTGTGGGTTGAGCCCATAGGAATGGTGTTACATGTCCTGACAACACAGCCAATAAATGTTGGGAAATACAAAAAAATGTGGTATATATGCAAATAATACAAATAAGAACATTTTACTTGCTTCTAGCTAAATTAATACAAGACACCAGCATATGAACATTCCTCTGATGATCAAAGCATCTAAAAAGACACAAGCAGCAGAAAAAAAAATGTCTTAAGCAAAATGCCTCATTACAGGCTGCATTTAGTTTTTGCGCCGACTTCAGCACTTATTTGTAGAGCCCTGTAGCCCTGGGCTGAGCAGGTGCCATTCCATTGCAGTCAATGAGAATGGAGTTCACTGCAAGCTGGTAAGTGTGGCTGACACATCAAAGTTTTCTGCATACAGCCAACAAATTATGGGCCTTGGTGAGCCACCTTGATCATAGCAGAGATATGTTGTGTCCATTTTAGATCATCAGTTGTGGTGACTCCAAGAAATGTGAAGCTGCATTATCTCTCCAGACCGTCCCTGCCATTGTCGATGGAACTGAAGTGTTCCTCCTGCTTAGTTCTTCTGACTTTAAGGGAGACTTATTAACAGACTTATTAAAGGATTTATTATCTACTGTAGCTTTTGGAATAGTTATGTAAGAAAATTAGAAGTCCTGCAAGAGATGTGGGCAATGCAGAACAGTGAGATGTGACCGTTAAGAGTATTAAATGTTAACCTTGGACTCACAACTCAGTAATGCACTGAGCTTCATTGTGACTCCATTACTGCCATCATAATTTTAAGCGATGATTTCACGTGAAACTTTCAAAGCTAACATGCTTATTTGCCAAAGTCATGAATTTTTTATTTTTCATTGCGTGGTAGTCACTTGGGCCATTTTTTAAGGTCAATATTTACATGCTTTGTATAAAACTGATTTTAAGGTGCCGCCATTCCTGAAAAACTGTAGGAAGTGAAAGAAGTGACACTTAGAGTGGACAAAGTCTTCAGAGCCTTTCACTTTCTGCAGTTTATTGTATTGTAAATTTCAATATTTTTTTGCTCATCAGTATGCAGTCAATAATGATAAAGTGTGCAGAAACGTCTGCAAATTTATTAAGAATCAAAATCCAAAGTCTCTCGTATTGCAGAAGTCCTTGTTTGTTGTGGAGTTAATGGTGCCATGGGAGGTAGCAGTTGTATGCAAAATTCTTAGGTATGCAGACAGTGCAGCTGAGGCAGAACAACGCAGCTGGTGTACCCTGGGGCTCGCAGTACAGTAGGGTTTAGAGGGTTTGTAGATCATCAGCAATCAGGCTTCTGAAGACCATGGGAGTATGAGGGCAGACCTTCTGACAGGCCATCACGTCACTTTCATAAGCTGCCAAACGAAGCAGCAACTGAGGTTTGGCTGAAGAGAAAGGATCCCAACTGGGCAGCAGAATGACAAGCAAGGGCTAAAAGCAGAGGGGAGCGCACCTTGGACCGCAGCATCTGTGGAGGTGTTGTGGGCATATCAATGAAACATAGATGAAGCAGGGTGCCCACCTGATGACCCCAACAAAGCGATTACCCTATACCCATTCAAGACATCAAGTGCCGAATATTGGGATTGTAATATCAAGTTTTATGAGCTTGACCAACAGACCCTTAATTCAGTGTGTTGTACAAGGCCCTTTGGCAGCAGTTCCAGCTTTGAGCCTTCTTGTTCAGTTTCTATAAGCATTGCACACCTGGGTTTGGGAAGTTCATCTCATTCATTCTGGCAAATCCTCTCGAGCTCTGTTACATTGGATGGAAAGCATCTGTGTAAGCTTTCATGTTTAGGTTTCTCCACAGATATTTGGCAGGGCCACTCAAAGACACTCAGAAACTTGTCCTGAAGTCATTCGAGTCTAGTCTTGTCTGTATGCCTCGGGTTATTGAAAGGTGAAACTGACACCCCAGTCTGAGGTATCATGCTCTATGGTGCAGGTTTTCTCTGTGATTGACTGTATTTTATCCTTCCTTCAACTGTGACTAGTCTCTCGATCCCTGTACCCCTATAGCATGATGCTGCCACCCCCATGCTACACTGGAGGGTTGGTATTAGGCAGATGACGAGTGGTGTCTGCCCAGTTTTTATGTCATTGGACCAGAGAATCTTATTCCTCATTCTTGTAGAACATAAGAAATTTGACAAACGAGAGGAGGCCTTTCAGTCCTTCAAGCCTGTTTTTATGTAGCTAAGTTCTTCCAACAGCTCATCCAGATTCTTCTTAAAGGTTTCTGCTTCAGCTCCATGCCTCGGTAGATTGTTCCACAGTTCCACAGCTCTTTGCATGAAGAAGTGCTTCCTGACTATAGTCTTAAATGTGCTTCCCCTTCATTTCCATTGATGTCCTTGAGTGTGTTATTTACCACACAAAAAGAGAGAATTCTGCTGGATCTCCTTTTACAGTGCGTTTTGGGTTCTGATGTAGTCTGCTCTGCTCAGACTCAATGGGTTTAGTTCTCCGAGTCTGACACAGTAGAGTGGGAGAGAAAGAGAGGGATTAGGAGCACACACTGATACAGCACGTAGCCGCACCCACCACAGGACAAACCACGTTAGGACCTGAGTGCAGCCTTGCAACGGGTGATACCACAGCATCACACTAGTTCAGATGGCATGGAATAGTGTGAGGTTTTTTTTATGGTGGCTGGAGTACCAATGGGCGGCACGGTGGCACAGTGGGTAGCGCTGCTGCCTCGCAGTTAGATAGATAGATAGATACTTTATTAATCCCAATGGTACTAGGGTGTTGTACCGTGTTAGCCATTATGAATGTAGAGAAAAGCCAAGCAAAATGACACCTTTTGTTAGCCAATAATCCCAATGGGAAATTCACATTCTCCAGCAGCAGCATACTGATACAATAAATAATATTAAATTAAAGAATGATAATAATGCAGGTGAAAAACAGACAATAACTATGTATAATGTTAAATGTTAACGTTTACCCCCCCTGGGTGGAATTAAAGAGTCGCATAGTTTGGGGGAGGAATGATCTCCTCAATCTGTCAGTGGAGCAGGACAGTGACAGCAGTCTGTTGCTGAAGCTGCTCTTCTGTCTGGAGATGATACTATTAAGTGGATGCAGTGGATTCTCCATAATTGATAGGAGCCTGCTGAGCGCCCTTCGCTCTGCCACAGATGTTAAACTGTCCAGCTCCATGCCAACAATAGAGCTTGCCTTCCTCACTAGTTTGTCCAGGCGTGAGGCATCTTTCCTCTTAATGCTGCCTCCCCAGCACACCACTGCGTAGAAGAGGGCGCTCGCCACAACTGTCTGATAGAAAATATCCTGCAAGTTAAAAGTTGTTAGGAGACCAGGGTTCACATCCCGGGTCCTCCCTGCATGGAGTTTGCATGGAGTTTGTGTGGGTTTCCTCCAGGTGCTCCGGTTTCCTCCCACAGTCCAAAGACATGCAGGTTAGGTGCATTGGCGATCCTAAATTGTCCCTAGTGTGTGTTTGGTGTGTGTGTGTATACGTGCACTGTGGTGGGCTGGCGCCCTGCCCGGGGTTTGTTTCCTGCCTTGCGCCCTGTGTTGGCTGGGATTGGCTCCAGCAGACCCCCGTAACCCTGTAGTCAGGATATAGCGGGTTGGATAATGGATGGATGGAGTGCCAATCCTGTCACCAACCCCCAAGTTTTCCCTGCAGATGGGAGGGCCTACTTGCAGGGCTGGATGCAGGTTAACGTCATACCCAGGACAGAGCAATTGCAGGTTAAGGGCCTTGCTCAAGGGGACATCTCCTTAAGACCTCTCAGGGTCAGACCTGGCTGTCATATATCCCTTTTTATTTGAGTGGCTTCAGTTTAGCCACACTACCATAAACACCTAATTGATGGAGATTGGCTGTTCTTTAACAGGTTCTCTCAGCTCATGAGAGGACTTGTGAAGCTCTGTTAGAATGAGCATTGGACTTGCATTTTAGGGGCCTTAAAACCTGAACAGTTATGATGGACCCTTCCCAACCAGCAACAATGTTTGGGTTATGACTATTATTTTCTTCAATGGGGTTGTTCCACAACAGAGCAGCACAAATCTTTAATTTAACCACTATAGCTCAGATTTTGATCAAAATTGCTGTTCTGAATTACCCTGTATTATTACAACAACATTTATTTCTATAGCACATTTTCATACAAACAATGTAGCTCAAAGTGCTCTACATGATGAAGAAAGAGAAAAAAGACAAAAGAAATAATTAAAATTAGGGAACACTAATTAACATAGAATAAAAGTAAGGTCCGATGGCCGGGGAGGACAGAAAAGACAAAAAAAAAACAAAAAACTCCAGATGGCTGGAGAAAAAAATAAAATCTGCAGGGGTTCCAAGGGCACGAGACCACCCAGCCCCCTCTAGGCATTCTACCTAACATAAATGACCTCAATCAGTCCTCCTGGTATTCAGGGTTCACATGGAAGAACTTGATGATAAGGGTCATGTGGAGTTCTGGTCTTTAATCCATCAATCTAGTATCAGCCCACATGCTCCGACAAGCCCAAAGGTGCATAGACGTGAACAGGGAACACTTTCAGCATCTGTTCTAACTTGTGGGTAAGTGAATAAAAACAATCTACTTGCTCGTTCATCTTGTCATACTATCGCCGGAGGTGGGCTACTTTTCCGTGGCCCACCCTGTATTTTTATTAAATCTCGCCTTTCTGCTGTAAAATATGCCAAACACTAAATGTACAAAGTCAGAAGTGTAGAAAGTATTGTAGCAGGTGCCACATGTGCTATTGTTCCGTTGGCAGTTTGCTGTTCCATAGGGTGCATTGCAGGGAAAGTGGACGCTGTAAATACACCTTTAAGGGGGACGTCATAACACGGTCAGGACGGTTGGTGCTGAAGACTTAAAACCCGGAAAAGAAGGGGAGAAAGAGAGACATCTTGTGGTGGAGCAAAGGGAAGCGACGAGGTAGCGCCAAGAAAAATACCTGCCTGAAAAAGTTTTTTTTTCACTCGGCGACACAAGGGAGACGCGTCTCTGAAGATGGACTCTTATTTCTTTGGTTTTGCTGATGATTCTTTGGACCGGTAGGATTGAACTTTTTTGATATCGGCTCAACGGCCGGAGTATTCCGGTAGGCTTTCTCTTTGCCATAAACGGTAAAGACCGTTAACCTATATTGAAAAACTGGTTTCTCCTAATCGTGAACATCTCGCTCCTAAACCGGGTAAGATGGGTTTGATTGCTATGTATTTGTTTGTTTGCTTTTTTGTCTGTATGTAAAATATATATGTGTAATTTTTTTTTGCCGCCTCTTTATTTTGTGATATGGCTTGTAGTTTAATGCAGAGCTGGGACATGTTGTGAGGGGTGAAATAAAAGGAGGAGCGTTGGTCACGTTGCCCCGATAGATTTTCGATATTTAACTACTTTGCTCCAGCAGTTTTCTAATTGTGTGGCAACCCGGGGGTTATTTGTTCTCCCAGGGCAGCGGTACAGTATAATAATGATACAAATAATAATATGAACTGCACATGTGCAAGCATCAGGTTTGGATTCCCGGAATCCCTTTTGGTTTCACTGACTGTTTCGGTTTCACCACCTGAAGACAGATTCACTCCGTCATCACTGCTGTTAGAGAAGACATTTTCTTGCAAGACGCCATTATGAGGCTACGAGAAGACACGTCTCCAGTGTTGCCCAGGTAATGCTCGGGCCTGATGCTTGCACAAGACACGTCTATACCGTTGCCCTAATAATGCTGGGCACCAACGCTGTGGGCACTTTTACAGCTTGAGTAAACTCTGATCTTATGATAGTCGTGTCTGTACCGTTGCTCGAGTGACACTTGGGACTAACGCTTTTAGCACTGTTCTTACAGCCCAAGTGACGCTCGGGTCTAACACTATGAAGGTTAATACATGGGCAAACCCCCATAAGAAAATTTAACTTCTCAAAGGGTGATCTTTGATGGCTCATAAGACTTCACAGAGATCATTTGTCACAGATGTTTCTCCTAAAATTCCTTAAGAGACATAGCTTCAGACAAAAAGGAGACATGAGTTACAATTGAAGTAAAAGGAGTCAACATTGAGAATTTGGTTTGAAAAGAGTATTTTATTTTATGAGATCTGTTCCTAGTCTTGTTTTATTCTTGTGGCGGACAGCTGGGGTTCCTGCCTAGCCGCGACGCCTGGAAGGACCGGGAGAGGAACAATACCTCCCCTGGGCCACGAGAGGGCCGCCACCCTGGTCTGCATGTGGGCTGTGGGAACAGAGCTTGGAAGCTCATCCCTGTTGGGGCCTGTGGCCACCGCCAGGGGGTGCCCAGACAATTTTGGAGCCCTGGAAGAAGAGTCCAGGTATGCCTGGAGTGCTTCTGGGTGCAAGAGCAGCACTTCTGCCACACCAAGAAGTGCTGCCGGAAGATGATCAGGAAGCACCTCACTCCATTCGAGGAGCCGGAGTAGGGAGGGAGAAGATGAAGCTTGTGAGAGAGGAGTGGAGGTGGCTGAGGAGTAAAAAAAAGGACTGAGCCTTGAGATTTGTGCACGGTGTTGTTGTGTTGTGAATTAAACAATGCGTGTTTTTGGGACATCTGGAGTCCATGTCTGTCTGTTGCAAGGCTGATCTTTCACACTCTCTTTCAAACTTCATATTTTTACGTATTATTGGACTGATGCCTTTATCCAAGGTGACTTAACAACATTTGAGACATGTCTGGTTACATTTGTTTTCCTAATTAAAGCACAGGCATTTGAAGTGATGTATTTGTGGTCAGACATACAGTGGTGTCAGTAGTGGGATCTAAACTCGCAACCTCAGGCTTTGAAACACTGCCTTTTTTTTTTTTTTCTTCTAGAGTGAGTATGATTTAACGGAAGCACAGCAATATAAATTACAGCAATTAATAGTACTATTCAGAAACAAGGATTACAGTTTTGTAATCAGAGAGAAGTGTTTTATTACTAGTGTCCATACATTTCACAAGATATTACTGAGCACAAAATGCAAATACTGAAGTTTCAAATAGCAAAAAAAAAAATGTGAAGATCTGAGCGCATTGTGTGACTTTGTTGAGGAAAACCCTTGTAAATACCTGAGGGATTTTGTCTCCATGGGAAGAAAAATCTGAGAAGCAGGGGACAAAAGACAACATCCCCATTTTATTTCTTTCTGATCACACTGTTGTCGTGGATAAACCAAAAATCGATTATTAAGGAGGTAATTTTTTTGATTTTTCATTCCTATGAGCCTTTCTTTAAACCTGTGTTCACGTTTTATCATTATGGGTTATTGTGTGTAGATTTCTGGGCAAAAATGTACCACCTTAATAGTGAAAACTGTAGTCCAAAGTACAGTAGATAAGTAGGTAACATTTATAAAATAAAATTCCAAATGAAAGCTAGCTAGCGTTAGGTTAAGAAGATTCGTTGTATAGCTGACTTTCATACAAGATAATAAAATTAGAACATATGACCTGCCTTTCTTAGAATTGGTAAAGATATTGGATAAGGTTCCGCTGAGAAGACTAATCCTGAAGTAAGAAGTCATTGGCATCAGCTGTGATTTTAAAAAATGAGAGTGTAATGAGATTAAAGGACAGGAAACTCAAGGAGGAAAATAAGAATAATCCATATTAGACAAGGACATCATAGACTGTAATTCTTAATTTGTGTGGTTAGAACAGACTTAGAAAGCCATGTGAACATACAAATGCACCCCTTGAAATGTTTTTTTCTTTTCACATACATGGAGATTTCAAGGTTTGATTTTCAGTTAGACAATATGTTGAGAATAAAGGGGATATGAGATAACCAACATCATGCCAGATTTTCATTCATAGTCTATTCTATAATTTAAATACGTCACAAATGAGGAGTCCCAAAAACACTTTTAAAACTGGCCACTAGAGGGGAATTTACCATCAAATCCCTGGCTAGTAATGATGGCAAACACAGGGTCTTAAAAAATGTGTTCTCACAAAATCCTCAGTTACACTGTGAAGCTCCAAGGACAACAAAATACAAAAAGAAGATGCCGGCAATCCAAATGACCCTTGTCCAAAACCAAAGTCAAAAACTAGAGCATAGGATAAAATATCCAAAAAAAAAAATCACAAGCACAGGAAATGTGTCAATAACTTGTTAAACACTCCTAAGCGTTTTCAAAGTGAACCACCATCAGGAACAATTGCAGACCCTTTGGGTTTATATTAGAACACTCTAGACAAGAACAGGCCATTCAGCCCAACAAAGCTCACCAGTCCCATCCACTTTTTTCTTCCAGAAAAACATCAAGTCGAAATTTGGAAAGTCCCTAAAGTCTTACTGTTTACCACATGACTTGGTAGCTTATTCCAAGTGTCTATCGTTCTTTGTGTAAAGAAAAACTTCCTAATGTTTGTGTGAAATGTCCCCTTAACAAGTTTCCAACTGTGTCCCCGTGTTCTTGATGAACTCATTTTAAAGGCACCGTCTCGATCCACTGGACTAATTTCCTTCATAATTTTAAACGCTTCAATCATGTCACCTCTTAATCTTCTTTTGTTTAAACTGTAAAGGCTCAGCTCTTTTAATCTTTCCTCATAACTCATCCCCTGTAGCCCTGGAATCAGCCTAGTCGCTCTTCTCTGGACCTTTTCTAGTGTTGCTATGTTCTTTTTGTAGCCTGGAGACCAAAACTGCACACAGGACTCCAGATGAGGCCTTACCAGTGTGTTATAAAGCTTGAGCAGAACCTCCTTGGACTTGTATTCTACACATCAAGGCGCTATATAACTTGACATTCTGTTAGCTTTCTTAATGGCTTCTGAACACTGTCTGGAAATCGATATCTTAGAGTCCACTACGACTCCTAAATCCTTCTCATAAGGTGTACTCATGATTTTCTGGCCGCCCATCATGTATTCAAACCTCACATTTTTACTTCCTATGTGTAATTCTTTACATTTACTGACATTAAATTTCATCAGCCACAAATCTACCCAATCCTGTATGCTATCCAAGTCCTTCTGTAATGATATAACGGATTCCAAATAATCTGCTAATCCACTTATCTTGGTATCATCTGCAAATTTAACCATCTTATTATTTATATTCCTATATAAATCATTTATATACATTAAAAATAGCAGCGGCCCCAGCACTGACCCCTTCTGGTCACACATCGGCCAGTTCTGATGAGGTTCCTCACCCCGTCACACTCTGCTTCCTGTGTCTGAGCCAATTCTGCACCCATCTAAAAACATCACCCTGAACTCCCACTTCTTTTAGTTTGATGCCCAACCTCTCATGTGGCACCTTATCAAATGCTTTCTGAAAGTTAAAATAAATAATATCATATGCTCCACTTTGAACGTATCCTTTTGTTGCCTCCTCATAGAATTCCAGCATGTTAGTAAATATGGTGGAAGGTTGTTTCTTGCGGTGATTGACATGTGGCCCTGCCTTTTGGGGCACCACCCACAAAACACATGGAACATAACACATGCTTAGATACAGATAAAGTAAAAGAATACTGCAAAATCATAAACAAATGAAATAGTAACACACACAAATAAAGCAAAAATGTACAACAAAGACATGAAACAGCCAGGGGAGGAATCCTAACCGAGACATGGTATACAGTAATAAACATATAGGCAAATTTCACATGTGGGCATGGTAAGTCCACTCTTATATTATTTATCACTACCTTAAATACCTCAACTTCTCTTTGTCCGCTCATTATTCAGGGAGTGGATGTAGAGGTGGTCCACTCCTACAGGTACTTGGGTGTCCACATCAATGACCAGTTGGACTGCTCTTGGAACACAGAGGAGCAATAGTAGAAAGCGCAAAGCTAAATCTTTTTCCTGAGGACACTGTGTTCCTTTAATGATCCTTCACATCTCCTACAACTCCTCTGATGGTCAGTGCAACTTTCTCTGCTGTGATGTGCTGGACTGGTAACATCACTTCAAGAGAGACCTGCTGATACAACAAACTGTTTAAAAGGGCACACTCTGGACCCCCTGGAGGTCATAGCGAAGGAAAGAATCTAAACAAAATTGAGTGCCAATATGAACAAAGCTGCACATCCTCTCTGACACACTGACACTGAAGACTTTCAGACAATGAATTATTCATCAGAAGTGCGTCAAGAAACGAGACGGAAGATCCTTTATACCAACAGCAATATACCTGTATAGTGCCTCGCTGGGAATGGGGCTGCCTAGGCAGAAGTTTTCTTTCTTTTTAATTTTCTTATTTTACAGTCATTCTTGTGTATGTGTGTATATTCGTCTGTATCTTTTATAAAGTGCGTTTCACATGTATTTATTTATTTATTTAAATAGCTTCTGTAAAAAGCCAAATTTCCCCCTGGGGACAAATAAACTTGTATCTATCTATCAATGACTGGAGCATCATCAGAGAGGATCTTGTCTGAACCTTCTTATTGAAACCTCGTAACTTTTAGTTTGGTTTACCATTCGTGGAGATGGCTACAGTATTTGCGGGTTTGTCTTCACCAATGAAAAGGATATTGTTTTGTGACCTATTGCTGAAAACTGCAGATGACGCTGTAGCTGAGCTACTTAAATGGACTGCAAATCTCAGCAGCCCCGGGAGTCTGGCATTATTGGGCAGCTCTGGTGGTTGTCGTGAGGGCTGCTAAGTGAAACAAGATGAAGGCTGTAGCTTTAAAAGTGAGCCATTAGAAGCCGATGGAATCGCCATCTGTGGTGTCTTTTTGGTGTCAATACTTTGCTGCACAATTGGACTGCAGTTCCAACTTTCGGATTATAATTTTCTCTGGATTTATTTTCTTTCCCTGTGCCTGCTTGTGTGACTTTTGTCAAGGTTGGAAAATGTCTTAAGCAATACTTCACTTACAACAGCGTCACAGTAGGTGAAAATTTTACTTAACTTTCCAGAGGCTGTTCATAGGAATTTAATTTCATAACTACATCACCATCATCTGAATCTGCTAAAAACTGGTCTGTGTCATGTTTGTTTAGTGCTTGGTGTTTAGCCAGGGCTGTTACTCATCTGCCTCAAGGTTGGACGTGCTGTGTATTCTGAGATGTTTTTCTGCTCACCACAGTTGTTCAGAGTGGTGATCAGAGTTATTGTAGCCTTTCTGTCAGCTTGAACCAGTCTGGCCATCTTCCTCTGACCTCTCAAGAAGGCGTTTTTTGTCCACTGAACTGTTGCTCACTGGATGTTTTGTGCTTTCACGCCATTTTGAGTAAACTCCAGAGAGTGCTGTGTGTGAAAACCCCAGGAGATCAGCAGCTATGGAAACACTCAAACCAAGCCCGTCTGGCCCCAACTATCATGTCACAGTCGAAATCACTCGGCTCACATTTTTGCCAAATTTAAGAACATTAACTGATGCTCCTGACTTGTATCTGCAGGATTGGATGCATTGGGCTGCTGCCACATGATTGGCTGATTAGATACCTGCATGGGTAAGCAGGTGTACAGGTACAGTGTGTCTAATAATTTACCAAGTGAGTGTGTATAAGACTATTTAACTTAAAGAATTTTGATATATTGTATTAATCCCCGAGGGAAACTGTCTTTTTGCATGATCTTTAGGAGTCAGAGCGCAGGTTCAGTGCCCTGGAGCAATTTTCAGGTTAAGGGCCTTGCTCAAGGGTTCATCTGAGTAAGATCCCTTCTGGCAGTAACGGGACTTCAACCTTGAACCAGCAAACCTGCCAGATACTAGGGTAGATCCTTATCCACAGAGCCTACATGGGTAGATGTGACGGGCACTATATGATTGATTGATAGATAGGCATGAAAAGCACTACACTTCTGGTCAAACGTTTTAGAACACCAGTTTTTCAATTTTTTCTTCAAATTTAATCATTTGAAATGCAATGCCATGTCCTAAAATGGCGAAAAGGAAAGCAGTAAATGGCCAGGGGTCTCCAACCTTTTTCCCCCTGAGAGCTACTTTTACAAAATGAAAATGGCGAGAGCTACTCCTGTTTTCTAACATTTATTCTCATAGCTTATTTCAACCCAAACAAACTGAAAAAGCTTGTTTTACCTGAACATTACAAAATGTTGGTGTCCACAACTCACAATTTGCATTAAAACATCACAAAAATATTTAGTTCACCTACAAGTGCATTTTGTATGTCTGTATGCATTTTCTAGTGTATCTCACACTATTGAATTAAAACATGAATGCTGTCAAAACACAACAAAGCAATTCCAAATACACAGATATTACGTACTCATTTGTCATTTTGTCACATGTCACTGTTTCACTTTATTCACAGGTCCAGTCGCATGTGTGATGTGTTTTTTAGTTAGTCAGATGACTGGCACTGAGGTGTCTGCGTGGAGTGGAGCCACTCAGCTTCACTCTTCTGGAGTCATTTAAACGTTTGTCTGTCAGTCGTGTTCTGAACTTTGATTTCATGACATTCATGTCAGACTCGCAGAGGTATGGAGACCCAAACAAAGCAGACATTTTCAGAGCTGCTTGGTGAAGATTCTTATAGT
Organism: Erpetoichthys calabaricus; assembly: GCF_900747795.2. NCBI lineage: Eukaryota > Metazoa > Chordata > Cladistia > Polypteriformes > Polypteridae > Erpetoichthys > Erpetoichthys calabaricus. Next base: position 12,990,166 of record NC_041406.2, on the reverse strand, counting down.
TATCTGGCTCTACTAAGCTCCAGAAATGCTGTTGAGAGTTTAACTGCACATTAGTTTGAAGGTTTACTAATATATCCTCTTTAATAAAAACCCCTGTGTGCGTCCAGTGTCCATGTGTGTGTGTCTTCTGGTGAAGTGCGCATGCGCGGGGCACGGTGCGATGTTTCAAAGCAGATGCTTCAAAGGCCGCCTGACGCGTCACACAAGACAGAGAGGGCGGGACCTATAAAATATCGCGCGACCGATCCAATCGGATTTCGGTAAATGAGGTAAGATAAAACACGAAAAATCCAATCGGGTACTGAGACGTGGAGACCAGCTTCCCCATTGTTGTGCAAGTGTTCACTCTGAGATGTCGGATTTGCGATTAAGAAGCTTGGCCCGGGAAAGTGTAAAGTCAGTTGTTGAAGGGGTTTTCCTAAATATACGAATTTTCATGATATTACAATACAATGACTTTTAAAAGTAGATTTATTTTCGCGCACATTAAATCAGTTGCTGGGGAGAATCTGCTGATTGCCCACTGTTGTGACAGAAAATTTAAATGCATATTACGGACAGCAAAGCCAAATTAAATGCATATTACGGACAGCAAAGCCAGTATTACTGTCAGAGAAAATTACAGGCATTTTATGGAAAAAAATTAATGAGGTAAAAGGTCCCTTGCCATTTAATATAGACTGTTCCTACTAATGTTTATGGACTACTGTTCTAGCACCCGTTATTGTAACGGGCTTAATGTCTAGTAATATGTAAAATCCAATGTCTGTCTGTCTGCTTTTCACAAGAGAACTACTTGACAGATTTAGATCGGGTTTTTTTCTATAATTTGCTTGAATATTCCGGTTGATTTTTGCGACTTCTCTCATTTCGCTAAGTTCGCTTGGGGTACCGATTTATTTGCGCGAATCTGAGATCCACGCAATGGGCCTGGGGGGCTTCCTCACTCACTCACTCACTCGCCAGCTTCGTGGCGTGTTCCTTAACTCCGCTTAGCTAGCGAACGAGAGAACAATTGAGTTCAACTTTGTTTGATATTTAAAATAAAGTGTTACAGTGATCCCTCGCTATATCGCACTTCGCCTTTCGCAGCTTCACTCCATCGTGGATTTTATATGTAAGCATATTTAAATATATATCGCGGATTTTTTGCTGGTTCGCGGATTTCTGAGGACAATGGGTCTTTTAATTTCTGGTACATGCTTCCTCAGTTGGTTTGCCCAGTTGATTTCATACAAGGGACGCTATTGGCAGATGGCTGAGAAGCTACCCAACTTACTTTTCTCTTTCTCTCTCTTGCGCTTTCTCTGATCCTGACGTAGGGGGTGTGAGCAGGGGGGCTGTTTGCACACCTAGACGATACGGACGCTCGTCTAAAAATGCTGAAAGATTATCTTCACGTTGGCTACCTTCTGTGCAGCTGCTTAGTGAAGCGACATGCTGCACGGTATTCGCATACTTAAAAGCTCGAAGGACACGTATTAATTTTTGACTGAAAAACAAACTCTGTCTCTCTCTCTCTCTCTCTCTCTCTCTCTCAGTCTCTCTCTCTGCTCCTGACGGAGGGGGTGTGAGCTGCCGCCTTCAACAGCTTTGTGCCGCGGTGCTTCGCATACTTAAAAGCCAAACAGCCCTATTGATTTGTTTGCATTCTCTGTCTTTATGACAGTCTCTGCTCCTGATGCACACTGCTTTGAAGAGGAAGATATGTTTGCATTCTTTTAATTGTGAGACAGAACTGTCATCTCTGTCTTGTCATGGAGCACAGTTTAAACTTTTGAAAAAGAGACAAATGTTTGTTTGCAGTGTTTGAATAACGTTCCTTTCTCTCTACAACCTCCTGTGTTTCTGCGCAAATCTGTGACCCAAGCATGACAATATAAAAATAACCATATAAACATATGGTTTCTACTTCGCGGATTTTCTTATTTCGCGGGTGGCTCTGGAATGCAACCCCCGCGATGGAGGAGGGATTACTGTACTTAGGTCTTGATGACTTTGAGTCTGGATATTTTCTTAAGTGTCTGCCACATTGAAGAGAGAGATTGCAATTCAGATTGTGGATCGTGACTTTGTGTTAAAAGGATCGCGATATGATTTTTTGGAAATTTTATGTAGGATTCATTAACCCTTTGGCGAGCTACTTGGAAAGGGGTTGCGAGCTACCGGTAGCTCGTGAGCGGCGTGTTGGAGACCCCTGAAAAAAGGAAATTTCAGAATATTCCAAATGGGCCTTCTTTCTGGGAACAACAAGTAGGTTACAACCTACAGATGTTCTTCAGCAATTAAAGTAAATGAAGCCTTATAAGTTGAAGCAAGCAATTTGCACAGGTGTCCCAACTTGTGGCGTTTACTTCAAAATCCTTTGTCTGTCTTAAAGTAGAGTTGGAACAGACTTTGTTACTTGATCCTCTGAAGTACTACTTTGACAATATTCCAGTGATAATGACAATTGACAAACAAAATCAGACACAGCATTATTACCCTTACAAGCCTTTCATTTAGAGAAACTGCAAAAAAAAAAAAAAAATCAAAGTGAGGGTTGATGAGTCTAGTGGTGTCCTACACAATTGAGAAATGATTGGAAACTGGAAGAAAGTCTGATAGGAAGAGATCGGGCCGACCCAAAGTCACAAGCCAATCAGAGGGCAAGTTTCTGGGGATCACCAGCTTGAGTGATTACAAAGCAGGCGCCTCACAGCACAACAGCCTCAAGCACAGCTTAACGGTACAGGTTGACAAAAGCAAATGTCCGTTTGTACTGCGAAGAGGAGACTTTGTGCTGCAGGTTTGACAGGGCGAGTGGCAATAATTCCTTAAAGATCAAAATAGGGCCTTGAAATACAGGCAGTGGATGACTACAGACTGGAAGACAGAATCCAGATTTGAAATCTTCGGTTCATCAAGCAGGGTGTTGGTGAAAGGATGGTCCCTCAGTGTGTGACACCACCTGTCAAACATGGAAGAGGAACTGTAACTATTGTTGGCATGGAGCTGGACAGTTTAACATCTGTGGCAGAGCGAAGGGCGCTCAGCTGGCTCCTATCAATTATGGAGAATCCACTGCATCCACTGAACAGTGTCATCTCCAGACAGAAGAGCAGCTTCAGCGACAGACTGCTGTCACCGTCCTGCTCCACTGACAGATTGAGAAGATCGTTCCTCCCCCAAACTATGCGACTCTTCAATTCCACCCGGGTGGGTAAACGTTAACATTTAACATTATACAAAGTTATTGTCTGTTTTTCACCTGCATTATTATCATTGTTTAATTTAATATTATTTATTGTATCAGTATGCTGCTGCTGGAGAATGTGAATTTCCCATTGGGATTAATCTATCTATCTATCAACGGTCTGGGGTTCTTTTGCTGGAGGAACAGTTGGTGACTGGCATTCTGAATCACAAGGATTACTACAGTTTGGCTGTTATATCAGCTATAGGTGGATAATTTAATGAATAAAAAATTTGAATAACATTTTGTACACTTAATGATTCCTTGACTTTTTATTTGCCATTGTTTACTTGTTTTATGCCTTGATTTCATGAAACATTGGGATATTTAAACTTTGTGAATTTCCATTAAAACTTAAACTGAAATGTTAAACTAAAACTTTTGACTGGTAGTGTACGTAGTAGATAGATAGATAGATATGAAAGGCTGTATATAAGATAGATTTTTGATTTGATATACTTTGTTAATCCCAGAGGGGAAATTGTCTTTTTGCGTTACCTTTGGAAGTCCGAGCACAGGGTCAGCCATTGTACAGCACCCCTGGATTTCCAGATTAAGGGCCTTGCTGATGGGTACATCGGAGTAGGACCCTTTCATGCAACCGGCAAACCTTCCAGATACCAGTGCAGATCCTTTGCCTCAGACTCCGAATGCAGCCAGCTCAATTTGATGGCTGTCTTTTGAGAGTTACTAAGACCTGGATTAGGTCCCCCCCACTGTACACTGTTCAGAGGTGAGCAACTGACTGAGGCACATTCATCTGGAGCTCTGTGCATACAAGGGAGGCAATCCACAGTGCTTTAAAAGGCGTCATGTCTACGGTGCTCATAATGTAAGCATGGCACTGTGACATTAGAACTTGGACCTCCTTTGCAAGTTCATTCACCCTTGAATAATATCTTAGTCAAGCTTCAAAAGTCAGCCTGTTTAACTAGAAAAAAAACATGGCAGACCCGCTAACTAATAATTATCATAGCGCACCTACCCCTGCCTGCCATGCTGAGCCAATGCAGATTTTATTTTTTCTCTCCCTTTCAGGTACTTCAGTATTCATTGAAGGGCCGCATTAGGATACTTAAGTACCCCCTTCACGACTGATTTCCTTTCCGACCAGTTTATTTGTCAGATGTGTGCTCCTGCAGTTAACAGCACTTCTGGTTAATTCATTTTTTTTTCCCTCTCTCAGAGCAGTTTTTGCATCTGTAACAGGGGTCTAAAAATACTAATTTTAGTTGTTTGGTGCATCGCCAAAACCTGATTTTATTTGTTAAGTTGTATGTATTCTTGTTGTGTTTCACTAATCCATTTACTGTGTTATGTTCAGTCTGTCCCAGTGCTCATTGTATTAAAACTGTGAGGGGAGATAAGTACTCTGTATGGCAGGATTAATTAAAATATTTTAAATTGCTTGAGTTAAATTTTTGTATGTGAACGTGTAATGAGAAAAAAAAAAAGAGCCAAGGAAAAAGGTTTTAGATTCACCCCATATCAGGGCCGGATTAAGAGCTTTGGGGGCCCGTAGCACATTTCAGATTTGGGGGGCCTTTTGGTCTGCATCATCTGAAGTTTAGATTCTGAACAGTTCAAACCGGACTAAATAATTATTTTACTCTCGATTATAATAAGAATCTTATAATATTTATGTGAATTTTATGTGTTGGGCCCCTAAAGTTTTGTTGTGTAAGAAATTTACAGTTTAAAAACGTAAAGATAATATTTTTAAAGACCAGTTTTTCAATGCTACACTTTTTCATTAAATATTGGGTCCACCATTTGGGGGCCCCCGAAATTGTGGGGCCCGTAGCATATGCTACATGTGCCTATTGGTTAATCCGGCACTGCCCCATATACTTGCAACCTGCTCAATTATTTTTCAGGTAAATTAAAACAAATTGAGTAGTCTGTCCAGACTGAGTTCAAAACATGGCTGACTAGATAAATGTAAGTGGCGGTTTTATAGAGGGTAAGTAGGAAGAGGCGTGGCATCAGTGGTGATGGGGGCCGGATGGGAAGTCTGTATAGGATCCGGAAATGACGTCAGAGATGGAGGTGAGGTTGGTGAAGGAACTGCAAGTGATGTTAGGTGGACTTTCCTTCTGAGGATATGTAGAGAAAGGAGAAAAGGTGTTATGATGCACTGCCAACCCTTAGTCCGGTGTACCAGCACATTTCGTTAAGCCCATTGACTGCCTCCCATGCGTGCGTGCATGCCACGCCGTGCATGTGTGACAACAGTAATTATAATATGGCCGGTAATGGCGCACTGCACAATACCGTGCAGTGAATCCACTTGACTTGAGCATTCCTAGTTTTCATCCTCTTACTCTGTACATTTAGCATTCGTTTGCTCAGAGGTTGATGCGCTTGCTGCCTCCTGAGCAGCTCTTCTTTTCTCCACCCTAGCAGCCCGCTTCTTCTCTTCTTTCGTCGGCATCTTTTCACGTTAAAACTGATTAAGTCAGTATTTGTGTTGCAATTACTTAGTACGTTTTCTTTCATTTTTTACTTAAGCTCGCAATTAAGTTTTCAATCTGCCTCAAGAATGATTTAAAGATATGAAGAGGTAGGGGAAGTGATGGAGAAGGTGGTAGGGAAGAGAATGGCGCCCATATGCATGTGCTGCATGGCCGCTACCGAGAGTTGATTCTACAATGATATAAAAATAAAAAGAGGAGTAACCTTGGAGGTCAATCATCACCCCGAAAGCGGACAGTAGACATCACGTGGTATATGTGTACCAAATTTCAGGCCAATAGGTCAAACAGTTTGTGAGCTACAAGTGATTAAAAATCCTGGACAGACAAACGGACAGCCACTGTAGCATATTTATATATAAAGTTCTTCTCAAGAACGTACAGTTGAAGTGTTTTGAGTGATTTTTATATTCGCTTTGATTATGAGCTAATGTGAGCATCCAGCGGCCTTTCCATATTTTTTTTTTTTGTTAATAGGAGTTGTATCAGCAGAGCTAAAGAAACTCGTATTTTTCCATCCATCCATCTATTATCCAACCCGCTATATCCTAACTACAGGGTCACGGGAGCCAATCCTAGCCACTGTTTTAACATTTCAAGTATGTTACTTTTGTTTTGTGTTTGAATACTAAGCACTGTGTGAATATGTATGCTGTTGTCAATTAGCATCGCACCCAGTGTTCATTGTGTTAACTGTGAGAGGAGTAATTGTATCAACAGACCATGAGCACTCACATTTTCTGTGTTAACATTTCAGCCTGTGAGTAATAAATGTTCACTCCTTCGTGGCGGTTTTTACAACGCGGCACATCGCCAGCCACAACATAGAAGGTTCAGAGGTTAACTGGATTCAAACCAGAACGCAGAAGTACAGAATTGCAGGAAACACCGGTTACACATCACAGCTTTTTCTGCGGGTAGCTCCTTCATTTCTTAGTTTATTGATTTATTTTAGGTGGAACGGTGGCATAGTTGTACTACTGCTGCCTCGCAGTAAGAAGACAAGCATCCGTGTCCCGGATCCTCCCTGCATGTTCTCCTTGTATTCCCTTGTCTGGTTTCTTCCCACAGTTCAAAGACATGCAGGTTAGGTGGATTGCCGATACTAAATTGAACTCTGTCGGTGTGTGTGTCCATCCAGGGTTTCTTCTTGCCTTAATCCCTATGCTAGCTGGGATAGGCTCCAGAAACCTCACCAGACCCTGTTCAGGACTAAGCAGGTTTGAAAATGACTGACTGACTGACTAATACTTTTAACAGTCAGTAAAAATAAAATCAATGGGTCAGGTGCTTTCTTATGAGTTGTGTGATTAGGCACCTGCTCCCTTGGGTCATGTTGACTGGTTTTAGCCCCATTAGAACAAAACCAGTTACACTAAGTGGCCACTTAATTAGGTACAGGTGTTCATTAGTGTAAACCGGCCGTATGTGGCTGCCATCTGTTCGCTTTAGTATGTCGGCCTGGTCAGGAGGTTGATTTGCTGTTGTGTTCTTATGTTAGAATGACCAATACACTAGATCTAAGATAGTGGATCTCAACTTTGTTTGGCCTTGTGACCCAGTTTTATCTATTTTTGTGCAGTAATGACCTGCTTTATTGTTAAAATGTCTGAATTAACATACACCACCCAAAATCGGGATGTTCATAAGAAATATAATGATGTACTTCATGAGGTAGAAGTACATAATAAACAAGAATAGTTATGTTGGATATTTGAAATGTTAACATTTTTTGATCTGATGTACTTAATTAATCCCTGAAGGGAAATTGACTTTTCGTATGACCCTTGGGGATCCAAGTGCAGGGTCGGTGCCCCGGGAGCAATTTTCAGGTTAAGTGCCTTCCTCAAGGGCCCAACAGAGTAGTAGCCCTTCTGGTACTAACAGGATTTGAACCGGCAAACCTTTCAGACACCAGGGCAGATCACTAGCCACTGAGCCACCACTCCTCCCCATCTGTAAAACTGTGTGCTTCAATTGTAATGTTTACATATTCCCTAATTTGTGAAAGAAATTTGTCATTTTTCAGATAAACGTCCATAGAGGGCTAGATCCTTGATAAACTCATATTCATAATAAACTCATATTCATAATTACTGACCTTGAAATAGTCTAAAATGATACCCCCAACATAACTTGTGTTTGAAATTTGTCATTTGTAACCTTCTGGGAGTGGCTATTAGAGGGCTAAGTAAAGAATCAAATATGATCAATTCATGATCCGCTACCTCGAAATAGAATAAAATAGCACTCCATATGCCAATATTACGGATCCCCATTTGCTTGAAGTTTTGTGTAAAGAATTAACTTTGATGCATTCGTATCCCATTATGGGGTAAACCCTCCGGGTCAGTTGATGTGGCCCGCACAACTTCAAGTCCTTCTGAGCACAGAGTTTTTGTTTTAAATTTTCTCCTCCACTATGACCTCCGGGGTCCAGAGTGCATCCCATAACTGAGCCTGCCCTTTTAATTAGCTTGTTGTTTTGGTGGGCCTCTCTTGAAGTGATGTTACCGACCCAACACACCACAGTGTATTACCATCACAAGAGTTGTAGAAGATGTGAAAGATGTCCCTAATCACATTTAAGGAATGAAGTCTCTTGAGGAAGAAGAGCCTGATCTTCCCTTTCTTATATAGTTCCACTCTGTTATGAGACCAGTCCAGTTGATTACATTTAATTTTGACATGAGTTATCTTCCATACCTGCATGAACACAAATTTTATGCCACTGTCGATAATGAAAAACTTGAATTCAGTAATTTGGAAGGTTTGGCATTTCAGTATCTATAGAAAGATAGACTGGTAAGCATGAATGTACTATAAAGGCACTATATGATGGATGGATAGATAAATAGGCATGAAAGGTACTATATAGCAAGATAGTTAAATATAAAAGATACTATATGATAGATGGATGGATAGATACAGTCATATGAAAAAGTTTTGGGAACCCCTCTTAATTCTTTGGATTTTTGTTTCTCATTGGCTGAGCTTTCAAAGTAGCAACTTCCTTTTAATATCTGACATGCCTTATGGACACAGTAGGATTTCAGCAGTGAGATTAAGTTTATTGGATTAACAGAAAATATGCAATATGCATCATAACAAAATTAGACAGGTGCATAAATGTGGGCACCCCAACAGATATGACATCAATACTTATTTGAGCCTCCTTTTGCAAATCTAACAGCCCCTAGACGCTGTCCTCCTATAGCCTCTGATGAGTGTCTGGATTCTGGATGGAGGTATTTCTGACCATTCTTCCATACAAAATCTCTCGAGTTCAGTTAATTTTGATGGCTGCCGAGCATGGACAGCCTGCTTCAAATCATCCCATAGATTTTTCGATGATATTCAAGTCAGGGGACTGTGACGGCCATTCCAGAACATTGTACTTCTCCCTCTGCATGAATGCCTTTGTAGATTTCCAACTGTGTTTTGGGTCATTGTCTTGTTGGAATATCCAACACCTGCATAACTTCAACTTTGTGACTGATGCTTGAACATTATCCTGAAGAATTTGTTGATATTGGGTTGAATTCATCTGACCCTCGACTTTAACAAGGGCCCCAGTCCCTGAACTAGCCCCACAGCCCCACAGCATGATGGAACCTCCACCAAATTTGACAGTAGGTAGCAGGTGTTTTTCTTGGATTGCGGTTTTCTTCTTCTGCCATGCAAAGCGCTTTTTGTTATGACCAAATAACTCCATTTTTGTCTCATCAGTCCAAAGCACTTTGTTCCAAAATGAATCTGGCTTGTCTAAATGAGCATTTGCATACAACAAGTGACTGTATGTGGCGTGAGTGCAGAAAGGGCTTCTTTCTCATTACCCTGCCATACAGATGTTCTTTGTGCAAATTGCGCTGAATTGTAGAACGATGTACAGATACACCATCTGCAGCAAGATGTTCTTGTTGGTCTTTGGAGTGATCTGTGGTTTGTCTCTAACCATTCTCACAATCCTGTGCATATGCCGCTCCTGTATTTTTCTTGGCAGGCCAGGCCTGCTGGGTTTAACAGCAACTGTGCCTGTGGCCTTCCATTTCCTGATTCCATTCCTTACAGTTGAAACTGACAGTTTAAACCTCTGAGAGAGCTTTTTGGAGCCTTCCCCTAAACCATGAGACTGAACAATCTTTGTTTTCAGTTCTTTTGAGAGTTGCTTTGAGGATCCCATGCTGTCACTCTTCAGAGGAGAGTCAAAGGGACGGAAGCACAACTTGCAATTGACCACCTTAAATACCTTTATATATCACGACTGGACACACCTGTCTATGAAGTTCAAGGCTTAACGAGCTAATCCAACCAATTTGGTGTTACAAGTAATCAGCATTGAGCAGTGACATGCATTCAAATCGGACAAATTAAAAGGGGACCCACATTTGTGCACAGCCAGTTTTTCACATTTGATTTAATTTCATACAACTAAATACTGCTTCACTAAAAATCTTTGTTCGGAAAACACCCCAGTACTCCGATGTTCCTAGGAAATGAAAGACATATCACTGTTATCTTTTTTGTTGAAAGTAGAATAAATTATTATGCAGGCTGAGAGGGGTTTCCAAACTTTTTCATATGACTGTAAATAGGCATGAAAGGTACTATATAGCAAGATTGTTAAATATAAAAGGCAGTATATGATAGCTAGATATTAATGGCACTATTTGAGATAGATATAAAGGGTACTATATAGCAAGATAGATATAAAAGGCACTGCATGATAGAGATATAAAAATGCTACCTCCCTTCAAAACAATAATCTGAACTATAAAATGTGTGTATTCAAAGTAGTCACGTCTGTTTCCCTCGCTGGCTCTATCGAGTGTTACTTTAAGAGCCCTGCTAGGAGAAGGGCTGCGTCTCTTCAGACTACTAAACACGATTCGAGACGCTACAGGGCATTCTCCGATAAGCAATGTCACTCACAATAAACTGCTCCCTTCGGATTTCTAACTTCAATTCTCTGTCTCATAAAATTGCTTTGTGACCCCTTCATTCTGCCAGATAACTTCAGCCCCAGCAGAGGTCCTTTTTGGTCAAAATCTAATCACTTCAGGATTGGTTGATTTCTTTATTTTTAACAATCAAAAGGCGAGTTCATTCTGGTTGATGAATATTCCTGTTCATTTTACAAGCTTTTATCTTCATACAGCCTAAATATGCTTTGAAAAATGTAGCTTTTTTGTTTTTATATCAGTAATCTTTATAAATGTTTTAGTTCTAATAAGAATAAGTTAGCCTAATTTATCTTTATAATAAAAATATATTTACCTGGGAGGCTGAAATATTGGCATGTTAACAGTTTCTGGCAGGAAAGTCTAATGACATCTTCATGGATAATAATGATCTTCTTTAACTGAGCTGCTCAGGCTCTCTGTTTCTTTGGTTAGTACGAATGAGAGTGTAAGGACCAGGGTTCAAGTTGATGATTAGTGTTGATTGTAAAAATTTCCCAATACGTTTCTTGCAGCAAATATGCTATGTTTGCCGGTGACCTTTGTCAATGAGTATTTTCTTGTAAATTCACCTTGTGACTGGCTTAGATTAACTTTTTTTTTCCCCAACCCCACCAGGATGCTTTCTGAGGCCAACAAGGCCATGTGTAGAACTTTCATGTTTGTTGTACTGCGAGATCGTTGCAAAGACGGTTCAGGCATGTGTGATGTCACCATCTGATCAGCATTCCAGCTTACAGTATTTTCATGTGAGGGGTACATTTTCTGACCATAACAAGAACACTATGAGCCCCGCCACCAGATATATAACACTGACAGTAACACTGTGCCTTGGCAGCGCAGCACCACATGGCTGCTTTGTATACATAATTAGCCATGTGCCACAGCTATTAATAAAAAGCAGGTGATCCTATGTAGTAGTAATAATAACGAAAAATGTATTACTGTTTGCAAGTTGTTTCTGTCTTCTTCACTCAATCCAAAACAGTAGTGATAAAAGTGGAGGTTAAAAGTCACAATACATAAATAAGTAATCCATAAAAAAATGAAGGAAAAACGCACAGTTGGGACCAGTTCATTAAAATTTCTCATGAGCCGTGATGCCTCTTTGTTAAATCGATATCTCTGCTGCTTGAACTTTACGGTTTCCTCAGCACAAGGAGATGTCCACCAACTGGCCTGGTCATCCCTTATACTATATCTGGCTCACATCTCTCCCCACCATCTCTCGGCCTTTAACGGGGGGCCCTGCGAGGCCTGATCCTTGCCTCCACTGCCATTTCTAGGCCTTCCAGGAGAGTCCACATGTGAAGTCATTGGTCTCTCCAGCTCTTTGGATGCATTCCACACACTCCAACTAGGGCACATTCCTAACTGCCTGCCCCCTTCACTATAGCTGCAGGTGTGCCTAAATCCAGACTCTAAGGCGACTTAACAACATTTTAGATACAATTGGTTATATTTCTTTTCATTTTCCATTTGGAGCATGGACGGGTGAAGTGACTTGCTCAGGGTCACACAGTGTCATTGGTGTGATCCAAACCCACTTAATCATGGATGATGGTAATTCTCCACCGACAGGAGGTGACGCAGGGTAATAACGATCTCTGGCCCTTGAAGTCGCCACTGGTTCTCTCTCAGAATTGCATTTTCAGTTTAGGAAAATGCTGGCATCATTTAAAAGAGAACAATGGAATGATGATTCCCTTAACTTTGCCTTGAATGCGGTAGTTCTGATCGATGGAAACCTCACAAATTATGCCATGCCCATTCTTTGTATTAAAGAAAGATTTTTTTATACCGTGTAGCTGAGTATGAGGGTGAAGTGTGGTCGTTGTTCCGGCAGCAGATTTGTGATCTAGCCCGCGCCCATTTCCTAGGTTCCCACTTGACAGCCGAAGAAACTTTAGAAAGGATTAAGCTCCGATTTTATTGGCTAGGATTTAATGAGGAGGGCTGTGCTTCCTGTCCAGAGTTTCAGTTGAGACAGATTCTTAAGTAGGGCCACATTCCTCTTGTTCCTGTCCTGTTCATTGACATTCACACTTGTTAATTTCCTCTCCATTTAACCTCCAGTCTCTTCTCTCATTTTGTTTATACCATCTTTTATTCCTACTTTTCTCTCTCTGTTTCAGCTCAGGCTTCTTTTATCCCCCACGGCATAGGTACCTTAATTGCAAATCCCAGAGCACTAATGAGGAAACCGACTGAACTGCATGTGTCTGCATGTGAATGCAGATCCAGCAAGTCTCCTCATCAACACCCTAAGGCTGCATGCACAGTTATTAATTAAAAACTTTAAAACTGCCATAGACTGCTAACATGCATCACCACATTGCCTCCACCTGCAAGCTACCAGTTGAGTCCATAGTGTGGCCCTCCCACATTTGTACTTAACAACAACAACATTTATTTATATAGTACGTTTTCATACAAATGATGTAGCTTAAAATGCTTTACAAGGTGAAGGAAGAAAAATTATAAAAATTAGGCAATACTAATTAACAAAGAATAAGCAAGGTCCAATGGCCAGGGAGGACAGAAAAAAAACAAAAAATAACCCCCAAAAAACTACAAAGGACTGGAGAAAAAACAAAATCTGCAGGGGTTCCAATGCCACAAGACCACCCAGCCCCCCAACATAAATAATCTCAATTAGTCCTCATGGTTTTCAGGCTTCACATTTATAAAATTAGACGATGATGATGGTCATGTGGTCCTCTGGCCTTCAATCCATCAATGTAGGGACTGCACGGTGCCCTGATCAGGTGGTGGTGGTGCAGATCGTCACCACAGAAAACTGGAAAAAGAACAGCAGAGAAAGTAGGGGCGAGTACGGATTGTGGAGCCATGAAAAAAAATAATGAAATGCATATACAGAATATCAGGGTTACACTAAAAGTGATGAGAAAACCATGTTAAAGTAATTGGTTTTTAGCGTTTTTTTTTTTTTTTAAAGCTCCACCGTATTAGACTGGCGAATTTCTATCGGTAAGCAATTCCAGATTTTAGGTGCATAACAGCAGAAGGCCTCCTCACCACTTCTTTTAAGTTAAGCTCTTAGAATTCTAAGCAGACACTCATTTGAAGATCAAAGGTTACGATTTAGAATGTAACATTAGAACACTTAATACTAGAATCCCTGAGGCTTACGAAAATATTCGTAATGTCAGGCCACCTTAAATTCCCTAGCACCTCCTCATTAGCGTCTTTGTTTTGCCAATGTGTCAATCAGCACTGGCAGTAGGCAGCCTTCTCACCCATCCGCCACAGACACAGCTGAAGTCTGTGTATCTGGGAGTGAGGGGTCTTGAATTGTATAGGGTAAATAATATAATTATTTGGAATACATACTTTTCATGTGTGTTTCCTGTCTACACTGATCTGTGTAAATGTAGGATGACAGGAAATGTGAGGCCAGAAAAGTTGAACACATAACTAAAACTTTTTTCATGTTCTAGTAATAAAGACAATATGTTGACGTGAATTGTATAATGTGTGAAGACTGAAGTACAAATATCAAAGCACTTTCACAAAAGATATAACAAAACAAGTGCACTTTTATTCAAGAATATAACCGAAGATAAAGAAATTGTTCAATTTACATGATGCTGTCAATTTGTAAAAACCAAAGCCCAAAAATCAATGGATATGAAGTAGACACGTCTGCGGTTTTCAGTATTGTGTAATTGATGATCACTACTCCCACCACTAGTATATGTGCTCAGACTACAGGAGTATGTTCAGTCTGATTGACATGCTATGAGATGGGTGCTCAGACCTTACATTGTGGTTGTCTGAGAGAATGAAATGCAAGACAGAAAATTAATTTTGGGACTCCAGCCCAACCGTTCCCATTTTACTTAAAAGGAAAGAACAAAAATAAACGCTCAAAGGTGTGAAAACTAAATAAAATGGTTGCCTGCCAAGTCTTTAGAGTCCTGGTGCTTCCTGTCTTGCTATATGGATGTGAAACGTGGACGTTAACCAGTGACCTGAGACAAAGATTTGACTCCTTTGGTACTGTGTCTCTACGGAAAATCCTTGTGTAATGTTGATTTGACTATGCGTCGAATGAGTGGTTGCTCTTGGAGTTCTGAATGAGGCACATTACCTGCATTGTGAGGGAGCGTCAGTTATGGCACTTTGGCCATGTGGTGCGATTCCCGAGGGTGATCCAGTTGGTTGGATCCTCATTGTTGGGGACCCGAGTGGCTGGACCAGGTCAAGGGGTCGCCCACGTAAAACCTAGATAGAGAGTCATTTCCGGAGGGTGGGACTGGACCGTGTGTCTGCCTGGGGGGTTGCCAACTGGGATCTGAGCTGTTTCGTTGTGTGGTGGGTGCGGCACCGCACTGTACCGGTGCATACTCCCCGACTTGACTTGTATATAATGTTTGGCTTGACAGAATATAGGTGTTTCTTCATCTGCAGTGTGGCTAATAAGTATTTTGGGGCTAAAGACTTTTGAAACATGTCTATAACCAGTTCCTTGATGTGGTTTGCAACAATCTGGTTGCAAAGTTCTTGGGAGAGCTCTTTTGTTTTACCCATCATGAAATGTTTTTTGTGTGACACCTTTTTATAGTCTATCAATATGAACTAACCCAACTAATATCAATTACTTTCTAACTATTTTCGGAATCCCGGCTGCTTCCTTTCTTTTCCTTGCCTTGGTGTTCTGCTTTTTTTTCTTTGCATGTTCAATACTTTTTCCTGGCGTCATTCCACTTTATTATACTTACCTTTATTTATGGCCTTTAATGTTGTGAATTCTTCATATTTGTGGATTTCTTGAGTTAGTGTCTAGAGAGAATTTCATGTGAATAGCCTCATTGGAAATGTACTGTATTTACTGAAAAAAAATTTGACGCCTTCAATACTTATTTCCCCCACTGTATGTAACTGAGGAGCTCCTTCCGTCTGGTTGCTTGGTCAAGAAGTGACCCCTCCTGCAGTGCGGTCATATTTTCATGGCCCATGGACCGAAAAGGATAGAGTCAGTTGCCCTCACTGTGTGGTTTCTCCATACTGTGGAGGAAAAGGAAAGACAACACAGTTAGTTTCAGTGCCCTCTCTCAGTCCAGAGTGGAACTACATACCTGGTAGAAACTCAGAGGGTGACCCTCTGATGCACATGCATGTCAGCCTGTACAATGCATCCTCACTACGGTCGCTGCACAATAAATTTTGGGAAATTTGATAGTGACATCAGAATATATCGGCTCATGAGAGTGCTCACAATACAAGTCAGCCGAGTGAAATTTCTAACATGACAGAATTTGTTTTGATAACAGCCCAATTGTTACATGCCATCAGGCATTGTAACCCCCATCATACTGCATTGTCAAACAATGGCAGATGAAAATGAAATTTTATCTGGCCCAGAAAATCAGTCAGTGACTACAAATCAGTGTTACGATCATTTCAAAATAGCACAGTGTATGCCAAATTTAAGATGGCCATGCTGCACGCATACATATTGTCGGTGGATGACTACGTCTTGTGTAGTTTTAGTTGTTGTAGTGCAGGTGAAAATACTAGTGTGGACGGAGATCATTTTTGATCAAAAATGCTATTTTTAAATGTAAACGTAGCGAAGACGTAGCCTGGACTTCCTGAGGATACTCGGGTCTTTTTATATGTGCAGCAAGCTGCTGGAAATGTTCTACCAGTCCATAGTAGCCAGTGTGGTGGTATATGCTGCTGTCTACTGAGGAAAGCAACAAAAGGTGCACAGTGCCTGAACAAACTTATCAGGGGAGTCTGCTCCATCACAGGGCCATCCCTGGACACACTAGAAGCTGTTGTGGAGAAAAGGATGGGGCAAAATTGGATGCCATCATGAAAAATTCCCTCCATCCTCTTCAGGAGGGTCTCTCTCTCTCTCTCTCTCTCTGAGCACTTTTAGCCACAGGCTGCTTCCACCACAATATGCTAAGAAACACCTCTGGGGGTCCTTTCTGCCCACTTCCATCAGGCAATTCAATGCTTCTACCCAAAGTACCTCATTAAGTTTATTTACTTATTTATTGTTTGGCTGTATTATCTGTCCTGTGACTCTGTATCCTTGTTTTTTTTTATGCTTCTGTGACTGTACCCATTGGATTAATTACATTTTTTATAATCTACTCTTTCAGAACTACAGGATGATCCTGGTTGTACTGGTGTGAAAAGCCACATCAATGTTTGTTTTTGTTTCTGGCACAAAGTTACAATATTTAAAAATTAAAACCTATTGAACCTGCTTTCCTGCTTTCTACATTCTGTTCTGCTGAGAGTTGGAAAAAATTAATCTTTTTCTCTGCTAGGTCAATCAAGAGTGTAAGAAATAAGCTAAAGTGACAGTCATACCCGGGTGAACAACACCACCATTTATTTCTGTAGCATATTTTCAAACGCAGGATGTAGCTCAAAGTATTTTACCAGACATAATGAAGTCTGGAACTAAAGGACTGTAGTCCTGGGTTTCAGTGCATTGAAATTGTAAACTTTATATCCCTAACGGTTGGTTAGGTTTATGAATAGAGAAATGAGAGTAGTGACAGAAGTGTGACATATAACTGTAGTCTACAGGAAAAGAATCTGTTCGTTGGATTAAAGGGGATTTACGTTTTTTAGGAATGATGTCCCGAGATGGCTTCCCACGACAAAACTAAAGGCTGCTCCATGTAATCGCCATCCTTTGGGTTTTTATTGGGTTTGTTTGGGTTTGTCATTGTGTAATACTATGCCTAGCAATTAGGAGACCAGGGTTTTCTTCTCTGGTCCTCCCTGTGTGGAGTTTGCATGTTCTCCCCATGTTTGTGTGGGTTACCATTGGGTGCTCCCACTCTCCAAAGACATGCAGGTTAGGTGGATTCATAATGGTAAATTAGCCCATGTGTGTGCATGTTTGTTTGTCCTGTGATGCACTAGTGCCCTGCCCAGGATTTGTTCCTGCCTTGTGCCCTATGTTTGTTAGGATGGACTCCAGCAGACCCCATGACCCTGTTCAGGACTAAGTGGGTTAGAAAATGACTGACTAAATGACTAAGTAATTAATATTGCACATTCATTCATTTCCTGAATCTCCTTATTTCTTCATTAAGGTAAAATATGACTGGGGGATATGGTCAACCAATTGATGTTTTTGGAGTTAGCAGAGTTTTTGGGTTTAAACGGTGCAGTTTATCCACTTTGACAATATTGAACTTGTCACAAAGAAATGTTGTGGTCCATAGGCGGCATTGCAGCTCCCCAAACTCCCAACACAGCAGGCTCGGACAAATGTTCCAATGAAAAGAGGGTTATTGTGTGAAACTTTTGCACATGTAATCGTTTCCCACAGCACAATCTGCACTCTAACAAATAGCACTCTCTTTTTACTCCTCCCCCTCCTCTCATCTCAGAAAGCTTCGTCCTCCTCCTCCCAACTCTGGCTCCTAGATTGAAGTGGGGCTGCTCCTTTTATATACATTACCGGAAGCACTTCAAGTGTCTCGAAGCAGTGGCTTGGAACTACTTTCTGGTGAGGTTGGAGCCCAACAAAGTAGGACACACGACTTCCCTCAGCACCTCCTGGTTGTACCCATGGAAACCAATAGGGCTGAGCAGAAACTCCAGTTCCCAACATGCTCAAAGATGCAAGTTGTGTCCCCCTGTCCTTCCACACTGTAGGCGTCCCGGCCGGGCAAGATTCCCAGTACAGCTCTAGCCAGGTTACCACTCACTGCCTGGCATCCCTCACAGTGTATTTGGAACCAGAAAAAAACCCTTCAAGTGGTACAGTTTAATGGCCCTTTAAGAACAAATTAAAATGAACATTAGGAATAATGACAGCACTTTTCAAACACTTTTTTTAATCTTTTTTTTTTTTTTTTTGTTAAGTTTAAGCTGTTGTTCTTAATATTCAGGTGAACACAGCAGGTATTCCCACTACCTAGTCAGTGATTTTTAAACTTAAAAGAGGGGGTCACTCACTCAGAAAATGAGAGAAGCAACAAGCATTCCTTTATTGTCTATTCTTACCAAGTGTCGAGTGCTAATGAGGATGGCATTTGATCATCCTGGTTTTAAAATCGCATTTAAATTTGTTATCACCTGATCAGTAGTAGATGAGGGATGAGACAGAGTAAAGGAATGAGTAAACACATCTCTCGCTGGACTAATGTAAAGAGATCTTGGCTGTTTCTTTCCTTCCTGAATGCATTCCATGGGCGGAAAAAAGTGGAAGAAAATGAAGAGCTGATTATATTATTAGGCAATGCAATAGACAATCGAGAGCAACTGAAATTAAACTGCATGCCCAGGGTATAAGTGTGTCTGTGAGTGGGCACTATAATCAAATGGCATCCCATCTAGGACTGGCTCTTGTCTTGACCCAAGCCAGCTGTGACCGGCTTTAGCTCCAGCTCATCAGATTTAATTCATTTCTAATAGGGATGAATTGACATCCAATGGGCATAGGACAATGTGCTAACACCTGTGCCACCTTATCACCCAGCTATTACATACACACAGATAGAGGCTATTTATAACTATTTGCTCTGAAAACGTATATATGAATTTTAAAGTGTAACATGCTGTACTGTATATAGTGAAATATACAAGAGCAAGCCAATAGTTATCCACAGCTTTACCTACAGACATGGGAATCATGGAGTGTCTGTGGTCATAATGGTCCAGTTTTGACTTTCATTGTTCAGATTATTTTGCAAGAAGCTAAATTGGCATCTATCTATCGTATACTGCCTTTTCCGGTCTCCCTGTCTGTCTGTCTGTATATGTAGCCTTGAATTGCATACATGCAGCACAATGGTCAAAGAGGTAGCAGCATGACCACAATTCCAGCCCATTCAATGTTTTATGAGTAGAAGGAAATGGGACCAAGCTGGTTGTTAGATCAACAGCAGTAATAATTCATCCAGAGAAGATGTATCAGATGCCTGAACATTTATTACAGATCATTTGCAAATAAACCTATTATTATGATATATGTGACAACTGTCTTTTTTTTAATATTGATACACAATAGAAAATATTGTGACAGTAGTGTCCCAGTGTTGTGTGGAAACTTACTGCATCTACACAGGACAGAAGAAAGCCATTTAGATACGGGTGTCTTCTCCTGAATAAAATCTCAAGAATTGTGATTAAAGTGAAATAATGTTACATTTTTGGTCAGTGAAGTGGGATGCATTTCTTTGTTTAAGACACACACTACTTGAGAGTGTAAATTGTTTCAGAACATGACAGGGCTGAGAACAGTTTGTGCCTTGGACAGGCATTTTTTTTTACTTTGGCAGCTTTTAAAGTTGTCTTCTGCAATTGATCCAATGTTAATGGAGTAGAGGTAACAATATTTATGAAGAATGTAAGCGATATTTTCCATGTATTATTTATAATATTTTCATCTATAAGTGCACATTCTTAAGGAATAAGTGTTACACATAAATATCTGAGGTATAAATTCATTTCATTAAACACATTACAAGCCTTTTTAGCTTGACATAAAGTCCAACGTAATGACAATAACATACAAGGGGTTATCCAGTAGTTCTGAGTCTGAATCTGCAAAGAGTACTATATTTTAATTTTGTTAAATGGCCGAAGATTAAAGATAAGATTAAAAGGTTTTGTGATTTATAGCATACACTTCTTGTTTTAGAGCCAAGTCAATATGGATATCTGAATAGCGAGTGCTTTAACCTTTTCAACTGTAAGATTTCATGTAGACGGCTGAGGTGTGATAGACATTTAAATTTATTTACTGAGCAGATGCTTTTATCCTAAGAGACTTGCAAAAGATGTCAACGTAATCGAGTAACACAATTGTGAGGGAAAGTTTGGGAACAGGTGTGTCAAGATGAGGGTACACAATTGATTTCCACAAGTGAAAACCTCAGAACATAACACACAAGAGTTACAATTCCCAAATTTACAAAACCTAACAGTTGACATCCGTTAAGACAGAAATGATTCCAGAAAGAGGGTCTTCAATAGCTTCTTGAACACACTGAGGGAGTCAGAGTTATGAATGGAGGTGGGCAGCTCATTCTGCCACCTAGGAGCTACACAGTCTGGACTGAGGTTTGATACCATGCAGAGGTGGCATCACTAGACACCATCCAGCAGCAGATCTGAGTGGTCAAGGAGCATAGGACCTCACAAGAGTCTGCCTGTGTATAAGTGCAGACCCTTTGACTACTCTGTAGGCAAGCATCACAGATTTGAACTTAGTATGTGCTTCTACTGGAAGCCAGTGTTATGATTTGAAGAGTTACATGTACCCACCATGGTTCGCTGACCACCAGATGTGCCACTGCATTTTGAATCATCTGCAGATGCTTTGCAATACGTGCTTGTGGCCCTGCCAACACAGAGTTACAGTAGTCCAGCCACGAGAAGGCCAAAGCCTGGACCAGGAGTTCTGCTGCATACTCAGATGCAGTCTAATCTGAAAGACTTGTCAAGCTGGACAGAAATGAGGTGTAATACTTTACATTTACTTACGTATTTCATCTGCGATGAATCTGCCCAAGCCTGTCTGCTGATTAAGTCCCTCTGTGATGATTCAACAGATTCCAAATTATCTGCCAGTCCACCTGGCTTAGTATCATCTGCTCACGTAACCAGATGTTATTTACATTCTTATCCTATTCTTTTATATATTTATATCTCTCTATTATAAAAAAAATCTTGGGAGACGAGATGTGATCTTCTCGGAAGACAATTTGACATCCCGCGAGAGACACTTTAATGTCATGTGAGACAAGGCAGTGAGACAACATTTAAAACAAGTTCATGGGCATCTAACCTAGCAGTTGTTGGAATGCGTTTGGCAGATACGCTTCATGTGCGCCGAGCTCTTAAAACAACAAGCAACAAGCAGAAGACGGAGCTCGCCAGCAGCAGCAAGCCAGCAGATGGCCCGACTGCTACTCCTTAGCATGCAAAAAGCCAAACACCCCCCCCATCTCAACGCAAGTGCTAGTGTCAAAAGGACAGCTGCTGTAAAGGCTTTTAAATGATCGACGCACAGCGTGACACATCAAACACACAGCGATCCAGCAGATGATCCAACCGCTTTTCCATAGCATGCATTCAGCTGCCACCCCTTCACAACACAAGCAGCATTATACTGTATGTCCTGCGAGAAAGAGATTTAACCTCGCCTGGGGCTGGAAATAAAAGTGAAAATAATTCAATGTTACGATTCCCATGAAAATAAGTCTCTTTAAATTGTATATCCGGTAAACCAAACCCAGGGGTGGGTGAGCGAAGCAAGCAGGGGGTGGAGCCCCCTAGTATATACAGTGATCCCTCGCTATATCGTGCTTCGCCTTTCGCGGCTTCACTCCATCGCGGATTTTATATGTAAGCATATTTAAATATATATCGTGGATTTTTTTGCTGGTTCGCGGATTTCTGCGGACAATGGGTCTTTTAATTTCTGGTACATGCTTCCTCAGTTGGTTTGCCCAGTTGATTTCATACAAGGCACGCTATTGGCAGATGGCTGAGAAGCTACCCGGCTTACTTTTCTGTCTCTCTTGCGCTGACTTTCTCTGATCCTGACGTAGGGGGATTGGGCAGGGGGGCTGTTCGCACACCTAGATGATAAGGACGCTCGTCTAAAAATGCTGAATGATTATCTTCACGTTGCTATCTTTTGTGCAGCTGCTTCCTGAAACGACATGCTGCACAGTGCTTCGCATACTTAAAAGCTCGAAGGGCACGTATTGATTTTTGATTGAAAAACAAACTCTGTCTCTCTCTCTCCCTGCTCCTGATGGAGGGGGTGTGAGCTGCCGCCTTCAACAGCTTTGTGCCGCGGTGCTTCGCATACTTAAAAGCAAACCGCTCTATTGATTTGTTTGCTTTCCTCTGTCTTTCTGACAGACTCTGCTCCTGACATGCACTCCTTTGAAGAGGAAAATATGTTTGCATTCTTTTAACTGTGAGACAGAACTGTCATCTCTGTCTTGTCATGGAGCACAGTTTAAACTTTTGAAAAAGAGACAAATGTTTGTTTGCAGTGTTTGAATAACGTTCCTGTCTCTCTACAACCTCCTGTGTTTCTGCGCAAATCTGTGACCCAAGCATGACAATATAAAAATAACCATATAAACATGGTTTCTACTTCGCGGATTTTCTTATTTCGTGGGTGGCTCTGGAACGCAACCCCTGCGATGGAGGAGGGATTACTGTATTAAAAATAGCAATGGCTCCAACACTGACACCTATTGGACACCACTCTTTAACATCAGCCATTTCTGATCAGCTTCCTCGCACCATCAACCACAGCTTCCTGTGTCTCAGCCAGTTATGCACCCATCTTCACACCACTCCCTGAACTCCCAGTTTTTAGTCTGATGCCCAACCTCTCATGTGGCGCCTTATCTAATGCTTTCCGAAAGTCCAGATAAATCATTTCATGTGCTCCACTTTGTTGCCTCCTCACAGCAATCCAGCCTGTTGGAAAAACATGACCTCCCTCATCTGAACCCATGCTGACTGTTCAATAAAACTCCTGTCTGGTGTTTCTCAGTCTCATCCTTAATAATTCCTTCCATTAATTTACCTGTGGTGCACATTAAACTTACTAGCTTATAGTTACTTGGTTCTGCCCGGTCACCCTTTTTATGTAAATAAATATTTGCCATTTTCCAATCCTTCAGAAATTCCCCAATGTGTAGTGACTTCCTAAAAATATGCATCAAGGGTTTATATCTGTACTTGCTAACCACCTTAAGAACTCAAGGATTAATGCCATCTGATCCTGGTGATCTGTTTGATTTCAACCAATTTAATATAAACTGCTCTTCTCCCTCTACAATTTCCAGATCCCTCAGTACTTCTTTACGTAGTCCCTTTCACTACTAGGATGCTATCTACTTTCTCACTTGTGAAGACCTCAGAGAATTGCGAATTAGAGCATCCACTATTTCACTGTCTGTATTTTTTAATTGTCCTTTACTATTCTTGATGCACTTCATCTCCTCCTTGACTGTTCTTTTACTACTAAAATACTGAAAGAATCTCTTTGGGTTGTATTTCGCCTTATCTGCTATGTTCCTTTTTAACTGTCTTCTAGCCTCCCTAATATCTGTTTTAATGGTTGCCCTCATGTTCTCGTATGCCCAATGATTTGCAATGCAGTTATTACTCATATATGCTTTATTCATCTGTTTTTTCCTTTGCAGTTATGTTTTTTTTTCCCCCCAACTCCTTATTAATGTTCTACTCATTCCAAATTTAGGTATGTACCTGTCCTGCATTGCATGTAAAACATTTTTAAACCTGGTCCACTACTTCTCGACTATCTCCTCACTTAAAAGCTTAACCCAGTCCATCCTCCTTAGACTTTGTTGCATCTGCTCAAAATTTGCCCTACCAAAGTTAAACAGTTTTAGTCTTTGCATTTGTGCTATAATATCCCCCTATAAACTTAATGCTTTCCAGATGAATCCAGACGTCCTCACTAAGATGGGGGTTTTGAAGAAGACTTTCATTTAAATTCTTTTCAACATAAATGTCAGCCTCTCCTCCTTTTCTGTTTTGCCTATATCTGTCTCTGTTATATCCCCATCTTTGTTATTTATCCATTTTCTGTTATTGGGATAATATCATAATTATGCTGTGCTACATATAACTCCAGCTCACTTGTTTTATTTTTGATACATCTAGCATTAAGGCAAGATATTTTTTTAATGTGTTACTGCTTTTACTTTTGCATTTAAACATTGGGTAAGAATTTACATTACTGTGCATTTTTATTTTTAAGGTATTGTTTGTTCCTCCATGTACAGTTCTAAACCTGGCCTGCCCTAATCTCCCAGCCCCAACACCCCCAATACCCTAATTGAAACAATCCTTGACTAACATACTCGTATGTCTCCCCAACACATTGGTGCCCATTGTGGTGGAACAGGTTCTGCCTGTTCCAAAAGGAGTCCTAATGCCCCATAAACCTATACCCTTCTACCCTACACCAAGATTTGACCCACGTGTTAAGCCTTCTGATTTCCACAAACTTACCTGCATTGGTGCATGATACAGGCAGAACTTTAAAGAAGACTACATTGTCCGTTCTACTCCTCACCCTGGCACCTAACCCTTTAAAATTGAATCACAAAACTGACTTGCTACCCTTAAGACTGTCATTTGTTTCAACATGGACAGTGACCACTGGAACCACTCCCGCTCTGGCCAACAACCTATCAGCCTTTCCAGGGAGGTCTCCCACCTGTGCACCCTGATGGCAATACATTGTGCAAGACTCTTTGTCTCTGGAGCAAACTGCACTTCAATTCCTGTAATGATTGAGTCCCAAACTATCACAACCTCTCCCTTTCTGGAGACTGGTTTTGAGGCAGTCCGTTGGGGCTCCTCATGCCTGCTTAGCACCTCAGAATCTTCAAAGACACTGTCCAGCTCTGCAAGGACCTGGAAATGGTTTAACACTTTCATTTCTGGGGTTGATGCCATCTGGACTGTGTGCACAATTTACCCTGCACTTTGTGACAATGACCCACCTATCTCTACCTGTCTGGTCTGGTCTGGTGTCTTCCTACTGTGCTACCTGCGTTTGGATGCTGTAATGATAGACTTGAAAAAGGTGAAATTTTGGGACACCAACAAGGTTGTCACCTTCATTTGTCCAAGAAGGAGGTAAAAATAAGAAAAAATAGAACGTAAATAGTATTTCTTGGTGCTTATCCCATCACACAGGTACTAAAGAGTTTTAAGGCGGTCTGGCTTTGTATAGTCTGTATAGTTAGCACTGCTCAGGTATGCTACCACCTAATGTGTCAGGGGAGCAAGTAACCCCAAAAGGTTGTCCCCCATCCCCCCCATTTCTTCCATCACACTGTCCTCCTGTCCGGTGAATATTCTTTGATTCAAGATACTTTGATACTGGCACCTTCTGACTTAGACAAGGAACCCTAACCCTGTCACTCTTCTTGCCTACTTGCCACTGGTCCTCTTGGCCTGGTAAGGTAAATTAATCTTTTCTGGCAGGGACAACAGTCCCTGCATACCATCCATTACAAAATCTTTGAAAATATCTGCACGGTTCCTTAACGGCAACTATAAAAGAAAGCTTTCAGGAGCAAAATTTGTATTTTAATTAACTCTCACACCACAGTAACACAAACGCTTAGCACTTCCTACTGTTCCTCTTCTTCTCCATCTCTAATCCTTGAATTATTTAAATAAAAAAAAAAAAAGCCCACAACGTGAGAAAAGGATATATTCTCATATAACTGAAAAAATTAAAGCAAGGCTGCACACAGTACTTGGATGAAGAAAAAGAATCATAAACCAAAAAATCTGTAACAAGTGACCCATACTTACGGCTTCACAGAAAAACAAAATACTTGGCTGCCGAATCATCTTCATCTTCTGGGTCGTTGTCGTCTTCTCCCCAGTCATCTTCTCTCTCCAGTTTTTCTGGTGGTTGGCAGACCAACGTAAAGGTGCATTACTACCACTTAATGATCAGGGGCCTCGTATATAACGCCGTGTGTTGAATTCACAGTAAAAAATGGCATACGGAATGTGGCTTTTGGGGATGTTCCCAAAAATGAAATTAAAAGCTGGATGGATACACGGACCTCTTCACCCATCCACCTCTGGATTGTTACGGCAAACATTACAGAGGAAATAAGGATTCAGAAAAGAGGACAGTTCAATAGTGAATCAGTATGGAATGCTCCAGAATTTGCAAAAGTAGAAAAAGACAAATTGTTACAGCACTCAGGGGGCATATTTACTGTATTTTCCCAAGCAGGAGCTTGTCAGTTCACTTAGTGTGTATTCCATATATGCTGCAGCTCATTGAGTGCAATAATAGCAATTATATGCCAGTTACTGTCAAGGCGCCAGTCAGACTAATTAAGTGAGTGCAAGGAAGGCCTATGAATATACATTTGGGATACGCAAAGCAGTATAAATACTTATGTGCTAACAAAAGGCAATGGTTGCAGAAATATTAACTTATTTTATTACATTTTAGCACACTAGAGACCAGTAGTCGCTAATTGGTGATGAATGCTTACAAGCCTGATGAAGACAATTGTCAAAAGGCATTACCCTTTGGAAAGGCAGCATAAATATTACAGCATATGATTCTGTCACAGTATGGAGTACAACTCCTGGTCCAGGCTCTGGTCTTGTCATAGTTGAACTACTGCTACTCTCTGCTGGCAGGAGCACCAGCATGTGTCACCAAGCCGCTACAGATGAGTCAACATGCATTGGCACGTGGTGTTCATCCACAATCACTCCTGTTCTCGGATCACTTCAGTGACTTCCTGTAATGGCACGTGTTAAGTTCAAATCCTTGAAGCTTGCCTACAGTGTAGTCGAAGGGTCTGCACTTACGTGTATGGAGACACTTGTGAGTTCCTATGCTCCTTCTTGACCACTCAGATCTGCCAATGAATGGTGTCTTAGTGATGCCACTTCTGCGTGGCATCAAATCTCAGTCCAGACTGTGTAGCTCCTAGCTGGCAGAATGAAATGCCCACCTCCATTTGTAATTCTGACTCCGTCAATGTGTTCAAAAAGTGTTCAAAGAACTTCTTGTTTGGTGAGTTTCTGTCTGACTGATATCAGCTGTTAGGTTTTGTAAATCTGGGAATTGTGTTTTGTTTGGAGCGTTTCACTTGTGGAAATCGATTGTGTGACCTTATCCTGACACACTTGCTCCCAAACTTTTCCTCAGACTGATGTTACTCAGTAGTCAAGTAGGTCTGCACCTACCTACAAGTGGTGCCGCTTCTTGACCACCCAGATCTGGTAATAAATGGTGATGCCACCTCTGTGCGACATCAAATCTCAATCCAGACTCTTTGTTAATCTCTTGGCTGGCGGAATGAGCTACCCACCTCCATTTGTAATTCTGACTCCCTCAGTGTGTTCAAGAAATTATAGGGTGCACTCTACACCCATTGAAGTTCATAGCAATGGAGAGAGTTAAATAAAAACTGAGCGCCTTTATGAACAGCACTGCACATCCTCTCTGACACACCAAACACTGAGGACTTTCAGTAGAAGTGTGTCAAGAAATGAGACGGGGCTCTTTTATACCAACAGCAATATGTCTGCATAGCACCTCATCAGGATTGGGACTGTTAAGTCAGATTTTGACTTTCTTTTGAATTTTCTTGCTTTGTCAGTTTGTCAAAGTGTGTATATGTATTTATTTAAATAGCTTCTGTAAAAAGCCAAATTTCCCCCTGGGGACAAATTTGGTCTGTCTGTCGGTCGGCTCTCTGCTTTGGTGAAATTTCTTTGTAAATCTATGAATTGTAACTTGTTTATATTTTGTCTTGAGCTCTTTACTCATTGAAATCAATTTTGTACCCTTGTCTTGACACACTTGTTCCCAAACAGTCCCCCTGACTTGTGTTATTTGATTATGCTGACCTCTTGCTAGACAAATACATTTAAATCTAAGCAATACTGGAGCACCTCAAGGAACAGTCCTGTCTCCTTTTCTCTTCACTCTGTACACCATCCATCCATCCATCCATTGTCTCCCGCTTATCCGAGGTCGGGTCGCGTGGGCAGCAGCTTGAGCAGAGATGCCCAGACTTCCCTCTCCCCGGCCACTTCTTCTAGCTCTTCCGGGAGAATCCCAAGGCGTTCCCAGGCCAGTCGAGAGACATAGTTCCTCCAGCGTGTCCTGGGTCTTCCCCGGGGCCTCCTCCCGGTTGGACGTGCCCGGAACACCTCACCAGGGAGGCGTCCTGGAGGCATCCTGATCAGATGCCCGAGCCACCTCATCTGACTCCTCTCGATGCGGAGGGGCAGTGGCTCTACTCTGAGCCCCTCCCGGATGACTGAGCTTCTCACCCTATCTTTAAGGGAAAGCCCAGACACCCTGCGGAGGAAACTCATTTCAGCCGCTTGTATTCGCAGTCTCGTTCTTTCGGTCACTACCCATAGCTCATGACCATAGGTGAGGGTAGGAACATAGATTGACTGGTAAATTGAGAGCTTCGCCTTGCGGCTCAGCTCCTTTTTCACCACGACAGACCGATGCAGCGCCCGCCTTACTGCGGATGCCGCACCGATCCGCCTGTCGATCTCACGTTCCATTCTTCCCTCACTCGTGAACAAGACCCCGAGATACTTGAACTCCTCCACTTGGGGCAGGATCTCGCTACCAGCCCTGAGAGGGCACTCCACCCTTTTCCGGCTGAGGACCATGGTCTCGGATTTGGAGGTGCTGATTCTCATCCCAGCCGCTTCACACTCGGCTGCGAACCGATCCAGAGAGAGCTGAAGATCACGGCCTGATGAAGCAAACAGGACAACATCATCTGCAAAAAGCAGTGACCCAATCCTGAGCCCACCAAACCGGACCCCCTCAACGCCCTGGCTGCGCCTAGAAATTCTGTCCATAAAAGTTATGAACAGAGTCGGTGACAAAGGGCAGCCCTGGCGGAGTCCAACTCTCACTGGATACGGGTTCGACTTACTGCCGGCAATGCGGACCAAGCTCTGGCACCGATCATACAGGGACCGAACAGCCCTTATCAGGGGGGCCGGTACCCCATACTCTCGGAGTACCCCCCCCAGGATTCCCCGAGGGACACGGTTGAATGCCTTTTCCAAGTCCACAAAACACATGTAGACTGGTTGGGCAAACTCCCATACACCCTCCAGGACCCTGCTAAGGGTATAGAGCTGGTCCACTGTTCCGCGACCAGGACGAAAACCACACTGTTCCTCCTGAATCCGAGGCTCGACTATCTGATGGACCCTCCTCTCCAGGACCCCTGAATAGACTTTTCCAGGGAGGCTGAGGAGTGTGCTCCCTCTGTAGTTGGAACACACCCTCCGATCCCCCTTCTTAAAGAGGGGGACTACCACCCCGGTCTGCCAATCCAGAGGCACTGTCCCTGATGTCCATGCGATGTTGCAGAGGCGTGTCAACCAAGACAGTCCTACAACATCCAGAGCCTTGAGGAACTCCGGGCGTATCTCATCCACCCCCGGGGCCCTGCCACCAAGGAGTTTTTTGACCACCTCGGTGACCTCAGTCCCAGAGATGGGGGAGCCCACCTCTGAGTCCCCAGGCTCTGCTTCCTCATTGGGAGGCATGTTAATGGGATTGAGGAGGTCTTCGAAGTACTCCCCCCACCGACCCATAACGTCCCGAGTCGAGGTCAGCAGCGCACCATCCTCACCATATACAGTGTTGACACTGCACTGCTTCCCCTTCCTGAGACGCAGGATGGTGGACCAGAATCTCCTCGAAGCCATCCGAAAGTCGTTCTCCATGGCCTCCCCAAACTCCTCCCATGCTCGAGTTTTTGCCTCAGCAACCACCAAAGCCGCATTCCGCTTGGCCTGCCGGTACCTATCAGCTGCCTCCAGGGTCCCACAGGACAAAAGGGTCCTGTAGGACTCCTTCTTCAGCTTGACGGCATCCTTCACCGCCGGTGTCCACCAGCGGGTTCGGGGATTGCCGCCACGAAAGGCACCGACTACCTTACGGCCACAGCTCCGGTCAGCTGCCTCAACAATGGAGGCACGGAACATGGCCCATTCGGACTCAATGTCCCCCACCTCCCTCGGCATGTGGTCGAAGTTCTGCCGGAGGTGGGAGTTGAAGCTACTTCTGACATGTGAGGGTCTGCTGGGAACGTCTGGCAGAGCCTCACAACACGTTTGGGCCTACCACGCCTGACCGGCATCCTCCCCCACCATCGAAGCCAACTCACCACCAGGTGGTGATCAGTTGACAGCTCCGCCCCTCTCTTCACCCGAGTGTCCAAGACATGTGGCCACAAGTCCGACGACACGACCACAAAGTCGATCATCGAACTGAGGCCTAGGGTGTCCTGGTGCCAAGTGCACATATGAACACCCCTATGCTTGAACATGGTGTTCGTTATGGACAATCCGTGACGGGCACAGAAGTCCAATAACAAAACACCGCTCGGGTTCAGATCAGGGGGGCCATTCCTCCCAATCACGCCCTTGCAGGTCTCACTGTCATTGCCCACGTGAGCATTGAAGTCTCCCAGCAGAACGAGGGAGTCCCCAGAAGGTATGCCCTCTAGCACCCCCTCCAGGGACTCCAAAAAGGGTGGGTACTCTGAACTGCTGTTCGGTGCATACGCACAAACAACAGTTAGGACCCGTCCCCCCACCTGAAGGCGAAGGGAGGCTACCCTCTCGTCCACCGGGGTAAACCCCAATGTACAGGCTCCAAGTTGGGGGCCAATAAGTATACCCACACCCGCTCGGCGCCTCTCACCGGGGGCAACTCCAGAGTGGTACAGAGTCCAGCCCCTCTCAAGGAGATTGGTTCCAGAGTCCAAGCTGTGCGTCGAGGTGAGTCCGACTATATCTAGCCGGAACCTCTCAACTTCGCGCACTAGCTCAGGCTCCTTCCCCTTCAGAGAGGCGACATTCCACGTCCCAAGAGCCAGCTTCTGTATCCGAGGATCGGACCGCCAAGGTCCCCGCCTTCGGCCACCACCCAACTCACACTGCACCCGACCTTCTTGGCCCCTCCCATAGGTGGTGAGCCCATGGGAAGGGGGACCCACGTTGCCTCTTCGGGCTGTGCCCGGCCGAGCCCCATGGGTGCAGGCCCGGCCACCAGGCGCTCGCCATCGAGCCCCACCTCCAGGCCTGGCTTCAGAGTGGGGCCCCGGTGACCCGCGTCCGGGCAAGGGAAAACGCAGTCCAAAATTGTTTTTCATCATAGGAGGTTTTGTTTAACCGCTCTTTGTCTCATCCCTCTCCTAGGACCAGTTTGCCTTGGGTGGCCCTACCAGGGGCATAAAGCCCCGGACAACAGAGCTCCTAGGATCATTGGGACACGCAAACCCCTCCACCACGATAAGGTGGCGGTTAAAGGAGGGGACTCTGTACACCTCTGACTATAAATATAACAGCAGGTCCAGTCACTTGCAGTAATTCTCTAGAGATTCTGCACTTATTCTGCACCCTGTATTGATAAGGGGGATGAGGCTGGGACAGAAGTCAGGTGGAGAACTTTGTTTCTTTTTGCAAAGAAAGTTGTCTGCATCTTAACATCTGTAAAACAAAGGAACTGCTTATTGACTTTCACCGTACCAAGGAGTCCCTGTGTCTGGTCACTGTTCAAGGAGTGGATGTAGAGATGGTCCACTCCTATGAGTACTTGGGGGTTCACATTAGTGACAGGCTGGACTGGTCCTGGAACACAGAGGAACTACAGATGAAGGGCCACAGCAGGCTCTTCTTCCTTAGGAGACTGTGTTCTTTTAATGCGAGTAGAGACATCCTTCACATCTTCTACAACTCTTCTGATGGTCAGTGCGATTTTTTTCTACACTGTGGCATGCTGGGCTGGTAACATCACTTTAAGAGAGGCCCAACAAATTTAATTGCATATTATAGTATGTTTTTTAAAAGCGCGTTCTTGATGTAAAAATGATCTTGGCTGTAATTGTGCAACTGGCATGTTAAAATTGCCAAATAGGGCGTGATAAGTCTCATACGCTGCATGAAAAAGAGAGCACTAAAGCTATTATTTTCTATTTGTAACACCTGCGGCAGTTTTGCAGCTAACAGTCCAATTCCACTGTTTTTGTGTGTCAGTATCTGAGGCCTGAGTTTTTTTTTTATGTTTTTATGAATGATACGTATTTTTCTCAAATGGATCTGAAAGTACTCTACAAGAATAACCTTTTTCTTTTAGTTTGGGATTTTTTTGGATGATGCATTTTTACTGGATGCTATTGGATTGTCACAGAACTCTAATTAGGGCTTGTGGCTAACCTGGAATTTACCTCCTAGAACAACAAAAACAACAACAACATTTATTTATATAGCACATTTTCATACAAATAATGTAGCTCAAAGTGCTTTACATGATGAAGAAAAGAGGAAAAAAAAAAGACAACACTAATTAACATAGAATAAGAGTAAGGTCCGATGGCCAGGGAGGACAGAAAAAACAAAAAAAACTCCAGACAGCTGAAGAAAAAAGTAAAATCTGCAGGGGTTCCAGACCACGAGACCGCCCAGCCCCCTCTGGGCATTCTACCTAACACAAATGAACAGTCCTCATTGTATTTAGGGTTCTCATGGAAGGACTTGATGATGATGGTCATGTAGACTTCTGGCTTTTGTTCCATCAATGTAGGAACATCATAGTGCTTTGATTAGGTGGTGGTGGCGCAGGTCACCACCACAAAAAACCTGGAGAGGAAACAGAAGAGAGTTGGGGTTAGTATGGATTTTAGAGCCACCATGAATAGTTATAATTAATTGAATATACAGAGCATCAGGATTAAACTAAATTGAAGTTATGAGAAAGCCATGTTACAGTAATGTGTTTTTAGCAGTTTTTTTAAAGTGCTCCACTGTATTAGCCTGGCGAATTCCTTTTGGCAGGCTATTCCAGATTTTAGATGCATAACTGCAGAAGGCCGCCTGCCTCACTACTTCTTTTAAATTTAGCTCTTGGAATTCTAAGGAGACTCTCATTTGAGGATTTAAGGTTATGATTTGGAATATAAGATGTCAGACATTCCGATATATAAGATGGAGAAAGATTATTTAAGGCTTTGTAAACCATAAGCAGTATTTTAAAGTCAGTTCTGAATGACATACAGTAGGTAACCAGTGTAGTGACATCAAAACTGGAGAGATGTGCTCGGATTTTCTTTTCCTAGTTAGGAATCTAGCAGCTGCATTCTGCACTAGGTGCAAACGATTTATGTCTTTTTTGGGTAGTCCTGAGAGGAGTGTGTTACAGTAATCTAGTCAACTGAAAACAAAAGCGTGAACTAATTTCTCAGCATCTTTCAATGATATGAGGTCTAACTTTTGCTGCGTTTCTTAAGTGAAAAAATGCTGTCCTAGTGATCTGATTAATATGCGATTTAAAATTCAGGTTACAGTCAACAGTTACCCCTAAATTCTTTACCTCCGTCTTGACTTTTAATCCTAATGCATCGTTTATTTCTAATAACCTCATTATATCCATCATTGCTAATCACTAAAATTTCTGTTTTCTCTTTATTTAGCTTGAGAAAATTACTATTCATCCATTTAGAACAGTGTTTCCCAAACTCAGTCCTGGTGAACCCCTGTGGCTGCAGGTTTTTGGTTCAAACCGGATTCCTAATCAGTGACAACACCTGATAGCACTGATCTCATTTAATTAGCTGTTTTTTTTTTCTTTTATTCGACATTCAGAAAAGCATAGCAGCATGATTTTTACATTTATAAGACATTTAGAAATATTTCTGCTTTTACTATAGATTTAAATGCTTAGCTCTCTTTGTTTTTGATTTCATTATACTTTGCCCTTTCTCGGTGCAGTTTTTCCCCCCTTTGTTGTATCTCAATAATGACAATTTAAAACGAGCAGAGCAGACACGCAGGCGAACAACACTAAATAATCAAAGGCTACAAGTACTTTAACAACCGACCCACTAATAAGTAAGTAATGGATTAATTAAACAATTAGAAGACCTAGAAAAGCAGAATGAAAATCAAGATGAAAATACTGTTAAAAAGAAAAAAAATACATTATTTCTATATAACTGCTTGGTACATTTTAATTTTTTTTTATTTTTTAGCAAACTTAGTTTTCTAATTTCTATATTGTTCCCTAAACACAGAACTTGGGAAATATCAGTTCACTTAATTAGCCCAGGAGTTCAATTAAAAACAGAAGCTGGGTGGAACAAAAACCTGCAGCCACAGGGGTTCACCAGGACCGAGTTTGGGAAACACTGATTTAGAAACACAACTAAGACATTGTGTTAGTGAAACAACAGAGTTGGGGTCATCAGGCGCTATTGATAAATACAGCTGCGTGTCATCAGCATAGCTGTGGTAGCTCACGTTGTGCCCTGAGATAATCTGACCTAACAGAAGCATGTAAATCGAAAAGCGCAGCGGACCCAGGATAGAGCCTTGTGGAACACCATATAGAATATCATGTATCTTTGAACTGTAATTACCACAACTAACAAAAAGAATTTTCTACCTGCCAGGTAGGATTCAAACCAATTTAAGACACTGCCAGAGAGGCCCACCCATTGACTAAGGCGATTTTATAAGAATGTTGTGATCAATGGTATCAAATACGGCACAGATGTATTATACTATATTATTTCTAATATCATTAATTTTTTGATTGAAAAATACAGCAATAGCCTCAAGTTTCACTGGAAGTATTTTGAAGGCATTCCTTTGAGTTACCTGGGTTTAGCAGACGATCAATCGTAGAGAATAAGATTCTGGGATTAATAGCAGTGTTATTTATAATCTTAGAGAAATAGCAGTGTCTCTCAAGACGGACTGTGTTATTGTATTCTGTTGTTTTAACCTTCAATATCTTATAGTGGATAGTTAGTTTAGTTTTTCTCCATTTACGCTCAGCTCTACGGCATGTTCTTTTTAAATCGGACACTCTTTGGGTCTTCCATGGTATAATAATGCTAGAAGATTTTTTTATTGTCTTTTCAAGTGCAACTATGTCAACAGCAGCTCTCACCTTAGTGTTACATTTCTCCACCTTACTATTTACATTATCCTCGCCATTATACTTAGCGCTTTAAAAGGATTGGTTGCTTAGAATGTTTGTAAATTTTAAAGCTCCTGATGAATCAAAGAAGCGTTTTTAACAATATGCTTCTCATGAATGTTTTTTATCAATATTTCTATATTAAATAGTAAAAAAATTGTCTGATAGACCAATATCAATGATCTGCTTTACATCAACTTTTACTCCTTTGGTAATTACTAAGTCTAACGTATGACCTGCTTTATGTTTAGGCTGATTAACGAGCTGTCTCAAATCAAGAGTCCAGGAGGTTCATGAATTCTTTTACTTTTGGGTCACACTGATTATTGATATGAAAGTTAAAGTCGCCGACTATTAGGAGCGCATCATAGTTCGTAATTATAATTGACACCAACTCTGAGAATTCCTCAAAGAAAGACGCATTAAATTTAGGAGGTCTATACACGGATAATACTAGAAAGTGAGAATCTCCATGAATAACAATGGCAAGATACTCAAAGGACTTGAATTTACCAAAACTGACATCTTTACATTTTAACTGGCACGAGTAAATGTTTGGTAAACGAGTAAAACTGTAATTCGGAGGTGCAGATTCGATTTAAACGGCTGCACCATCTGAGCTAAGCCACGTTTCACTTAGTGCAATAAAATCAATTTTTCTATCACTAATAAGATTGTTGGTTAATGCTCTAACATTTAATAGTGCCATATTTAATGTTTCGGAGAAGCAGAGCTGAATTTTATGTGCGTTATGGGTATTTGAAATAGAAATTATTTTTATTGGCGCCGCTCTGTACGTATTTTTTATTTACTCTGGAATCTGTTTTTATAGATTTAATACATTGTTCATCTAAAGGTGTAATTGTAATTAAATTATTAGTGTTTATGCCGCACTGCCTAGATTTTTTACGTGAATTGAAATTAGTTATTAAAGTCGTAATGCAGTGCACTTTTGCGGAAGACTTTGTTAAAGAATTATCATGTCCTAGCAAAGCATTAGCATTATGGAAGGGGTTAGGAGTAGAAATAGACAGTCAAGAGAGACGAATTACCTTAGCGATGTTTTCGGAGAGGACCCGGGCATTCAAAAATACGACACATAGTTTTTGTTTTTTTTTCATCTTCTTGCTGCCTCAAATCTCGCACCAGTTTTTCAGACACATCAAATTTTGTTACAGCAGCGCAGTTACCAATTTCTTTTGCTACTTCAACAATTTTTAATTTAAAACCAGCTTCATATTTTCTTCTGATTGAATGCTGCATCGTAGATAAGGGATGCTCTTACAATAAAGGTGTACGAGGGTGTGAGATACACAAAACAGTGCAAACGTCCCTTCAGAATAGTTTGGGTATTACCGTGTGGTCACGTAGGCACAATACATAGTAAAAAAGAAAAGGCAGTGTGCTCTGTGGTTCTTCTTTCAGGTTGGCGTCATAATCATAATCTTTTGGACCAATAGCGTGAGTTTTCCGTATCTGACTTATGCAACCGACATTATAAAATACCAGAAATGATACGGTAAAATCAAGTCCCGACTTATCCACAGGAGAACTTAAACGTGTCAAAGTGGGAGGGTCTCATAGGATTCTTGCTTCACTGTGGTTTGGTTGTTACAGACCTCCGTCTGCCTCTAAGGAAACACTTAAATCTATTACAGATCGTTTACATAAATTACCGTATTTTTTGCACTATAACATGCACCTGACCATAAGATGCACCTAGGTGTAGAGGAGGAAAACAAGAAAAAAAAATATTCTGAACCAAATGATGTACTAAAATATTTAATAAAATATAGCAGAATAATATTTCAACCATGTAAAGAAAACAGCGGTATTAAGAACCATCATCACTGTCATTAACAAATGAGGAGAGACTTTAAGGTTGAAGCATTCTTCTAGTTTTCTGGAAACCCCAAGAACTCCTCATTGCTAGTGTCAGAATTTATGAAGCTCAGTTGCTCACAATCACTGATATCACTTTCTTCGCTATCTTCATGTATGGTACTATCTT
The DNA here is from genome assembly GCF_900747795.2 of Erpetoichthys calabaricus. Lineage (NCBI taxonomy): Eukaryota > Metazoa > Chordata > Cladistia > Polypteriformes > Polypteridae > Erpetoichthys > Erpetoichthys calabaricus. The sequence goes on along the minus strand of NC_041406.2, from coordinate 12,952,944 downwards.
CAGTTCCATCTTAGGCATTGCTAATGGCAGCTTCCACCTACAGCTATAGACTCTTCAGTACGCGAGCAACTCTCCACGATAGTGTTTAGATCTGGACGGTGCATGTGCCCAAAACATTAACATTTATGTTACTTATATAAAAGCCAGATCGAATGTTATTTACCTTGATTTATTTACTTAGTTCCTACAGCGTAAAGTCACAAGTAGACTGCAGTGTTTCCTGTGTTTGATCGACACGGGCATGCTCAAAACATACACTTGTAATGCCACGAAAAGTGCACACTGACACTTCAATTTGTAAGCAATGGCACAAGAATACAGTCAGACTTCTTTTTTGGGCACATACACCGTCCAGATCTAAACACTAGTGTGGAGAGTCCCTCTCGTACTGAAGAGTCTATAGCTGCAGGTGGAAGCTGCCGTCGCAGAACTTTGTATATAAGAGCCAGGTCGAATGTTATTTACCTATTTACCTTGATTTATTTACTTATCTTCCTAGAGCGTAAAATCACAAGTAGACTGCAAAGCTTCCCGTGTACATATACAAAGTATAGTGATGGCAAAAGCACGACGTGCATTCTTTCCCTGATGTAGAACCCTCGTCGTCATCTGAGTTCACCTCTGTTACAGGACGTCTTTATGTGAAAACAACAGTGTCAGATCGGGGGGAGCATGAACGCGACTGAGAGAATAAAAATGAATAAAAAAAAAAAAAAAAAAGTTATATTCTTGAATAGAAGCGCACTTGTTCTGTTATATTTGTACCTTTTGTGAAAGTGATTACTTGATATTTGGACTTCAGGCTTCACACATTATATACTTCATGTCTGCATTTTGTCAATTATTACTAAAACATGACAAAAGTTTCTTTTTTAATGATGCATTTACATAGATTGTTGTAGACACGGAACACACATGAAATGCATGTGTTCCAAATAATGATATAGTATTTATGAAAGGTGTCCTTTTGCTTGACTTCTCACTCTATACAACTCTAAGCAACTGACGCGCAGGTAAACAGACTTGAGCTGAGAAAACTGTGCGGCGGTGGGGGGATGTGACAGCAGGCTGCTTGCTGCTGATCAACACATTTACAAGACAAAAGACGCTAACGGAGAGGTGCGAAGGGATTTAAGGTGGGACAGATTTACGAGTTTTTTTGTTGGCTTTGGTAATTCTAGTGTTAAGCATCCCCAGGGGTTTATCGTGGGCCTACCACTTCCTCTTCTAACAGCTGTTGCTACTACTGACAGGTCAGGTAATAGACATCACGGTCTGTGATGCAATATTTGCTCCATAATATGCACAGGTACCTCAGATCGTTTTAAAGAAAAATTTGATTCCTTGAATCTTGTGCAAATTATTAATACACCTAACAAGTCTAAATCCTGAAGCACAAAATAAATCCACCTTGCTTGAATTAATTTTAACAAATATACCACATAAATATACTGAAACAGTGTCAGTGATCATTGTGCAATCACTTGTGTAAGAAATACAAAAATGTTTAAGAAAGAACCCTGTTTCATCTTTAAGAGAAATTTTAAAAACTTTGAAGAGCAAGCTTCTCTGCATAACTTGTATTACAGTGGTCTTAGCAGAGTTACTGTACTTTGATTCCGGATGTTTCCTGCCTTGTGCCCTGTGTTGGCTGGGATTGGCTCCAGCAGACCCCCGTGACCCTGTGTTCGGATTCAGCGGGTTGGAAAATGGATGGATGGATGGATGTTGAACTGGCATGGGATTATTTTCATTCACTTTTCCTGACTATTTCTACTAAACATATTCCTGCTAAGAAGTTTAGGATCAATGGTAGGGACAATCCCAGGATTTCAGATAGTCTTTCAGAGCTGATTCATTTAAGAAATAAGTCACGAGTCCAAACTCGATTTTCAAACAGATTGGGCTGCTTTTTGAACGTTAATGAATAAGTGCACCTTAATGTTACGGAAATCCAAATCAGACTTTTATCTTAAGTCAGTTATAGAAAACCTAAATAACTTCTCAAAATTTTTGAAATTTTAGTTAAGTCGTTGTCAAGTAGGTATGCTGCTTCAATTCTCCCTGATCATATACGGGTTGGTTCAGATAAAATAAGTGACAAGGCTGCCATGGTTAGACAGTGTAATAAACATTTTATTAGTGCTTTTATGTATTTGACAGCGTAAGTATAAATATATCTACTCCATGCCCTTCCACTACTGTAACTAATGGAAACTACGATTTGTTTCATTTGAAACCCATTTAAATTGCTCAAGTATATAAAGCTGTAAAAGACATTTATCTCAAAAGTCGGAATGTCCAGATAATTTAGATCCTTATGTCTTAAAGGTGGCAGCAAAAATATTATTGCTGATCCCATTACTCACATTTTTAATCTTTTCTCCAGTTCCATACCTAAAGTTTCGAAAGCTGCTTATGTTCTCCCCCCTACTTAAAAGTGGAGACCAGTTAGATATAAATAAATACCATCCAGTTTCCAAACTTTCAGTCTTGTCTAAGATCCTTGAATCTGAAGTAAATGTGCAGTTAAAACAATTTCTACTTGATAATAGCATTTTAAGTGACTCTCAACCTGGTTTTAGGTCTGGCCACTGTACTATTATTGCTGCTATGGCTGTGACAAATGATCTTATTGGTGCCTCGGATAGAAAACTGCATTGTGCAGCCTTATTTGTAGATCTGTCTAAAATGTCTGATTCAGTGGATCATGAATTATTGTTGAACAAAGTCTGGAATATTGGTTTTGGTCCTAATGTTGTTAAATGGTTCAGATATTATTTTGTAGATCAAACACAGTGCGTTATGCAGTGGGCCACAAATCATGTATGTATGAATGAATGAATGAATGACCAAAGGTGGACTGCAGGGCTCCATTCTGGGTCTTTTTCTGTTTTTATAAATAATCTGGGTAACAACATCCATCCATCCATCCATTTTCCAACCCGCTGAATCCGAACACAGGGTCACGGGGGTCTGCCGGAGCCAATCCCAGCCAACACAGGGCACAAGGCAGGGAACCAATCCTGGGCAGGGTGCCAACCCACCGCAGGACACACACAAACACACCCACACACCAAGCATACACTAGGGCCAATTTAGAATCGCCAATCCACCTAACCTGCATGTCTTTGGACTGTGGGAGGAAACCGGAGCGCCCGGAGGAAACCCACGCAGACACGGGGAGAACATGCAAACTCCACGCAGGGCGGACCCGGGAAGCGAACCCGGGTCCCCAGATCTCCCAACTGCGAGGCAGCAGCGCTACCCACTGCGCCACCGTGCCGCCCTGGGTAACAACATTCAACCAAAAATACATCTCATCACTGATGAAACGTTTTAATTTTACGTATGCTTCTTCTATAATGCAGGAATTGAAAGAGCTTCTGACTGCGATTTGGTCATTGCAGACTGCTTTGTCGAGCTTTAAATTGGTTTTAAATGCTCAGAAAGCAAAGATTATGGTCTTTACAGAAACTCGTTTACAGCTGTTAGACTTTTAGATTTTCAAGATTGATCTCCCAAAAAGGTATCTTCATATAAGTATTTGTGAATGTAAATTGACGATAAACTTCTGTTTAAAGTACATATAGCTACATTAGTTAGGAAACTGAAAGTGAAGATTTGTTTTTTATTTTAGAACTAGGTCTTGCTTCACTTTCAATGCCAAGAATAAAATAGTGGAAGCTAATTTATTGGCAGTGATTGATTTCGGTGACATATTGTACTGTACATGCATGCATCCTCCTCTGTCTTATGGAGCCTTGATTCAGGCTACCGTAAATCTGTTTTATTACAAATGCAAAGTCTCTTACTCATCATTGCATTCTTTATGGTTGGGTGGGTTGGACATCATTGACTAATCACAGATAACAACATTAGTACATTTTTACCTATAAAGGAATTTGGGGTAAACGTCCAGCTTGTCTTCGTTCTGGTAGTTACCAGTTACACTCCTCCAAGTGGTTACATTTTACTGCACCCCGGGTTTGGACAGATCCTGAGAAAACTGCATTTTCTTTTTATATACCATCAACATGGAATAATTTGCAGAAAGATCTGAAATTAGATACCCTTAAATTCATCAATAGAAATAAAGAATATAGTGAGGGAGACATGTAGTTTTTCTTAAGAGATTAGTGTTTATGTACAGTAATCTAATTTTAGAGATCGCATATTAGATTGTATATACTGTATGTTTCATTATATATGCTTACATTGAATATATGTTTACATTGTATGTGTTGGACTTTAACATATTGTGAGTGTGTATGGCTGCTACCTTGGCCAGGTCTCACTTGTAAAAGAGATTTTAATCTCAATGCGACTTCCTGGTTAAATAAAGGTATAAAAAAAATTATTTTATGGGCATTGTTTCAATATTTTTATTATTAACTAGTCATTAAGCCCGTTACAATAACGGGCGCTAGAACAGTAGTGCATAAACATTAGTAGGAACAGTCTACAGTAATCCCTCCTCCATCGCGGGGGTTGCGTTCCAGAGCCACCCGCGAAATAAGAAAATCCGCGAAGTAGAAACCATATGTTTATATGGTTATTTTTATATTGTCATGCTTGGGTCACAGATTTGCGCAGAAACACAGGAGGTTGTAGAGAGACAGGAACGTTATTCAAACACTGCAAACAAACATTTGTCTCTTTTTCAAAAGTTTAAACTGTGCTCCATGACAAGACAGAGATGACAGTTCTGTCTCACAATTAAAAGAATGCAAACATATCTTCCTTTTCAAAGGAGTGCAAAGCAAGCAGTCAAAAAAAAAAATCATAGGGCTTTTTGGCTTTTAAGTATGCGAAGCACCGCCGGTACAAAGCTGTTGAAGGCGGCAGCTCACACCCCCCTCCGTCAGGAGCAGGAAGAGAGAGAGAGAGAGCCACAGAAAAGTCAAAAATCAATACGTGCCGTTTGAGCTTTTAAGTATGCGAAGCACCGTGCAGCATGTCCTTCAGGAAGCAGCTGCACACAGCCCCCCTGCTCACACCCCCCTACGTCAGCGCAAGAGAGAGAGAGAGAGAGAAAGTAAGTTGGGTAGCTTCTCAGCCATCTGCTAATAGCGTCCCTTGTATGAAATCAACTGGGCAAACCAACTGAGGAAGCATGTACCAGAAATTAAAAGACCCATTGTCCGCAGAAACCCGCGAAGCAGCGAAAAATCCGCGATATATATTTAAATATGCTTACATATAAAATCCGCGATGGAGTGAAGCCGCGAAAGGCGAAGCGCTATATAGCGAGGGATCACTGTATATTAAATGGCAAGGGACCTTGACCTCATTCTTTTTGTTGGTCGTATTTTTCTTTGTCTTTCAGCCTTTCTTTTGTTGATGTTTACTTGCTGAGCTGACCGTTCTTCGTGGGCTGCCATTGTGTATTGTGTGTCTATAATTTTCTGTGACAGTAATACTGTCTTGTACGTCCGCTGGCTTGTACGTCCATAATATACCTTTAATTTTGTTTGGTGGTAATACAGGCGTGCGCGTCGGTAATATGCCTTTTATTTTCTCTGACAGTAATACTGGCTTGTATGTGGCTGTAATATGCATCACTGTATTGTGTACCTTTAATTGCCTCTCACAGTAATACTGGTTTGTATTTCCGTAAAATGCCTGTAACTTTCTCTGACAATAATATTGCGCATCGCACCGTGCCCTGTGCATGCGCACTTCACCAGAAGACACGCACACAGGGATTTTATTAAAGAGGGTTATTGGTCTTTGTACTCTCTGCATTGTGAAAAGTAGCTTGTTTTTTAAGAACATCCATATTTTCACTAATCTACTTTTTAACCCCCTAATCCAGAAGACAAACTGGTGCTGGTGACATTGCATACCATTCAAGCTCAATGCACAAAAATGCTGCCACTGTGACATGGCAATGTGATGCAACATTATCAACACTGTTATGATCCATGTTTGTTTTTATTTTTTTCCCCATTTTCCTGACCTGTATTTTCAACAAATGTTTTCTTGTAAGTTTTATAAGTCTTTGAATTCATCTATATATATAAAATATATATATAAAATATATATACGATTACGTGTGTGTTCCGGCATCACTATCCGAGCAGCTGGAGCAATTTTCATGAAACTTCATACACATGGTTCTCATTGGTCGACTAAAAATACTGTAGGGTGAAATCAACTCTAACTTAACCCCTTCTGGGTAGAGTGGGGGGTGATCTTGCGCTCTTGTATGCATGTTATCATCCAGGTGACACTCGGAATGACCACCAGAGGGCAAACTGGAGGTGACTGCCAGCATTCTTTGTTTGAGCACCACTGCCTGCCGGCTACTTTTAAATTAGAGTTGGCCGGTTCCGAGCGGCAACTGGATGATAACATATATACAAGACCGCAACACAAGCACATTAGTGAGTCTTCATTGTTTGTTAATTTATTTTTATTTTTAGTGTTTTTTAAATTATATTTTTCTCAAACAATTCAGAAAAATCCAAAAAAAAAACCACTTTATTTTCCTCCCGGGCAATGCTGGGTATTTCAGATAGTTTATGATAAAAAAAAAAAAAGCTTTAAGTCATTTTCGATATGTTCATGTTTTTTTTTTTCCCTTGGAGCATAAGCTGACCACAACTGAGTGAATAAGTCCAATTTGTTTATGTTCTCCTTTGTTTACATTCGAAAGCTGCTTGAATTTGTACTGAGGATATGTACAGAATGTTTCTTGTCTATTTATTTCCCAAACATTTAAAAATGTTTGAATCTATAGAGGTACTTTGTTTTGAGATTTTATTTTATTTATATCTTTTGAGTTGGAGTCGGGTGAGGAGGACAATGGTCGCCTTGGAGAAGTGGAGGAGAAGAGAGAAGAGAATCATTATTTGTGTTGTGAATTTGATGAAAAGGCCTGTCTGGAAGATATTTAGTTGTAATAAATCTCTTATTTGAACCTGGAACTTGGGTCTATGAGGTTCTGTCTGTTGTTTGGGGTACTGTTACACTTACTATAGGTCACAGCAGCTTCAGAGCCTGTGGCAGGGATATATATAAAAACGGCAAGCCTGCAATGTCTCAAACAGAACTGCAAATCGTCCTTTTTGACAAATAGCGAGCCACCAAAAAGAGGGCAGGGGAATGGTCACCTGAAACAGCAAAGCAGAGAGCAGGGGAAGGCATAATGGCATTCTATGTGTTTCCTGATGTGGCATGAAAGTTTACCTTGACTTTGACCTCTGTCTTCAAAGCTCTCATGTGTCACACTTTTTTTGCAGAAATATATGGTAATGCTGAGAATGTGTGCACCCAAAACAAAGTTAGTCAAGCTGTCGTTGAAAGTGAATCAAAGCAATTTAAATCCCTGTGCAGAAGTCTGAGAGACATGTTGTTTTTGTGCTTTTAAATGATGTTTAATAAGACGCCTCTTGATGGAAAGAGGTGTGGAAGAAATTAAATTGGAATTATCGTAATAAAAGAAATCTTGTCCTTGACTAGGATCTCTAAGTCAGGACCCAGGCAGGAGGAAACTTGTCTACTGTGTCTTTATAGTCTTTTCAACAAATGCTGAAGAAGGAACATTCATCACAGTAGTCTGTTACAGAAGGATCAAAAAATAAGGGCAGAAGTCAATTTTTATAAACAGCTGAATTTACATAAAAGTGCTGATTAATGCATACATTTACCCTGATTAGTTCATTGGCTTACACCCAAATAACTTATTAAACTAAAAGTCTATTCTACTACACTCTTGTTCTTCTCATATCTGTAATGTTCAGCTATTACCCTTAAAATCTCAGTGTATGTGACAACTGTCCAGTCTTGTTGTTGACAAAGACATCTGCTGATTTCTTAATCATCTCTTAGTACATTTTGTGTATGACATCAACCTTCTGGTACCTTCTTGTCTTTAATTTACATAACCATTTCAGTAGTTCCCTTCATGACATTTCTAAACCAACTGCTTATATATTTAAATTTGCACTGCAGATGAAAATACTTAACTCTTTTAGGGCAGATGTCGACGTTTTGTTGGCATGTAACCCTGAGGGAGGATGTCGACTAAAGTCGACACTCATGGTCAGAGGGTGAAAAAAGCATAAACGGTGGTAAAACTCACTGTTACATTATAGGTAGACCCTCTTTGCTAGGAGGACTGTTAGACTCGTTGACCTGATGTCGAATCCGTGTGTTTGTGAGTAGGATTGAGTAAACAACATCTAGAACGCATTGGGTGAGAGAGTCGATACAAATGCAAAATACTCCGTATTATTTATTTATTGTGTATAATTTCTGAATTGATGCAAGTGATATGGAGATCGAAAACAAAAGTTGGGTATCTGCCTCAGCTGATTGTCCCCAACTGCTCATGCAGCAGATGTTCCTACGGCAACGTTTGCTTGGAAGGACTACACAAACACTTATCAAACTCCGATTTTAATGCAAACAATCAGGAAATCAACAACAAAAAGTCAGGTACCTGCTGATCGTAGTGCTGAACACGCTCATGTAGCTGATGCTCCTATGGTAACATTTGCCCTGGAAGGACTACACTGACTTTGATCTGTGGGAGGCAAGCTGGCTAGTGGACTTCATCAAACAACACAGGGTACTAGTGGACACTGCAGATTACCAGGCACTTGACTACTGCTTAATGTTTTTTTCCCAGAAAGTGCCTTTCCGTTTATGAGTGAATATCAAGTTTGTAATGAATATGATAATTTACAAGCTGTAGGGGCTCATGGAACATAAAACAGTGACATTTGTCATAAATAAGTATTTGTTAATTTATGTATGGAAACGGTTACTTTGAAAGAGAGTTTTTTGGAAAATATTCAGCCCTGGGACAAAAGGGGGGGAAAAAAATAACGAGCGCTAAAAGAGTTAATTACTGCTACCTCCAAATTATTATTTCACAAAGCACATTTTTCAGGGTTGACATCCTGAACAAAGCCGTCCTGGCCACATGTGTCTGGACTGTGTTGTATGTAGGAAGTTGTTGTGAATGACGTTTGCTTTCTGTTTGTGTCCTGGGGTGGGGGGGCTCAGTCTTAGAACAAGGGTCCTGGCCAGAGAGGGCTCTACCAGCAGGTTGTTCTGGGTGTGTGCTTTGGGTGGGCCTAGACTACATAGTATGATCCATTTTAACAGTTTTGCCTGGTAGCTGCCTACCGTAGGAACAAAAATCTGAAGGAACTGTTGGTGTAAGCCAAATGCTCATCCAAGGTGTCGAGGTAAATTCATCCAAATTCACTTTGCGCAAAAGAAAGTGATTTTAAATAAAATAAAAAAAAAAAACCAAACAAAAAAAAAAAACAATTGTACTAACTCCTAGTACTAACAACTTACAATTATTTTCTTCTAGCATGGTTTTGTGTACAACTTGGTCAGCGGTAACTTGTTTAATGACAGTAGATTTAATCCTAGCCTTAAAGACTGAAGAACAGTCGTGGACTACTAAGCACTGTTGTAAGTCGCTCTGGATAAGAGCGTCTGCTGAATGATGGAAATGGAAATGGAAATGCCAATCTTTCAAACTTTTCAATTGGATAATGACTGTGTATATAGTATTCAATGTAGGGAATGAGGCCTGGTGTACATTGGACAAACTGAAAGTACTTTTAAGGCCAGATTCATTCAACATTTTCATCGTATTGTAAAAGGGGATATTAATACAACTCCGTACAAATTTTTTAGAGAAAGGAACCATACACCTAGTATGTTTGGCATAACAACTGATATATAATGGAATAAAAGACAACGGTTAAAATCTTCTTCTTTCGGCTGCTCCCGTTAGGGGTTGCCACAGTGGATCATCTTCTTCCATATCTTTCTGTTCTCTGTATCTTGTTCTGTTATACCCATCACCTGCATGTCCTCTCTCACCACATCATAAACCACCTCTTAGGCCTTCCTCCTTTTCTTTTCCCTGGCAGCTCTATCCTTAACGTCCTTTTCCCAATATACCCAGCATCTCTCCTCTGCACATGTCCAAACCAACGCAATCTCGCCTCTCTGACTTTGTCACCAAACCGTCCAACCTGAGCTGACCCTCTAATGTCCTCATTTCTAATCCTGTCCATCCTCGTCACACCCAATACAAATCTTAGCATCTTTAACTCTGCCACCTCCAGCTCTGTCTCCTGCTTTCTGGTCAGTGTCACCGTCTCCAGTCCATATAACATAGCTGGTCTCACTACTGCCCTGTAGACCTTCTCTTTCACTCTTGCTGATATCCGTCTGTCACAAATCACTCCTGACACTCTTCTCCAGCCTGCCTGCACTCTCTTTTTCACTTCTCTTCCACAATCCCCATTACTCTGTACTGTTGATCCCAAGTATTTAAACTCATCCACCTTCGCCAACTCTACTCCCTGCATCCTCACCATTCCACTGACCTCCCTCTCATTCACACACATGTATTCTGTCTTGTTCCTACTGACCTTCATTCCTCTCCTCTCCAGAGCATATCTCCACCTGTCCAGGGTCTCCTCAACCTGCTCCCTACTCTTGCTACAGATCACAATGTCATCAGCAAACATCACAGTCCACTTGGGCTCCTGTCTAATCTTTCCTGTCAACCTGTCCATCACCATTGCAAATAAGAAAGGGCTCAGAGCTGATCCCTGATGTAATCCCACCTCCACCTTGAATGCATCAGTCCTACCGCAGACCTCCCCACGGTCACACTTCCCTTGTACATATCCCGTACAACTCTTATGTACTTCTCTGCCACTCCAGACTTCCTCATACAATACCATATCTCCTCTCGAGGCACACAGTCATACGCTTTCTCCAGGTCCACAAAGACGCAATGCATCTGCTTCTGGCCTTCTCTAAACTTCTCCATCAACATCCTTAGAGCAAACATCATATCTGTGGTGCTCTTTCTTGGCATGAAACCATCCTGCTGCTCTCTAATCATCAACTCACTTCTTAACTGAGCTTCCACTACTCTTTCCCATAACTTCGTGCTGTGGCTCATCAATTTTAAAGACAAAGGTTAAAATATGAGAATTTATTATCATCATTTAAAAACAATATTTCCAGATGGCTCAAATGAAATTTAAGAGTGTATTTGCTGCTGCTTTGCAGTAAGAAGACTGTGGAAGATTGTGGGTTCGCTTCCCGGTTCCTCCCTGTGTGGATAGCACTTTGAGTACTGAGAAAAGCGCTATGTAAATGTAATGAATTATTATTATTATTATTATTATTTTTTTGTTGTTGGTGAAATGATAATAAAGGTTTATTTACCTGTTTATGCCAGTTTGCCCATGTTTTCCAAAGTTAGTTTGGATTATCCCCGAACCTAACTTTGACCCAATACCCTATCTCCCTCTTGGTGAAACTATTGATTACCCACAAGTCCAAATGAGCAAGGGGGGCTCGCCCTTTTAATGAAAGAATCTAATATCAGCACACTGAAATGACTAAGGGAAAGACCCCTGAAGTGATCACAAGTGAGAAATAAAAGGATCCGGTGTCGGCGTGCTAAATTTTTAAAAGTGATCAGCTATCTGTTCTGAAGAGCTACTGTAAGTCACCCAGTGACATGTCAGGTGTCATGTCAATTTCCTGCCTGGTTGATCCAGACCAGGGTCATGGTTAGGTAGCCAGGAGCCTATCCCAGCTGGCAAAGGGTGCAAGGCAGAACAAACCATGGACACACAGAACACACACACACACACACACACACACACACACACACACACACACACACACCCCTGAGATTTATGTCTGTGAAGTTATGATCCATGGTCTGGGGTTTGGGGGGGAGGTGCTTTTATCCCCTACACTGGTCACAGCAACTTCAGAGCCTGTGGCAGGGGCATCTATGTGTTCACAAATGGAACTCTTACCTGTTGCGACATAGGGGTGGTTCCTTTTGAAGCACAGTGAGCCACAGAAAAAAGGACAGGGTGCCCATCTAGTGCAGGGTGAACATTCACTCTAGGGCCAGTTAGCGTCGACAGTTCACCTAACCTGCATGAGGAAACCCGCACAGAAACTGGGAGAACGCAAACTCCACGCAGGGACAACCTGGGACGAGAACACTGGTTCTTTTACTGGGAGGTAGCAGCGCTTCCACTGCAGGTGCCTGTGAGGGTTCTTAATCTGGCCTCGGATTCCCGACAAGTCTTGTACAATCAACTTCCTACCATTGTCAGGTTCACAGGTTCTTGTGGATTTTAACATTTTCAGGATGTTTTCCAGATGAGCATTCAGTCAACCACTTAACACCCGCATTGTTTCCTTGAATCCCACGTACAGCAAACAGCAGATCTGTCCAATAAGTCAAATCATTGGAGCAAATTAGTTAACAAGAAAAACAAGGTGGGAAATTAAAAAAAAAAAAAAATTAAAATTAACCAGTTCTACAAATTGAGGTTCTTATCTTATTGCAGGCAACTAAATAGTAAAAAAAAGTATTACCTGATAATAAAATTGTAAGGTAATCCAATAAAGATAACAATGGCATATTACATCATCCTTATTCGAGTTAATTAATTAACTAAAGGAAAAGCTTGCTGGGAAAAATGCCAGCTTTCTGCAGGCAGCAAAATGAGCTAATGAAATAGAGATGAGAATGCTGCCTCAGCAAGAGCCATAAAAATATATTAATCACTTCTTAAGAGAGGAGAAATCTCTCTTGGCAACGAAAGAAAAATGAAAACCAAAAAAGGAGAAGGTTTTAATAGGTTTGACATCTTGAAAGCAATGTATGTACTGTGCATGAACATCAGTTGCCCAAGGGGCTGAAGATGGTAAATAAAAAACAGACAGACATCTTGATTTCCTTTTGAACTACCCGTTTAAGTAAATCCATCCATTTAATTTCTTTGATTTATCAATTAAATCATTGGCTGGCAGTCTTTTGGGGAATGAGGTATTCTCCTTGAATGAATCACATCTCAAATATATATTCAAATAATTTATAAATTCTTATATACGAGGTGTCACAGATGCATGTCAGAGGATTCCCCCTCATATAAGGTATGCACTGTAATGCCACTGTAGGATGAGAGAGGGCACTGGCGCTAATCTTGTCCTCCTCCTCCTACATTCCCTCCACAGTGACTTAGAAGACACCCAGTGTGGGCAGCTGATTCTGCCCCTTCTGGTCCTCTGCCAGGCGTTACCTTGGCATACCTTGAATCAATATCAGCAGCCATACCACCTGTGATTCAGAACAGGTCATCCAGCTGAAGATGTGTTTGGGCCTGGTCACTACATGGATTACAGACCATCTAGGAAAAGCTTGGGTTGGTGCTGGAAGAGGTATTGGTGAGGATAACAGGGAGTGCGCACCCGGTAGTGTGTGTGTGGATCACAATGCCCCAGTGCAGTGGTGGGGGACACTGTGCCATAAAAATGGTGCCATCCTTCAGATCAGACATGTCTACTCTCTGTGGTCATTAAAGATCCCTGGGCATCTTTCGAAAAGAGTAGGGTGTATCCCGATGTCCTGGTCAAATTGATCACCATGACCAGGTCATTCTGGACTCCAAATCATCCTCTGTCTCCAATTGTCTAACTATCTGTCACCACTTCACCGCCAAACAGCTAATGTGTGCTGAGTGTACTGGCGCAAGTATGGCTGCCATCACATCATCCAGGTGGTTGTTACACATTGGTGGTAGATGAAATGGTTCCTCACTGTCTGTATAAAGCGCCTTGAGTAGGTTGGAAAAATGCTCTATAAATGTAATTATTATTATAATATAAATTGAATAAAGTAACAGTCCAAAGACAGAACTCTGAGGAATTCCACTGATGACCTCACTCCATTGTCCTCTTATGTGCACTCTGTCTCTTGTCGGTTAACCAACTTGAGATTGAATTTCATAGCTTATCTCTGATGCCTACAAATTCTAGGTTTAGGATTAATCTTCGGTGTGGGACAATTTGAGTCAAAGGCTTTTTGAAAGTAGCTTATAGTAGGATATATCTTGTACTTTTATTTTTGTCAACTATTCCAGTTGTTTCTTCAAAAAAATCTAAGAGATTGGTTTGGCAGGTCCTTCCACTCATAAACCTATACTGGCTGTTATTTAGAATATTTTCGTTTTGTTAATTTTCCAATTTATTTCTTATTATGGTTTCCATAATTTTGCACATGACAGAAGTAAGGCTTAATGGTCTTTAATTACCAGGATTCTTTTTGTACTAAGGATTGGAGTCACATTTGCAATTTACTAGTGTTCCAGAATTTCTCCTTTCTCAAGTGACTGCTCAAATGTGCCTCATAAAGGTTTGTAGGTGACGTCTTTCATTTATTTCAATGCAACTGGTAGAATCCCATCAGGTCCACATATTTTATTAGACTTCAAGGTTATCAAGGGCTTGAAGTCTTACTGGTCTGTAATTTGCCGGATCCATTTGCAACTTTCCAGTGCTTCTCCTTTCTCAAGTAACTGCTGATATATGCCTAATGAGCGTTTACAGAGGACATCTTTCATTTCTTTCAATACAATTAATAAAATCCCATCAGGTCCATGGGTTTTTGTACTCTTCACGGTGTCACAGGCTTTGAAATCTTATTGGTCTGAAGTTTCCTGGATCCATTTTGTTTTCCATTGTGATGGACGACCGGCTATGGACTCCGGTCGCCACCCCCAGGCCGCTAGGAGGAGCCCTCCGGACAGCATGATGGTGCCCCGAATGCCAGCAGGGCCTCATGGACTTTGTAGTTTATATACACAGCCCTGCTGGATACCTTGGGGACCACCGGGAGTCGCTGTAGGGGGGCTAGTGGGCTCTTGTGTGCCCTATAACCCGGGAGTGCGTCAGCATCACGTGTCTGGAAGGAACGACGTGCTCCCGGGATGAAGAAGAGGCCTGTTTGCCCTGACCCGGAAGGAAAACGGACTTGGGGGTTTGGCCAGGAACCATTTCCGGGTCAGGGGCTATAAAAGGACTGTGGGAAGCCCAGTACACTGAGCTGAGCTGGGAGGTAGGGTGGCAAAGTGTCTGGGCGAGGAGGAGAGAGTAATGTTTATTGAAGAGTTTATTGTATATGAGTGTGGAGTGGAGGGTGCTTTGTGCACATTATAATAATAAAAATAATAGTGATTATATGTTCACCTGGTCAACAGAGTGGTACCTGAGGGTGTTAGAGGTGGCTCCATGCCTCTACTGCTACACCTGAAGACTGGAGTCACGTTTGCAACTTTTCAGCGCTCCAATACGTCTCCTTTCTCAATTGCAGTTCACAGATGACATCCTTCATTTGTTTCAATACATTTGGTAAAATCCCATCAGGTTCTGGGGGATCTTTTTAGTCTTCAAGGTATCAAGAGCTTGAAGCACATTGGATCCTTCTATTTTAAAATCTATAAATTCTGAGTTTGTTTTTACTTCTGCGTGGGACATTCAGTTTCTTTCTTCCTTTACAAACACTTGGGTGGAATATTTGTTTAGTTCATTTGCTACTCTCTTCTCATTGTCAGTAATTTCTTCTTTTGTCTCTGTGAGCTTTCTTAAATTTGCTTTTATCATCTCAAAACAAAAATGGCTTGCTGCTTGTTTTTGTTTTTTCTTTTGAACTTTTGAATATTTTTTCTTTGTACTCCTTGCTATAGTGTGTGATGTTCCTCTAAGTTGGATGACGTTTCATTTTCTAGTACAGAAAACGTTTCAGTTTTTCCTTTTTTTTTTTAATCTTTTTTTTTTTCTTTTTATATTTCCAATTTTGGTTCATCGGTTACTGGATCAGATCAGCTTTCTGACGTAACACCATCTTTCATTTATAGTTTCCGAGTTTTTCCCATTCTGTGTTTTCTAGAGGCTTCCTCGTCCCCTTGCCTTCCTAATAAAGTCTGGTGTACCGATTTGAACTGGCAGCTCAGGGACGATTACTGTTCAAAACGTTATTTTAGATGGGTTGAGGGTAGTTTATGATGATAAAAGACTCCTCATGTAGCCAGTCATGAGTTTATTTTAGAAAGGCCCCACATCTGTTACCACGATAAAAGCCTCATCGTTTGCCAAGGCTCGTCTCAAATTACGCTTGTAGCATTCTGCTAAATGGCTGCCTAATGTCTTGATCATGAAGCAATGTTACCTCTTTATTGTGGACCATCTAATAAACGCCATAGCATCTGTCTTCTGATATGTCAATTTTATCCTCGTACTTCGATGCTAATTTATTACATTATAGTAACACAATTAGAGTGATTATCATACAAAAGAGCAAGACTCACTGACTGCATCCATCTCCCGAAACGGAGGCTGTTACTGGCATGCATTTGTGTGATTCTCCCTGACCTTTTATTTGCGATCCTTCAGGCAATGTTACACAATTTGCCATCTTTTTACTGACTGCCATGCCTTCAAAAAAAAAAAAAAGAACAATATGTGGAGTAAAAATGAAAAAGTAGATGCGGCACGGCATATTAATAGAGCCTATCCCCACTTCTTCAACATCTCTTTCTTATAAAAAACAATGTGTTTTTTGCTTGTTATTATTATCTGGGAATTGCGTCTACAATTCGTCTCAGAAGACAAGGCGGCTTCATGTGGTTTTGGGGTTTTTCTACATATAACTGTCTTTTAGCATTGAATAAATCCTCCATCAGCCTCGGGCGAAGAAATTGTACAGTGCAAAAAAAAAATGATGTGAAAAGCCTTTCCTTGTGTGTCTCGGAGATGCTCAGTGGCATCCTAAATAATCTGCCAAAGTTGGTAACAGTAAGAGATTTAGTTTCAGTCGTATACCCATAGGGATGTAAGTGCGAAGATGAATTCAATATGGAAAAAAGCAAAAGGCAGCAAAAGAGAGAGAATGGATGCTGCAAGGAAGAGGGCAGCTAACAAGCCGGTTTGTGGTGTAGATAATATTTAGAGCGGCCTAATTCAGTTAATGTCTGGTGGGTCTGATTGTGGGAGCCAGATTGCTTATTGCTGCTTTAAGCAGGACACACTTTTTGTTTAAAAAATAAATAAATAAATAAAGGATAATCTCCATTTCACAATTTCTGAATCTTTGCAATGCCTTCGTTAGGCAGTATGGCTTAGTGGCAGAGGAATTGGACTGGAAAATAAGATTTTTGCCGCCAGTTCAGTTCTCGATCCCAGCTCACTGTGTTGACCCTGTATGAGTCACTTCACTCGTCGGTGCTCATAGTGCAAAAAAAAAAAAATATATTAGTATGCATGGAAAGCGCATAGTGATGGTCCTTGTGGTGAAAGGTGCGACATAAAAGTTCAAGGCTTTAGTTTCAATGCCCACCTCTACTTATGTGTGTGAGCAGCTCACTTAATAATTCTTTATATAGTGCTTTTCCCACTACTCAAAGCGCTTTGCAAACTCCACACAAGGAAGACCCGGGAAGTGAACCCATGTTCTCCTTACCACGAGGCAACAACGCTACCATTGCCCCTTCACCTGGCAAGTCATATAAAGTTTATCGCCATGTGCACACTACACGTGCACTATGAAATTCTTCCTTGTCTCCTAACAATACTAACGATGACGAAATAACTCAGTCACGCTCACAATTGCAGACATACAAGAATGGAATGTATGCAAAATATGCACAATGCACATTTATTTTTTATATATATATAATATAGAGAGAGAAATATAGAGATATATACTGTATAGATATATATAGATATATATAGATATATAAAGCCAAATACCACTGATTCACTCATCAAGAAATCTTCTGAACCATGAGGACTTGAAATTTGGAATGTAGGTTATCCTTGGCCCATAGGTGCTCACTAAGAAACGGTTCTAAAAATTTCGTGGTCCAAGCTCAAAATTTTTTATAGTTTTTAAGACCCGTTTGTATGTCTGTCCACTTTTCAGAAGAGAACTACTTAATGGATTTAGATCATTTTTTTTTTTCTCTATAATTAGCTTGAACATTCCAGTTGATTTTGCGACTTCTCTCATTTCACTAAGAGTCATAGTTCGCTTGCAGGAGTGATATATTCGTGCTAATCCGAGACAGAGGGGAGAGGGAAGAGTGACATCAGGAGTAGAGAGCTGGGCCGGGCCCTCCTCACTGTACTGTTTCACTATTCCGAGGGAGAAGCTGCAGTGGATGGCTAGCATAATATAAATATTACATTCTTAGTTCTGAATCACAATCTGATAATTAGGTGGTTACCTACTAGGTAATGCTTGTGGAAATTGCAGATGCCAGTCTGCAAACATCTACCACGTCCCCTCAGTTGCGTGAAGCAGCTCATAGTGATGTGATACAGTATCTGCCAAATAATACAAAGAGTACACGACTGCCCCCCCAATTGGGGCGAAACACATGTTGTGTATTCTTTGGCAGATACTGCGTCATAATCTAACACAATCTATTTATAGATATATATTGTTGTAAACTTAACAAAAAGACAGAAAAAGATTTGGGGCAGCTACCTGTATATTGTTTTTCTGGCTGCAAAATTGGTTGAATAATGGTAGTACAGGTTAGAGTTCACAACAGAACTGATTTCAGAATGTGAAGATGGCGATTTTAAAGGCAAACAGGAAGTGACGTCATTGGGACCGGAAGTGGTGTCATCAGTGGGCCCGGAGAACCGGAAGTGACATCATCAGTGGGGCTGGAACTGGAAGTGAAGCCGTCATGGCTGGGAAAACGGGTGTGACGTCATTAGGGGCGGAAATGGAAGTGACATCATCAGGGCCAGGCGGAATTTCCCGTAAATGGTCTGCAGAGAAGTGAAATAAAGTGTCAGTGTACTCCGCCACCCCCTGGTCTGGCATGGAATTACTCTCATTCAGGCCCTTTAGCTGACTCACATGCACATGTGTGACAAAATATATGTGTATATATAATATATATATATATATATATATAATAAATATATTTAAAGTTTGCTGTGTCTCCCAGCACAATCTCAAGGGCATGGAGGAGATTCCAGGAGACTTGAGGAGAGCTGGACAGGGCCGTAGAAGGTCCTTAACCCATCAGCAGGACCCACCAGTATCTGCTTCTTTGGGCAAAGAGGAACAGGATGAGCACTGGCTCATTACCTGACTGGGAGTCTAGGATGAAGAACAAACAAGACATTTCATGTTCTCCCAAGGAGATTGGCAGAAGGTGCCAAGAGTGTGCTGGCATCCTGGCTGGGATGGAGCAGGGGAATTTTCCCGGCTAGGACGCCAGTCTAATGGAAGGAGACGGGGAGACAATGGAATGTGGTTATGGTCTCCTCTGAATACACTAGATGGCAGCATCCCTGGGTTAGGATTCCCTCACAGACAGTCACTAGGCATGCTTGGACTTGTAGTCCCAATGGGCAGTCCACGATGGGTTTCTAGATTCGAAATCCCTTCTTTCAGGGACTACCGTTTGACCTGGAAGTGCTTCCAGTTGACAGTGCTTCAGCACCAGAAGGAGATGAAAGTAGTCTGTCTGCCTTACCCAGATGAGTTGGAGTCTGGTGGAAGAAGTTCAAAACTCACCTGTAGATGAAGAGGGAAAATGCAGAGAAGGGAGAATACTTGTATGAGTATTTTTGCATATATTTGTATATTTTGCATATTTGCAGCTTTAAAAGAAGCCTTAGTAAAGTACTTATGGTAGTAAAACCGAGACTTGTGCCATTGGTAGTTGTGTTTGGTGTGTGTTACACACCACCTTACAGTGCATCCGGAAAGTATTCCCAGCGCATCACTGTTTCCACATTTTGTTATGTTACAGCCTTATTCCAAAATGGATTAAATTCATTTTTTTCCTCAGAATTCTACACACAACACCCCATAATGACAACGTGAAAAAAGTTTACTTGAGATTTTTGCAAATTTATTAAAAATCAAAAAATTGAGAAAGTACATGTACATAAGTATTCACAGCCTTTGCCATGAAGCTCCCAATTGAGCTCAGGTGCATCCTGTTCCCCCTGATCATCCTTGAGATGTTTCTGCAGCTTCATTGGAGTCCACCTGTGGTAAATTCAGTTGACTGGACATGATTTGGAAAGGCACACACCTGTCTATATAAGGTCCCACAGTTGACAGTTCATGTCAGAGCACAAACCAAGCATGAAGTCAAAGGAATTGTCTGTAGACCTCCGAGACAGGATTGTCTCGAGGCACAAATCCGGGGAAGGTTACAGAAAAATGTCTGCTGCTTTGAAGGTCCCAATGAGCACAGTGGCCTCCATCATCCGTAAGTGGAAGAAGTTTGAAACCACCAGGACTCTTCCTAGAGCTGGCCAGCCATCTAAACTGAGTGATCGGGGGAGAAGGGCCTTAGTCAGGGAGGTGACCAAGAACCCAATGGTCACTCTGTCAGAGCTCCAGAGGTCCTCTGTGGAGAGAGGAGAACCTTCCAGAAGGACAACCATCTCTGCAGCAATCCACCAATCAGGCCTGTTTGGTAGAGTGGCCAGACGGAAGCCACTCCTTAGTAAAAGGCACATGGCAGCCCACCTGGAGTTTGCCAAAAGGCACCTGAAGGACTCTCAGACCATATGAGAGAAAATTCTGTGGTCTGATGAGACAAAGGTTGAACTCTTTGGTGTGAATGTCAGGCATCACATTTGGAGGAAACCACACACCGCTCATCACCAGGCCAATACCATCCCTACAGTGAAGCATGGTGGTGGCAGCATCATGCTGTGGGGATGTTTTTCAGTGGCAGGGACTGGGAGACTAGTCAGGATAAAGGGAAATATGACTGCAGCAATGTACAGAGATATCCTGGATGAAAACCTGCTCCAGAGCGCTCTTGACCTCAGACTGGGGTGACGGTTCATCTTTCAGCAGGACAACGACCCTAAGCACACAGCCAAGATATCAAAGGAGTGGCTTCAGGACAACTCTGTGAATGTCCTTGAGTGGTCCAGCCAGAGCCCAGACTTGAATCCGATTGAACATCTCTGGAGAGATCTTAAAATGGCTGTGCACCGATGCTTCCCATCCAACCTGATGGAGCTTGAGAGGTGCTGCAAAGAGGAATGGGCGAAACTGGCCAAGGATAGGTGTGCCAAGCTTGTGGCATCATATTCAAAAAGACTTGAGGCTGTAATTGCTGCCAAAGGTGCATCGACAAAGTATTGAGCAAAGGCTGTAAATACTTATGTACATGGGATTTCTCAGTTTTTTTATTTTTAATTAATTTGCAAAAACCTCAAGTAAACTTTTTTTCACATTGTCATTATGGGGTGTTGTGTGTAGAATTCTGAGGAAAAAAATGAATTTAATCCGTTTTGGAATAAGGCTGTAACATAACAAAATGTGGAAAAAGTGATGCTCTGTGAATACTTTCCGGATGCACTGTATATACACTATATATTTATTTATATAATATATATAATAATTGTATATAGTATATACCACCAGATCTAAGTTAAATAGAGCATGCTGTCCATATGCTGAAAAGAAAGGTTAAGGGAACAAGCCCATCGCAACAGCCAGGAAGAGAAGATGGCTGCATTAGAGGCTTGGCAGAGCATCACCAGGAAAGACCCTCAGCCCCTGATGGTGTTGATGAATTGCAGACGTCAAGCAGCCATTGTATGTGATGGATATGTGACACAGTCCTAAATATGACAACGACTTTAACAGACCTGACATTATGGTAGCCTGAAATAAGGGCGGGGGACCGTGTAGAAAAAGTGTTGTGTGACTGAAATGTAGGGAAAACTCCATCAATGAAAGTCTGCAATGTGCACTTTAATCATGTTGTCTGAATTATTTAATTTGTATTTTTAAATGGTGGAGCAGGGGGCTAAATCAAAGAAACGTGCGTCTTTGTCGCAAACTTTATAGAAGATACTGTATAATTTTTTTTTTAGTTCTCGCATACATGTACCCCTATTATCTGTGTCCCAGTTTACTAAGGTTTCACATTATCCAAGATGTATCCAGTGAGTGAGACTTTTTCTATAATTCATAAAAGCTTTGCTGTGAATGCTGTACTGAGCGTGGAATTCTGTGTTTATACCTTTCTGTAGCTTGTTAAGTCTTCATCTTGAATATCTTAATGAGTAGGAAAGGAAGCATGTTGTGGTATCCTTACAAATGAAACGAACTGTGAAACAGTTGGACTGGGGAGAAACATCTATTTTATCCAAGTGTTCAGTTTTCTGAGGTAGAATCAGTCCATCGTGGTTGTATGGTAGCTATACATACAGTGCCTTGAGGAAGTCTGCAGAACCCTTCACTTTTTACACATTTGTTGTGCTAAACTCATTTACATTTTGTTCTCTGTCATCAGGCAGCACTCAATACCCTACAATGACAAAGCAAAAACAGGATTTTTATGAAGTTGTTACAAATTAAAAAACTGAAATATCCCATTGACACAAATGTTCAGACCCTTTATTCAATACATGGTTGAAGCACACCTGGATTTGGGGTTTTTCTGCCATTCATCTCTGTCAGGTTGGCTGGAGACCATCGGTGGCCTGCTATCTTCAGGTCTTTCCAGAAATGTTTGATTGGATTCAAGCCTGGGCTGTGGCTCGGCCATCCAAGGGCATTTACACGGTTGACCCTCAGCCACTCTTGTGTTGTCTTTGCTTTGTGTCCTGTTGGATGGTGAACTTTCAGCCCAGTCCGATGGCCCAAGTGCTCTGGAGCAGGTGTTCATTAACTCTTTTAAGGCTAATTTTTTTTTTCTTTTCTCCCAGGGCTGAATATTTTTCCAAAAACTAACTTTTTTAAAAAAAAGAACACAAAGCAATTGAAATCAACAAAAAATATTTACTTTTGACAAATGTTACTGTCTTGCATGTTGCATGAGCCTGCATACTCTATGATTTCACTTACATATCACATACATTTTACACAGCAAAGTCCTGCAAAGTCTGATCTCGCCCAAAGCAGCCAATTTCAGTCATTGCCACATTGCACTGCTTACGATACGTGTTGCTTTGGTGCCTACTTTTCAATTGTCTGTTGCTGCACTTTCTCACATATATTGTTAGTGTGTACTGTAGAGAGACAAGTCACCCGTTTGCCATCGTGCCATGCCACTGCCACTAAGTTTTCTGAATAACACTTTGCAGCATCACGTACCTATCATCACGCTGCATAACCTGTCCAAAGCCACCAGGGGACAAAGCACGTTTGGACCAATGCTGTCTGAAGTTATATCACCAGTTCTGTCCCATCTCTATTTGTAATGCCACAGCGTGCTTCATCTAGTCTTTTGTTGTGGGTTTCCACGTTGAAAAACGAGAATGCGATGCAAGCGCAGCCCGCGATTAAAAAAATTTCTCTGCCTACATCAGGAGAGAGCAGCCTGAAGTAGTTCAACAGCTGGTGATCTGTCGTGTCCAACAGCAAGCCATGCCATCTTGTGAAGTCCGCTAGCCCACGGATCAATGTCTGTGTATTCCTCCCACGCGAACCTTGCCATAGATGCATCGGCTGCGCGAATGTGTTCAGCTGGCAGCGGATCAGCTGGTGCGGCACCGGCTGGTGTCTGATTAGCTGATGCCGGCTTCTCACTCTCTTGTTCGATCTCCTGATCACTGTCAATAAAATCTGATTCTGAAAAATCAGAGTCCGACTCCGCGATAATGCGCAAAACATTGTCTGCCGAGTGTTTTTTTTTCTGCACTCGCTTCGCTCCCTTGTGACATGTCAATGCCATCTTGCCATTGTTTACATTTTGCAACTCACGCACACGCAAGGATTAGATGCCGAGTCAACGAGTCTAGCATTCCTCCAAGCACAGAGGAAATGCCTGCGACGTGACAGTGAGTTTTGTCGCCATTAACAGCTGATTGTCGCCCTCTATCCCTGGATGTCGACTTTTGTCGACATTCGCCCTCAACCCCTCCTGTCGACAACTGCCCTAAAAGAATTAAGGAGATCTCTGCACTTTGCTCTGTTCAGCTATCCCATTGACACAAATATTCAGACCCTTCACTCAGTACTTTGTTTGAAGCCCTATTGGCAGCCATTCCAGCACTGGAGTCTTCCAAGGTTTGACACAACAAGCTTTTCACACCTGGATTTGGGGATTTTCTGCCGTTCTTCTCTTCAGATCCTCTCAGGCTCTGTCAGGTTAGATGGAGACCATCGGTAAACGGCTATTTTCAGGTCTCTCTAGAGATGATTGAAAGAGTTCAAGTCCAGGTCTGGCTGGGTCACTGAAATATATTTCCAGAGTTGATCTTAAGCTACTCCTATGTTGTCTTTGCTTTATGCATAGCAGTCATTGTCCAGATGAAAGGTGATCCTTTGGCCCGGTCTGAGGTCCAGAGTACTTTGGAGTTGGTTTTCTTTAAGGATATCTCTGCACTTTGCTCAGTTCAGCTTCCCCTCAACTCTGTCTAATCACCCAGTCCCTGCTGCTAAAAAAACAATCCCATGACAGGATGCTGCCTCCACTATGATTCACTGTGTAAATGCCATCAGGTAATGAGCAGTGACTGGTTTCCTCCACATATGACGCTAATTTTGGATTCATCAGACCAGAGAACCTTGTTCTTACAGTCTGAGAGTCCTTTAAGGCGCCTTTTTGCGAAGTCCAAAGGGCTTCCAAGTGTCTTTTACTCAGAAGATGCTTCAGTCTGGCCACAATGGGCACCAGTAGAGTCTAGCTGTAGACCTCCAGACCTCTGACCTTTAACACTGTGGCTATGATTTCGGGGGGTTATCTGACTCAAATAATGCCAAGTATAATGTCAAGTAAGTTAGCTCCACCTACTTGGAGCTGAAGTGTGGAGGCTCCTGGCTCCAATGATACCAGACTCCATACATTATTACTCCATACATTATTACTACATACATTATAACATGCATTCCAGAGGTAGTGCAATGAAAATGTTTACGCTGAGGTCTACGTTGATTAAATAGATTTCAACTTGTCTCGGATAGATCAACTAGTCTTCAATTAAATGAATTAGCATGGTGGTGCCTCAGCCTTAACATTTGCCATGCACCATACAATGCATATGTCCCTGCTGTATGCCATTCAGCATGAGCTTTGTAAAAGCAGTGATGATGCTTGTGATGTGTCATCTGTTGGAATGATAAATGCAATGCATTTTATTATCACATGCATTACACAATACATTCCATTAGATAGCACACTGCAAATGTTAACGCTGAGGTCTACGGTGATTATTTAGAGTTCAGCTCATCTCAGACAGATCGTACAAGTCTCGTATTAAATGAACATGCATGGTGGTGCATCAGCCTCAATGTTTGCAGTACACCCTGCAATGCACATGTCTCTTTTAATGCCATTTTGTATGGGATTTATAAAAGCTGAGATAATGCTTTTGATGCACCATCTGTTAGAATGATAAATACAATGCGTTTTATTACCACATGCATTAAAAATACACTCCAGTAGATGGCGCACTGCAGATGTTAATGCTGAAGCCTACATTAAACACTTAGATTTCAAACTGCTATAGATGGGTAGCACAACTAGTGCCAAAGATAAAAACAAAAAGATGCTAAAGATAAAGCAACAACAAAAAATGTGTGTTCTAATATTGCACTCTATTTCAAAACAATTTTACTAAAAGGGCCACTTCAATAAATTTGTATCATTGTGCCTATTTTTAGACATGACGTGGACAGTCTTTCAAGCTTCACATCTGAAGCAGCCTTGTTTAGAAGCGCCAAAGGTTAATGCTGTTTACTTTGAGGAAAATAACAGTGGCAGGCGCTTTCTGCCATCATTATCATAATGTAAAGCTTTATGAATAAATTAAAGGTAGTGCAGTTGTGTGCTCATCACAAGGAGGAGGATGATGATGATAATGATGGGGTATTGAATCTCGTTATCGCTCCAGTGTGCGTTTCCATAAGGGAAAAAACAGGGATTAGTGTAGCAAATCTCTAAGAAAGTATCACTTGTTTAAATTTCTGTGGAGAAATCCTTAAGTCAATGGGCATACTGCTGTCCTGTAATTTATTTAAGAAGACCAGCGTCACGATTGTGTCATCACTTCTGTGTCACTGCATCAGGAGATTTGTGACACCTCTGTGTAGTGGGAACATGGACACCAAACTACACACTGGGTGTTGTCGTAGTTCAGGACAGAGGAGGAGAGATTTAAGACTCAGAGCTACAGACAAAATTATTAGGTCTCAACACAAAGTTGCAGTTTATTTTTTACAGGTGCAGGGTGTCACACGCGTGTGCGTTGGGGACAGCTTGAAGGCTCGTGTGGTGGTAATTTCTTGCCGGTCCAGATGGGATGAATGACAACCTCACCACCTCTGATGTCACGTCCGGTGTCTGCCCATCTGGACCTTCCTCTTCCTGCCTAGTTGGCCTTTAACTGGAAGTGTGGCCATCTTGACACTCAAATTCTTGGGGACGTTTTTTTTTTTTTGCTGGAAAGCTGCCTATTTTTTTGCCTTTACTGGACCGCATGTCTGCCTGGGGGGTTGCCAACTGGGATCCTGAGTTGTTTCGTCATGTAGAGGGTGTGGCAACGCAGTGCATGGTCCCCAACTTGACTTGACTTGTCAATATACAGGGTCACTGTGTTGCCCCCACATCAAGCTTCGTCTTGTCTTTTGTCCCTTGTTAAAAAAAAAAAAAAAAAAAAAATACTGGACTTTGTAACACCATAGGCAATGACACCTAAAAATCAATAAGGAAAACCATGGTAATTATTTACAGTAATTACAGTAAAATCCAATGTCCCCAAATCAAAAGGCAAAACTATATATGCTGTACACTAGAAAGGGAGATCTTTCTCTATTGATATGATTGATATAAATATACAAAATAATTCACAGTCCCAAAAAATTCACAAAAATATTTGTAAAAGAAGAATCAAGTGTAAATACAAAAATGCATCAAATGCCAGTCAATATAAATACCCCACCAATCCTTCACAATGACTTGGAGAAATCTATAATAAAGCAAAAAGAAAAATATATTCAGAAATGGGTAGAAGCCATTAGCAACTATAACACTCCAAAATGCTCTGCAATGCTATTCCCTCGCTACTTTCTATTCGGTCAAAAGGCAAAGAAAGAAAGACGACCCCTACAGACAGGAAGCATCTTTTATTACTGGGGGAGTGTTACATTAAGACGTGATGGGAATGGTAAGGGAAGAGACAACAAAATAGGCCAAAGCTAAGATGGACGGATAAAGTAAAAGAAGATCTGAAGGAAAAGGGTCTGACTAGGGAAAAGGTTAATCAAGCATATCGACCTCTCATAGAGAAGTGGGAAAAGATGAAGAGGAAGAAGGAGGCATGGCACTAACTCACACTACACTTCACGTTCTTGTTCATACTTAACCCCTTTTGGGCTTTGCTCTTTTTGGGCGTTTAAAGTGCTACTCCGCTTTTGAAGATTGCTTCTAACTGTGAGGGTCAGGAAGGAGCAAATGTGCACACAGAACATTGGAGCATTAGATCATTAAAAATGGTGATGAAACAGACCATCCTGTCCACCTAATCCCTCCAAAACAACATCAAGTTGAGTTTTGAAAGTCCCGCTGTCTACCACGCTACTTGGTGTCTTATTCCAAGTGTCTGTGGTTCTCTATGTGAAGAAAAACTTCCTAATTTTTATGTGAAATTTACCCTTAAGTTTCAAACTGTGTAACCATGTTCTTGATAAACTCATTTTAAAATAACAATCTCCAATCCACTGGACTAATTTCCTTCATAATTTTGAACACTTCAGTCAGGTCTCATTTTAATATTCTTTTGCTTAAACTGTAAAAGCTCAGCACTTTTAATTTTGCCTCATAACTCATCCCCAGTAGCCCTGGATTCAGCCGAGTCCCTCTTCTCTGGACCTTTTTCTAGCGCTGCTATGTCCATTTTGTGACCTGGACACCAAAACTGCACATAGGACTCTAGATGAGGCCTCACCAGTGTGTTATAAAGCTTGAGCAGAACCTCCTTGGACTAATTCCCTTCATATTTTCAAAAACTTCACTCATGTCTCCTCTTAATCTCCTGTAAAGGCTCAGCTCTTTTAATCTTTCCTGATAACTCATCCTCTTTAGCCCTGGAATCAGCCTCGTCGCTCTTCTCTGGACTTTCTCTAGAGCTGCTATGTCTGGTGGGCTTGAAACTGCACCCAGGACTCCAGATGAGGCCTCACCGGTGAGTTATAAAGCTTCAGCAGAACCTCTTAGGATGTGTACTCCACACGTCAAGGCTCTATATAACTTGACATTGTTAGCCTTCTTCATGGCTTCTGAACACACAGTCTGGCACTTAATAGTCCACTATGACTCCTAAATCCTTCTTATAAGGGGTACTTCCGATTTTCAGACCACCCCTCCCGACTTTAACCTGTGGATATTTTTCTACCATTTCAGAGCTGCAGTAAAGCCCATTAACCACATCCTAAAAGGTTTCCCTGTAGATTGCAGCGTCTTTTATTAAGTCTGGCCATAAACTAAATAAATGTGTTCTTAAGCTATTTGCTTTTAAAGCCTTTTTAGATCTTATATATTCACTAAATAAATATGCTTTTAGTTTTTCACTGAAAAATTGCTCCTTTGCATTTTGTTGGTTAATGGAAGTCTGACCCTGTGTGCTCCCTTTTAAAATATTGCAACTCTTCCTTCAGCCCCCTTCACCCTCTGCACACTTTATTGTGTTGTAGATTGAAATTT
Organism: Erpetoichthys calabaricus; assembly: GCF_900747795.2. Taxonomy (NCBI): domain Eukaryota; kingdom Metazoa; phylum Chordata; class Cladistia; order Polypteriformes; family Polypteridae; genus Erpetoichthys; species Erpetoichthys calabaricus. The sequence continues at coordinate 12,924,433 of NC_041406.2, read as the reverse complement.
AAATGGATGAATTTGCCATTTTTGCCCATCGGTCTACAGTCAATAACCCATAATGATAAAGTGACAAAACGGTTTTCAGAAAAGGTTTGCAAATTAATTTAAAAACTGACATCTCTCATTAGGTATTCAGACCCTTGTACTGTGACAGCCCAAATTGTGCTCTGGTGCCTCCTGTTTGCTTTAATTCTCCTTCAGATGTTTGTAGAACTGGATAGGAGTCCAACTGTGCCCAAGTGAACTGACTGGACGTCGTTTAGAAAGGCACAGACGTCTACCGATGTGTAGAAGGTCCCACAATTCTCAATGTAGGTCAAAACGCAACACCAAGGAACTCTCTGCAGACCTCTGAGATCAAACTGATGTGAGGCACCGATGAGGGCAAAGGGGTCAAACCATTTCTAAAGCTCCGAATGCTCCCAGGAGCACAGTGGCCTCCGTAATGGTGCAATTTAGAAGATGTTTAGAACCCACCAGGACCCTTCCCAGAGTTGTCCATCCAGCTGAACTGAGTAACCAGGCAATATGGGCCTTGGTCATGGAACTGGACAAGAACCCAATGCTCACTTTAAGAGTTTCAGAAGTTTTCTGCTGGATTGGATAGAACCTTTTGGAAGGGCAGCCATCTCAGCAGGACTCCGTCAGTTAGTCATCAGAGGCCAGACAGAAGCTACTCTTAACTCAAAAGCATATGACCGCATTAAGAAAAGAAGGAAGACCAGAATTTTCTGGTCTGATGAGACACAAATTGAATTCCTTGGGCAGAACTCCAAGCACTATGCTCATCACCTGCTCTGGTGGTGATGGTGGTAACAGCATCATGCTGTGGTGGTGCAGAGACAGGGAGACTGTTCAGAACTGAGGGATAGATGGATGAATGCAGCCAAATCCTGAGTGGTCCTGATCCACCTCTGACTGGGGGACCATGCACTGCGTTGCGCACTCCTCCATCGCGGGGTTGCGTTCCAGAGCCACCCGCGAAATAAGAAAATCCGCGAAGTAGAAACCATATGTTTATATGGTTATTTTTATATTGTCATGCTTGGGTCACAGATTTGCGCAGAAACACAGGAGGTTGTAGAGAGACAGGAACGTTATTCAAACACTGCAAACAAACATTTGTCTCTTTTTCAAAAGTTTAAACTGTGCTCCATGACAAGACAGAGATGACAGTTCTGTCTCACAATTAAAAGAATGCAAACATATCTTCCTCTTCAAAGGAGTGCGCGTCAGGAGCAGTGACTGTCAGAGAGATAGATAAAAGCAAACAAATCAATAGGGCTGTTTGGCTTTTAAGTATGCGAAGCACTGCGGCACAAAGCTGTTGAAGGCGGCAGCTCACACCCCCTCCGTCAGGAGCAGAGACAGAGAGAGAGAGAGACAGAGAAAAACAAACAATCGAAAATCAGTACGTGCCCTTCGTGCTTTTAAGTATGCGAAGCACCGTGCAGCACAGAAGGTAGCAACGTGAAGATAATCTTTCAGCATTTTTAGACGAGCGTCCGTATCGTCTAGGTGTGTGAACAGCCCCCCTGCTCAATCCCCCTAAGTCAGGATCAGAGAAAGTCAGCGCAAGAGAGAGAGAGAGAAAAGTAAGCTGGGTAGCTTCTCAGCCATCTGCCAATAGCGTCCCTTGTATGAAATCAACTGGGCAAACCAACTGAGGAAGCATGTACAAGAAATTAAAAGACCCATTGTCCGCAGAAATCCGCTAACCAGCAAAAAATCTGCGATTATATATTTAAATATGCTTACATATAAAATCCGCGATAGAGTGAAGCTGCGAAAGGCGAAGCGCGATACAGCGAGGGATTACTGTATTGTTTCACCTTTCTGCATGACAATAACCTGAAGCTTACAGCCAATATAACACTGGAGTGGCTTCAGAGCAAATCTCTGAATATCCTTGAGTGGCAGGTCACAGACACTTCCCATCCAGTCTAACCGAGCTTAAGAGGATCTGCCATAAACTGCCCAAATCCAGTGGTGCAAAGACTTGAAACTGGAATATCTGCCAAAGTAGCTTCTATAAACTACTGAATTAAGAGACTGAATACTCCCATGAGTGAGAGACTTCAGTTTTTGGATTTGTAATAAATTTACAAACCTTTCAGCACGACAATGACCTGAAGCATTCAGCCAGTATAACACTGGAGTGGCTTCAGGACGAGTCTGAGTGTCCTTGAATGGCCCAGAGTTAAACCCCATAGAACGTCTGTGGAGAGACCTGAAGATGACTGTTTACAGATGCTTCCCATCCAATCTAATTAAGCTTGAGAGGATCTGCCTGGAAAAATGGGATATACTGCCCAAATTAATGTCTGCAAAACTTGTAGAGACTTACGATGATGGACTTGAAGTTGAAACCGCGGCCAGAGGGGCTTCTACAAAGTACTCAATTAAAGGTTTGAATACGTCAATGAATGAGGAAGGTCAGTTTTTGATTTTAAATAAAACATTTCTAAGAAAAAGTTTTCACTTTGTTATTAAGTGTAGACTGGAGTAATAGAGGACAAAGACAAGTAAAGGGTTGGGGGGCAACACCACAGCCCTTTATATTACGAGGGGGAGTCAAGCTAAATATAGAAAATGGGATTTATTAGAATATGGAAGAACCGTCACAAAACTGATGATGTCATTTCTCAGTGTCATCTCCAGCCTTCTCAGTGCACTTGCGCCACCTGCTGGGCAGTGCCAGGATTCCAGCAGATTAAAGGGTTTTGTCTCGTCCTCATAACCAGTCGTGCACCGCTTTCTTCACGTCGTCATCTGTCTTGAATTGACGACCACCCAGATGTTTTTATAGTGGTCCCAAAGGTGGTGGAAATCACATGGTGCCAAATCCGGCAAATAAGGAGAATGTGTCAATACCTGACACTTCAGTTTCTCCATACAAACCTTGGTGTTCTTAGCAGTGTGCGTGTCATTGTCTTGTCCTTGAGTCAGCAGTCCCCGCCGCTTGGATTGAATAGCAGGCTTCACGTTGGTCTCCAGCAAGTCACAGTAACTTACATTAGTGACTGGAGTACCCCTCGGCATGTAGTGTTCGACAATAACTCGGGTGTACAAGTGGGTTGCGAGGACAGGGCACAACCTTTTCTTCTACTGGCATCCAGGCAGGTGGCACAAGTGCATTGAGAAGGGTGCAGACGACATTGAGAAGTAGCATCAGTTTTGTGAAGGTTTTATAAAGGCAAAACAGTTAAGAGCTGTTCACCAAAACGGCAACACCTCCAGTTAAACACAGGCCAGGCAGGAAGAGGTGGGTACAGGTGGACAGACACCGGAAGTGACGTCAGTAGTGGTGAGGTTGTCAATCATCCTGTCTGCAGAAGTGTTCTTATACAGTGGCAGTCTGTGGATTGGCGAGGAATCACGACCACCAGAGCCTTTGGGCTGTCCCCAATGTGCATGTGTGTGACACCCTGTACCTGTAAATAAACTGCACCTTTGTGTTGAAACTCTTTCGTCTGTGGCTCTGTCTCTTGACAACACAAAGTGTGCAGAAAGTCCCGAAGTCTGGATCCAACATACTTAACAAAGAACGTTCCACTGTTGTTTTATTACTTTAATGAAATGGTTTTGTTCTGATGGTTTTATGTCATTTGTTTTCGAGCCCAGACCCCCTGTGGCTTTACAGTCAATGGACTGTCTCCATTTTTCCAATTTATAAACTTCCTGACATTAGAAGCATTAATGAACAATAAAGGCTTTCTGCTTCTAATGGTTTTGTAAAGCACTTTCTGATAGTGCTCATTGCTTTTTACCAATAAAAATAAAAAGTGATGGATTGGTTAACATTTGGAATGTTTTGCACTTTGTTTTTAATTTTGGCATCTCTGCAACTAGAAGACTAGATAAGAAAATGAAGAACTTCTTGTTTGGGGAAGCCACAGTCATACGAGAGGCAGACTGCGACGATGTAATTGAGAATGTCAGGCAGTTGTGCAGTTTAAAAATGCAACAGGCATAATTTAACAACCTCAGACGTGCTCAGTCCAATTCCTGACTCAGTAGGGAGCAGTGCCAGTGAGTGTGTGTGTGTAGGACACGGCCCAGTAGTGCACTGCCATCACCTTGACATCACCCCTCATATACTCAGAGAGAACAGGAAAACATTCCAAGCAAGTCAAGTTGTACAAAACTAGGTTTGAATTAAATCAATCCCCACACATAAGAGAGCTAGGCCTACAGAGAAAAACTTTAATAGTAGGAAATGTAAATAAATCTACCCTCTCTCTCTATCTATATCTATCTATAAAATATATAATATATATATCTTAATACATAATTCGCCTGCCTACTCACTCACTCACTCACATTAGTCCAAAGCCGAATGCGCAGTCGCCTACTGCGCACTCACTGACGTCAGTCTGAAGCTGAATGCGCAGTCGCCTTCTGCGCCACTGCCCGAAAAACCTTACGAGACCAAAATCCAACCCCAACATCACGGCAGGCAGCGGATTTAGGCTACGCATTATACAACTGTCTTCAACAGGTACATTCATGACTTAAACATTTCAAAGTTCGTCTCACTTCCAACTTATAAAAATGCCTCTAAAGAGAAAATTTGCTTCATCGTGGCCATTTGTTCTTCATACACTACTGACACAAACTCGTGCCCGTTTCATCTTACGTTGTCGAAACGGGCTTTTTGTCTAGTATAATATATAATATATAATGTATAATAATCCTAAGCCTGAAAATGCAATGATTTTTTGTCACGCTTTAAATCGGGCTTATTTTAAAACCTACATATATATGTTTGGTATCATTCTTTTCAGAATTTATCGAACTTTAATGTAATGTTGCTAGATTTTCAGATTCTTATTCTGTTTTTAAATTATAAACTAAAAAAATATCAAGAAATCGCGTCCTGTGAGACGAGATGAGACGAGACTTTGTGCCAAGAGATTTAACCACGGCCAGGGCTGTAAATAAAAGACGGAGTAGGACAGCTGCAGAACAGGCTTTTAAATGTTTGAAGCTTTGTGTGAGATGCAGATCACACAGCAGCTGATCGATCAAAGAGGAGGTAAAAAATATTTGTTTCCCAATGTATCACCGTTTAAGAGGGGGTTACGGAGGAGCGACTGCATCTCCCTGGGGTGCGTTCAGACCCCTCATCACAACTTGAGCAGCAGAGATGCAAAGTGACTGGCGCGTAGCACAGCTGGGGGTGTTGGCGAGCGAAGCGAGCAGGGGGAACCCCCTAGTAAATAAATATAAATAGAATAAAAAAGGGGAAGAGAATCCGCTTCCTCGATTTAAATGCTTATTCTAAAATGTTATTAATTTGATCCTGCCAGGTTTTGAAAAAGGTTTATACAGATCCTCTAAGTGAGAATTTGATTTTTTTCCAATTTCATATAATATATAACATCAGTTACCCACTGACTTAAAATGTGTGATTTTTATCATTTCTTTCAACAGAACTTATTTCTAAGGCACTATATAAGCAAATGGTTATCTATATTTTTACTAGGGAGGCACAGTGGCACTGTGGTTAGCTCTTCTGCCTTCCAGTACCTGGGATCGGGTTTCAGTCATTAACTGTGATGAGGGTGCATGTTCTTTAGATTACATAGGTTAGCTTAGATAATACTTTATTTGTTCCCAAGGGGACATTACAACTCTACAGAAGCTCTAGAAAAATATAATAAGCAAAAACACACGTAAGAGATTCTGGCTTGAATAATAAGATAGATTTGAAAGGCATTATCTGTGTGGGTTTCCTCCCATAGTCCAAAGACATGCAGGTTAGGTCGATTGGCGATTCTAAATTGGCCCTAGTGTGTGCTTGCTGTTTTGTGTGTGTGTGTGTCCTGCGGTGGGTTGGCGCCCTGCCCGGGATTGGTTCCCTGCCTTGCACCCTGTGTTGGCTGGGATTGCCTCCAGCAGAAACCCCGTGACCCTGTGTTCGGATTCAGCGGGTTGGAAAATGGATGGTTGGATGTATGTATGGATGGAAATATAATTGATAGATATATTTGAAATACAGGATATAACAGATATAAACATATGATAGGCAGTATTTAATATATAGTTTTGAAAGGCACTATATAGATAGATAGATGAGAAAGGCATTATATATTAAAATAAATAGGTAGATGTAAAAGGCACTATATAATAGATGTGAAAGTCACTATATTTTATATAGATAAGAAAGGCACTAGATAGATAGGTGGACTGGTGTCCCAGCTGAGTTGGTCCCTGCTCCCTTTACTTGCCAGGAAGCGAAAATGAAGGAAGTGAGTTGTGCAATGCCCCGTTCGAGTCAGTAAGTGGATGTTTCGAGAAACTACAGCAGTAGGTGCACCAGGGCTAGCATCCCAGTTGACAGTCCCTTTCCCAGTCAAAAGGCCAGACGTATGGGACAGTGGGAGACTGCCTGATTTGGGCAAATTGAGAAAAAAAAAACAAAAAAAAACTTGGTGACAGCATCCCCTTTCATCATGTCTCTTTGCAGTTACTGGGACATCTGGTGTAGCTACTGTCACAGTGTCTCTCTATATCCACGTCCTGGCATGGAGGGGGGAATATTGCATCTCTGTTCCTGACCATTCTTTAAATTGGCTTTCTGACCAGGTGGTTCGTTGTGTGGTGGATGCGGCAACGCGCTGTATCAGTGCATGCTTCCCAACCACCAGCACTATCTGACCAGGCAAGGAAGCAGGGTCCATCTCAGCTGGGACGCTATTCCATCCATTACGGAAGATGCATGATTGATAGATGGGCATGAAAGACACTATATTGCAAGATAGATAGATGCACACACATTAGAAGAAGAAAATTAAAACAAAATAAAAACTTCTGATTGACTAGCAGTTCCAGACCCAGTGAGACACTATTGCTGTTGGTATAAAGAAGTCCCCCATCTTGTTTCTTGACACACTTCAGCTGAATAATTCATTGGCTGAAAGTCCTCAGTGTTGGTGTGTCATAGAGAGGATGTGCAGCATTGCTCACAACGGCACTCAGTTTTGCTTTTATTCACTTCTCCTCCATGAATGACAGGGGGTCCAGACTTTCTCCCAATACTGAGCCTTCCCTTTTACTAAGCTTGATAATTCGGTGATGTTACCGGCTCAGCACACCACAGGGCAGCAAATCGCACTGACCATCAGAAGAGTTGTAGAAAATGAAGGATGTCACTACTGACATTAAAGAAACACCGTCTCCTACGACAAAGAGCCCACTCTGCCCTTTCCTCTATAGTCATATACTCTTATTCAGTTATATATGCTAATGTCTCGTGGGTTGTATTGCTGAAGTGCACTTTAAGAACTTTCTGTTAATAAGAACTGGAAAGGGATTCAGTAAAATGTCGGAGATAGCTGGAATTAGTCTCGAATGAATAAACCAGCAAATTAAATGACTTGGCGGCGGTGTGTAAAGACCAGACTTGTTTCTGCACTTCTCAGCTAAGCTTCACTCTAATTCCGTTTTTTTGGTCGTGCTTTTAATTAACATAAAGATATTGTGTTATATCTTCAGGAACGAATCAGCCTGCATATATTTCCATTTGAAACCATGAATTGATTTTTGCCCTTTGGTTAAAAAAGTTATGATAACAATATTCATTGTAAACACATTCCGTTGGTCAGAGTGCCAGGCTTCCTGCCAAGATGTGCTGAAGTCATTAGGAAGCAGCAGAGGGGGCTTCAGATGCTGCATGTGAGCTCGGAAATGATAAAGTGAGTGGTGCCATGATCCAGTCAGGTGAATCAACATTTCTTTAAATACCTGCTGGGTAGATTTTGGTGTATGTGAGGGCTAGAGATCAAGTATACAAGTGGCAGACAAAATCACAGACTGAAATATTAAAAAAAAAACGAGCTGGTGTCACCTACCTGGGGGGCGCGCTCCATCAGGATACACAGTTTGGTTGACCACTGCTACTCAGATACGCATGCCGCTTTGGACAGGCATTAGTGAGTCAGACACAATTAACACTAGAATTACCAGAGCCTACGAAAAAACTCGTAGATCCGGCTCACCTTAAATCGCTTCTTATAACCATTCTCACCTCTCCGCCAGCGTCTTTTGTCATCTAAATGTACTGATAAAGACAAGCTGCCAGCAGCCGGCTATTCCATCCCCCCAACGATGTAAACGAGCTTTTCCCAGCTCATGCCTTGATTGATTATCTGGGAGTGAAGTGGAGTTTTAGAGTAGAAATAATAAGATTGTTATTTGGAACACACGCATTTCATATGTGTTGCATTTCTACAGTAATCTGGGTAAACACATTGTTAAACCAGAAATGTTTTATATATTCTAGTAGCAAATGACAAAATGTAGGCATAAACTATATAATGTATGAAGCCTGAAGTCCAAATATCAAAGAAACACTTTCACAAAAGGTACAAAAAAAAAAGCCACCGCCAAAAAAAGCCGCCTTAGTGTGCGACATTGACACGCACTAGCTATTATTGCTTCTGTGGCGCAACAGTATCAGTCGCTGACTTGGAATCAGAAGGTGAGTTCGATCCTGCACAACTCCCTTTTGAGAAGTGTTCTTATTTTCACTATTTTAGAATAAAAAGATACATTTGATTTCAGTCTGTAACAGCCGGTGTAATTTATGATATTTGTAATGGTTAGCTTTATTTTTTTTTAAATTCACTTTTCATTGTCTCAGTCGCGTTCAGGATCCTTCCCTAGCTCACCTGACACTGCTGTTTTCACATAAAGACGCGCTATAGCTCTGCAGTGTATCACGATACATACGACCGCGTGTTTTTTTCCCCCAATATTGCCAGTCCCCATGTGTTGCTGTATGCTGTTTCTTTTGTACTCCAGGACATGCAGAGGAAAGCATAGTAAAGAGCAGTAAATTCAGCGCTATATGCAATCATCAGACACTCCCCATCTGATACTACTGTTTTCACATAAAGACGCGCTAAAGCTCTGCAGTGTACTTGTGACTGCATTGTCGTACCAATGCTTGCGAACTGAAGTGTCTGCATGCACTTTTCTTGGCATTATACGTGTATTTTTTGAACATGCCCATGTAACTCAAACACAGGAACATATGTTGATGTAAAAGTATAACAAAACAAGTGCACTTTTATTCAAGACTATAACCGAAGAAAAAAGAAAGCAAGTTACAGTAGGAGGTTGATATGACGGCTTGCGTGGTGCAATGCTAAGAACTGCTGATTTCCATTCTGTGCTATATAACTGTTAACATTTGAATCTGATGATTGCATATAGCGCTGTCTTATTCAGTGTGCGCAAGAACATGCAGGTGGCCAGTTGCTGAGTGCTACAACGCACATTTTAAAAAAAGAAAGAGACAAATATATGTGACGTTTTGAAGAAATCATTTTATGATGCGAATAGTATCAATCAGAAAACATCGTCGAAGTAATGCAATATTATTTGAAAACGAACAGCGTCAGGTTGGGTGTGAAGTTATACTGGCGCTAGTTATACTGGTCAGATCAGAAGCTGAATAAGCTGAAAAAGCTCCTGTTCTGACTCTAAGTAAAAAAGCATGAATTAATCAACAGAAATAACCGCGATTGAAATTTTAAAGTTAACGATTTACAGTGCATACCAATTTATAAATTCAATGTCCGTTTGAGGAAAAAAAACCCCACTTTCTTCAAAGGTGGGAATCAAACTCACGTCTCTGTAGCACGGTAGGGCAGCTGTGCTCCAAGTCAGCAAACCGTAGCGTTAAGCCACGGAAGCTGTTGTATCATCCTTGAACCTTTTGTGAAAGACTTCAAGCTTCACAGATTCTATATTTTATGCCAACATTTTGTAACATTTATTACTAAAATATGAAATAGTTTCTGTTTTAGCAATGTGTTTACACAGATTACTGTAGAAAGGAACACGCATGAAATGCATGTATTCCAAATAGCGATCTATTATTTCCATTCTAAAACTCCAGCAGTTCAGTCACTCCCAGATAATCAAACAAGCCATGAGCTGGGAAAACTTAGTGAACGTTCTGCGACGGTGGGGGATGGAATAGCCGGCTGCTCGCTGCTCCTCTTAATCGGCACATTTAGAAGACAAAAGAGAGGTGAGAATGGTTTTAAGGTGGGCCGGATCTACGAGTTTTTTCGTAGACTCTGGTAATTCTAGTGTTAAGAGCACCCAAAGGAACTGTTAGAAACCTCAGGGCTAAAGGCAGGCCAAAGTAGCACCTGCACTCCAGCCATCATTCCTCAGGATAGGTGTGGCTACAGTAGCTGTGTGTGTGTGTGTGCACTGTATGTATAAAGTATTAGAAACACCATAACGGGACACACACACACACACACACACACACACACACACACAAGGTACACGAGGGGGTCCAAGTAACCACTTGCCCGTATGGAATTTGCCCATATTTGTTCACTACACCTTAGTTAGGATTGTTCATTCCGAAGTCATCCACAGTGTTTGAACTCGATGCATGTGATTTTTGCTTGTGAACTTTGCGTTCGGAATACACGTCACAGCTTTGTGTGCACACTTCCAAAATGACCATCAGTTTGCTAAATTGCGTTCATGTTAACTGGGCTCCCATGTGCCATGTTTTGGTGAGAGTGGTGCAGAAACATAGAAAAAACATAGAGGGGCTCTGGCTTTCAAGCCACTAGTGTGGCACAACAGAGCACACTAAAGGTGGACACAAATTAACAAATATCCAGCACGGTATGTGGTCCAGATTGGTCCTGGTATTGTCCTGGCACCACTGTATGTGGTCCGGATTGGTCCTGGTATTGTACTGGTACCACTGTATGTGGTCTGGATTGGTCCTGGTATTGTCCTGGTACCACTGTATGTAGTCCTGATGGGTCCTGGTATTGTCCTGGCACCATTGTATGTGGTCCGGATTGGTCCTAGTATTGTACTGGTACCACTGTATGTGGTCTGGATTGGTCCTGGTATTGTCCTGGTACCACTGTATGTGGTCCTGATGGGTACTGGTATTGTCCTAGTTCCACTGTATGTGGTCTGGATTGGTCCTGGTATTGTCCTGGTACCGCTGTATGTGGTCCGGATTGGTCCTGGCACCACTGTGTGTCATCCAGGGTTTGTCATGGAATTGGTTTCAAAGTCTAGAAAGTGAATGCAGAGGACCTCTGACAGGTCACTTTACTCTATGGCCTGTCCCTTACTGTCCTGTCATCGATGTGTCTGCCAGCAGTTACAGCAGCAGCACAAGTGTCAGCCATAAAACAGGTGGACAGTTCTTATGTGTTTGTCCTGCTGTGGTGTAGTCACTCAAGGGCGACCACACCTTGGGTAGTCTTCTGTCCTGCTGGCCAGCTGAAAACTTGAGTACAGTTGGGACAGAGTGGAATGGCTTGATCCATAATGTCTAGCAATTCTGGCAAATGACATGCCCTGGGCCTGCTGTCCCACCAGCTTCTGATGACATCTGAGGCATTGTGGAATGAAGAGAAAACTGACTTTTTCTCTTGCTGTGACCTAAGACCTTGTGAAAGGTGGCCACATCAAGAGGCTTTGTCGTTATCTGTCAGCGTTAACGTACAGTGCATCCAGAAAGTATTCACAGCGCATCACTTTTTCCACATTTTGTTATGTTACAGCCTTATTCCAAAATGGATTAAATTCATTTTTTTTCCTCAGAATTCTACACACAACACCCCATAATGACAACGTGAAAAAAGTTTACTTGAGGTTTTTGCAAATTTATTAAAAATCAAAAAACTTGAGAAATCCCATGTACATAAGTATTCACAGCCTTTGCTCAATACTTTGTCGATGCACCTTTGGCAGCAATTACAGCCTTAAGTCTTTTTGAATATGATGCCACAAGCTTGGCACACCTATCCTTGGCCAGTTTCGCCCATTCCTCTTTGCAGCACCTCTCAAGCTCCATCAGGTTGGATGGGAAGTGTTGGTGCACAGCCATTTTAAGATCTCTCCAGAGATGTTCAATGGGATTCAAGTCTGGGCTCTGGCTGGGCCACTCAAGGACATCCACAGAGTTGTCCTGAAGCCACTCCTTTGATATCTTGGCTGTGTGCTTAGGGTCGTTGTCCTGCTGAAAGATGAACCGTCACCCCAGTCTGAGGTCAAGAGCGCTCTGGAGCAGGTTTTCATCCAGGATGTCTCTGTACATTGCTGCAGTCATCCATCCATCCATCCATTTTCCAACCCGCTGAATCTGAACACAGGGTCACGGGGGTCTGCTGGAGCCAATCCCAGCCAACACAGGGCACAAGGCAGGAACCAATCCCAGGAAGGGTGCCAACCCACCGCAGTTGCTGCAGTCATCTTTCCCTTTATCCTGACTAGTCTCCCAGTCCCTGCTGCTGAAAAACATCCCCACAGCATGATGCTGCCACCACCGTGCTTCACTGTAGGGATGGTATTGGCCTGGTGATGAGCGGTGCCTGGTTTCCTCCAAATGTGACGCCTGGCATTCACACCAAAGAGTTCAATCTTTGTCTCATCAGACCAGAGAATTTTCTTTCTCATGGTCTGAGAGTCCTTAAGGTGCCTTTTGGCAAACTCCAGGTGGGCTGCCATGTGCCTTTTACTAAGAAGTGGCTTCCGTCTGGCCACTCTACCATACAGGCCTGATTGGTGGATTGCTGCAGAGATGGTTGTCCTTCTGGAAGGTTCTCCTCTCTCCACAGAGGACCTCTGGAGCTCTGACAGAGTGACCATTGGGTTCTTGGTCACCTCCCTGACTTAGGCCCTTCTTCCCTGATTGCTAAGTTTAGATGGCCGGTCAGCTCTAGGAAGAGTCCTGGTGGTTTCAAACTTCTTCCACTTACGGATGATGGAGGCCACTGTGCTCATTGGGACCTTCAAAGCAGCAGACATTTTTCTGTAACCTTCCCCAGATTTGTGCCTCGAGACAATCCTGTCTCGGAGGTCTACAGACAATTCCTTTGACTTCATGCTTGGTTTGTGCTCTGACATGAACTGTCAACTGTGGGACCTTATATAGACAGGTGTGTGCCTTTCCAAATCATGTCCAGTCAACTGAATTTACCACAGGTGGACTCCAATGAAGCTACAGAAACATCTCAAGGATGATCAGGGGAAACAGGAGGCACCTGAGCTCAATTATGAGCTTCATGGCAAAGGCTGTGAATACTTATGTACATGTGCTTTCTCAATTTTTTTTATTTTTAATACATTTGCAAAAATCTCAAGTAAACTTTTTTCACGTTGTCATTATGGGGTGTTGTGTGTAGAATTCTGAGGAAAAAAATGAATTTAATCCATTTTGGAATAAGGCTGTAACATAACAAAATGTGGAAAAAGTGATGCACTGTGAATACTTTCCGGATGCACTGTATAGTCAATTTTTGTTATCTGCGGTGGCTGTGTTCCTGAAAAACCTCAAGGGTATGGAAAACACAGATACTGAACTATTGGTCCTATGGGAAAAATTAAGTTAAGTTCCAGTGGGATTCCAAATTAGGTGGGGGAGACCAACAGGGGAAGATGGGTTTGGATTGACACACACAACCTTTAATGTTTGGGAATGGTCCCTCTGCAGGTTCACGTATGGAAACCTTGTTATGACTTTGGCTTCATCTATGATCAAGTTCAGCCATCTTCTAGGTGTTCCACTAGAGGCCCCAAGTGACCAGAGCAGAACCGATACAAGGACCTGACTAAACTATCCAGTGGGTAGCCGTGGTTGTATCTCTTGGCTGACTTTGGAATGCCAGTGAACTCCCCAAGAAGAGCTGGGGTCTGTAGCTACAGACAGGAAGGTCTGGGGTGGGGTGACCTGCTTGGCCTGCTGCCACTGTGATCCTCAGCTGGAAAAGCTGAGATGAGAATAGTTGTTGAAGTTTTTTTTTATTCTTTAAACGGCATGCTGAAGCAAAAAGGTTGTGTATTCAGTCCACAGGGTAGGAATTGAATTACTGCGAGCACAGGAGGCCATCAGCAGTTTTTGTATAATTCATTATGGACTCAACTTTGCAAGATGATAGCAATATTTCTCATTATGTTTTGAAATAAGTTCAAGTTTTAATGCAGCACTTTTTACTCCAGGGAGAGACAATCTAAGTTTCTCAATGCAGCTTTCTATTTTTAAAATAACTGCCCACAGCAAAATGAAACAGCTGATTCATCTTGAAGTTGAAATCTATTAATCTTCTAGATCCTTTGCACTTTGGGGTGTAACAAGAAAGTTACTGGTAGTCATTTGAAGAATCATCTTCTATTTGGCACTGTTGGACCTTCTTGACAATAACTGAGATGATCTTGATACTCACTCCTGGTCATCAGTGATGACAACTTCAAGAAATTTAAAGGTGCTGACCTTTTCCACAGCATCCCTTTTGATGTAAAATGGAGTAGGGGGTCCACCTCCCGCTTCCTTAACCCTTCAACCCGCTGCTTGGTTTTGTCTGACATTCAGGGTAAGATTATTATCCTGGTGCCACTGAGCCCTTCTCTCTGTGAGCTGCCCCATTGTTGATGGTGTCCTTCAGTAAATTTAATGATGGAGGTCAAACTGGGAATGGACACACTGTCATAGGTGACAAAAGACTGGGTGCAGGAATGACAGAAGATTTACTCAAAATTTGGGGACCCAACCGGGTCGTCCCATTTAATAAGAGTGAAAAGTAAATGTAAGTAATGCCAGTCTTGGCGGGATTGCCCAGGCTTATGGGTCAAAAGAAAAGCAAAAATAATTAAGACACAGATAGTCGGTGCTTTAGGAGCTCTGCCTCATGGGTCATCTGTCAGCCAAGTGACCCCGTCTTCTGGGAGTTGAGGGGCCTTATAGCCAGTGGACCAGAAGAGTAGAGTCAAGTGCCCTCACTTGGGCAGCTTTGCGTTGCTTCAGGATAAAAAGAACGGAAGACCATTAGGGCTAGCACCCTCTCTCATCTTGGTGGGTTATCATATCCCTTGACAGAGCTCAGGAGGAGGAGATCCTCGGATGCACAGGTGTGACATTGGTAACTTGAGATCTTCTTGTGATCATCAGTCTCTTTGGGGCTTCAGTTTAATTCCTCCCCGTTTTTCACCTCCCTCTAGCTGACAGAGCTGATATAGTTCTGTCATGATCAGGACTGAATGTTGGGGTCTTACAAGCCTCATCCTATAATGGAAACTATTTTGCTTTTTGCATTTCTAGGGGTGTGGTCTTATGGGTCATGACCTCAAGTTCATTAGCAGACAGGATTAAAGGTCATTGTTTGCTTTGAGATTTAATTGATCTGCAGGTAAATCATTCAAAACCCATCCATCCATCCATCCATCCTCTTCCGCTTATCCGAGGTTGGGTCGCGGGGGCAGCAGCTTGAGCAGAGATACCCAGACTTCCCTCTCCCCGGCCACTTCTTCTAGCTCTTCCGGGAGAATCCCGAGGCGTTCCCAGGGCAGCCGGGAGACATAGTCCCTCCAGCGTGTCCTGGTTCTTCCCCTGGGCCTCCTCCCGGTTAGACGTGCCCGGAACACCTCACCAGGGAGGCGTCCAGGAGGCATCCTGATCAGATGCCCGAGCCACCTCATCTGACTCCTCTCGATGCGGAGGAGCAGCGGCTCTACTCTGAGCCCCTCCCGGATGATTGAGCTTCTCACCCTATCTTTAAGGGAAAGCCCAGACACCCTACAGAGGAAACTCATTTCAGCCGCTTGAATTCGCGATCTCGTTCTTTCGGTCACTACCCATAGCTCATGACCATAGGTGAGGGTAGTAACATAGATCGACCGGTAAATTGAGAGCTTTGCCTTATGGCTCAGCTCCTTTTTCACCACGACAGACCGATGCAGAGCCCGCATCACTGCGGACGCCTCACCGATCCGCCTGTCGATCTCACACTCCATTTTTCCCTCACTTGTAAAGAAGACCCCGAGATACTTGAACTCCTCCACTTGGGGCAGGATCTTGCTCCCAACCCTGAGAGGGCACTCCACCCTTTTCCGGCTGAGGACCACGGTCTCGGATTTGGAGGTGCTGATTCCCATCCCAGCCGCTTCACACTCAGCTGCGAACCGATCCAGAGAGAGCTGAAGATCACGGCCTGATGAAGCAAACAGGACAACATCATCTGCAAAAAGCAGTGACCCAATCCTGAGTCCACCAAGCCGGACCCCCTCAACACCCTGGCTGCGCCTAGAAATTCTGTCCATAAAAGTTATGAACCGAATCGGTGACAAAGGGCAGCCCTGGCGGAGTCCAACTCTCACTGGAAACGGGTTCGACTTACTGCCGGCAATGCGGACCAAGCTCTGGCACCGATCGTACAGGGACCGAACAGCCCTTATCAGGGGGTCCGGTACCCCATACTTTCGGAGCACCCTCCACAGGATTCCCTGAGGGACACGGTCGAACGCCTTTTGCAAGTCTACAAAACACATGTAGACTGATTGGGCGAACTCCCATGCACCCTCCAGGACCCTGCTAAGGGTGTAGAGCTGTCCATTGTTCCGCGACCAGGACGAAAACCACACTGTTCCTCCTGAATCCGAGGTTCGACTATCAGACAGACCCTTCTCTCCAGAACCCCCGAATAGACTTTTCCAGGGTGGCTGAGGAGTGTGATCCCTCTGTAGTTGGAACACACCCAGGGGGACCACCACCCCGGTCTGCCAATCCAGAGGCACTGTCCCTGATGTCCATGTGATGTTGTAGAGACGTGTCAACCAAGACAGCCCTACAACATCCAGAGCCTTGAGGAACTCCGGGTGTATCTCATCCACCCCCGAGGCCCTGCCACCAAGGAGTTTTTTGACCACCTCGGTGACCTCAGTCCCAGAGATGGGGGACCCCACCTCTGAGTCCCCAGGCTCTGCTTCCTCATTGGAAGGCATGTTAATGGGATTGAGGAGGTCTTCGAAGTACTCCCCCCACCGACCCACAACGTCCAGAGTCGAGGTCAGCAGTGCACTGTCCCCACCATACACAGTATTGACACTGCACTGCTTCCCCCTCCTGAGACGCCGGACGGTGGACCAGAATCTCCTCGAAGCCGTCCGAAAGTCGTTCTCCATGGCCTCCCCAGACTCCTCCCATGCCCGAGTTTTTGCCTCAGCAACCACCGAAGCCGCATTCCGCTTGGCCTGCCTGTCCCTATCAGCTGCCTCCAGAGTCCCACAGGACAAAAGGGACCGGTGGGACTCCTTCTTCAGCTTGACAGCATCCCTCACCGCCGGTGTCCACCAACGGGTTCGGGGATTGCCGCCACGACAGGCACCGACTACCTTACGGCCACAGCTCCGGTCAGTCGCCTCAACAATGGAGGCACGGAACATGGCCCATTCGGACTCAATGTCCCCCACCTCCCTCGGCATGTGGTCGAAGTTCTGCTGGAGGTGGGCGTTGAAGCTGCTTCTCACAGGGGGCTCTGCCAGACGTTCCCAGCAGACCCTCACAACACGTTCGGGCCTACCAGGCCTGACCGGCATCCTCCCCCACCATCGGAGCCAACTCACCACCAGGTGGTGATCAGTTGACAGCTCCGCCCCTCTCTTCACCCGAGTGTCCAAGACATGTGGCCGCAGGTCCGACGACACGACCACAAAGTCGATCATCGAACTGAGGCCTAGGTTGTCCTGGTGCCAAGTGCACATATGAACACCCCTATGCTTGAACATGGTGTTTGTTATGGACAATCCGTGATGAGCACAGAAGTCCAATAACAAAACACCACTCGGGTTCAGATTGGGGGGGGCCATTCCTCCCAATCACTCCCTTCCAGGTCTCACTGTCATTGCCCACATGAGCATTGAAGTCTCCCTGCAATACGAGTGAGTCCCCAGAAGGTATGCCCTCCAGCACCCCCTCCAGGGACTCCAAAAAGGGTGGGTACTCCGAACTGCTGTTTGGTGCATACGCACAAACAACAGTTAGGACCCGTCCCCCCCACCCGAAGGCGGAGGGAGGCTACCCCAGTGTACAGGCTCCAAGTCGGGAGGCAATAAGTATGCCCACACCCTCTCGGTGTCTCTCACCGGGGGCAACTCCAGAGTGGTAGAGAGTTCAGCCCCTCTCAAGGAGATTGGTTCCAGTGTCCAAGCTGTGCGTCCAGGTGAGCCCGACTATATCTAGCCGGAACCTCTCAACCTCGCGCACAAGCTCAGGCTCCTTCCCTTTCAGAGAGGCGACATTCCACATCCCAAGAGCCAGCTTCTGTAGCCGAGGATCGGACCGCCAAGGTCCCCGCCTTCGGCCACCACCCAACTCACACTGCACCCGACCTCCTTGGCCCCTCCCATAGGTGGTGAGCCCAGGGGAAGCATTCAAAACCTCTTTGTGATTTATTTTCGCGTCTTGCCTGATTTTTGACTTCGCCTGAATTTTGATTGTGATTTTTTTTTTTGCCTCTTGTCTGGGTTTCGGGTGTCTTTTTTGTATTGTTATTTTTGTTTGTTTTGCTTTTGGCATGCATCTCCCGCATAAACTCAAGATTTTATCTGTTTTCCTATTGAGTCAGGATAGATTAAAATTAACAAATATCCTTCCAAAATGTTAATTCCTGTTTCAGAGTGTTCCTGTAACTCAAGCTTAATACCATTATCCATATGGAAGGCAAAAGACCACCTTTACAAAGATCAAAAGCAGAAGGTGGAGTGGAGCTTCTGACTTTCAGCTGAACTACTGTCAGTGGAGGCTGTTGAGTTTCTACTTAGTTTTTAATGACATGCTCTGTTACTCCCATTTCCATGATGAATTACAGAATTCATTTTCTTCTTAACCTTCTAGTCGTTAACCAATCTCGGCGATTCTCAGGCTTGGAATTCTATCGAAATACAGTAGAACCTCGGTTTGCGAGCATAATTTGTTCTGGAAACGTTCTCGCAGTCCAAAGCACTCGTATATCAGAGTGAATTTCCCCATAAGAAATAATGGAAACTCAGATGATTCGTTCCACAACCCAAAACTATTTATATAAAAATGATTAATACAAAATATAAAGTAAAAAATACATAAAACAAATTATCCTGCACTTTACCTTTGAAATGAATCATGGCTGGTGTGAGTGAGTTTCTAAACTCTTGTGGGATTCCACCCAACGGGACAACATGCGGAAGAGCGTCCCAAAGCAATCAGTCTCCCAGCGCTGTAGCCATAAAAGTGAATCCGAAAAGATCACGGACATGCTATAAGCGCCTGCCGTCGATGGGTGATACAAGGAACAATGAGCGTTATAAATGCGCAGGGGACAGTACTGCTTGGCCACGACCCTGCCTGACTGCTGTGTCTGTGTATAGGAGAGTGGCAGATCCTGCTACAATAAATAACTGCGCTGTTGCTGTTTCAAGCTGAATAAAGCTGGTGTTGCTAAAGTACTGAGACTCGTGTTTTGGGGTGCAAGATGGTGACGCACACGTCACAGCACGCACGCACACACACACGCTCACACAGTCGCAATGCTGTAATAAACATTATACGCTCGTACGGATGTTGACTATATGAGTGAGGCACGCCGACACCGGAGAAGAGGAGACGGTTGCTCACAATCCCGCAGCGAGCGAGCGAGAGAGAGAGAGAGAGAGAGAGAGAGAAGAACCATCCGCTCAGTTGTGATCACATGACACTCAGCAGACAAAGCGTATACATACTTCTCGTATTGTAAGACCTCGCTCGTTTATCAAGTCAGAATTTTTTTTTAATTTTAGCTCGTCTTGCAGAATACTCGTAAACCAAGTTATTCACAAACCGAGGTTCCACTGTATGGTTATTCCTGAGTCCTACTCGGGTTAATCTGTTTTGATGAGCTATGGAACTTATGAGTAATGCTCAGGCAATATTCTGCTGCCATCTAGTGGATAAAATAACACCACCTTCTTGTTCTTCCTCTTGTTCTTGTTGTTCTTCTTCATGTTCTTGTTCTTCCTCCTGCTCCCATTTAGGGGTCGCCACAGCGGATTATCCGTCTCCATCTCTCCCCATCTTTCACATTGCTTTCTGCCACACCGACTGCCTTAATGTCCTCCCTCTCCACATCCATAAACCTCCTCTTTGGCCTTCCTCTCTTCCTCTTGCCTGGTGCTGCCATTCTCAGCATTCTTTTCCCAATGTACCCCTCATGTCTCCTCTGCACATGCCCAAACCATCTCAATCTAGTCTCTCTCACTTTGTCAACGATCTGTTGTATCTGTGTTGTCCCTCTAATACAGTATACTCATTTCTAATCCTGTCTACCTTCGTTACTCCATGCAAAAATCGCAGTGTCTTCAACTTCGCTGCCTTCTGTCTTTTCGTCAGTGTCACCGTCTCCAAACAATACAACATATAGCTGGTCTCACTCCCATTTTATAGACCTTCCCTCCACTCTTGCAGGTACTCTTCTACCATAATTCACTCCTGCCACTCTTCTCCACCCAGTCCACCCTGCCTGCACTTTCTTCTTCAACTTCTGCCACTCTTTCCGTTGCGTTGGATTGTTGAACCCAAGTATTTAAATTTGTCTACCTTCACCAGCTCTGCTCCTTGCAGTTGCACCCTTGCACCACCTTCCCTCTCATTCACGCACTTATACTACGTCTTACTCCTACTGACTCTTGTTCCCCTTCCCTCCAGTGCATATCTCCTCCTTTCCAGATTCGTCTCGGCCTGCAGTCTACTCTCAGTACAGATTACCATGTCATCCACGAACATCATAGTCCACGGAGACTCCTGTCTGACCTCATCTGTCAACCTGTCCAACACCATTGCAAACAGGAGAAGAGAGGAGAGGGCTCAGAGCCGATTCTTGATGTAATCCCACTGTCACCTTGAACCAGGCTGTTATTTGTACCGCACAATTCATACATATCCTGTATCACCCTCACACACTTCTCTGCCGCTCTCAACATCCTCTTACGGGACCATAACTGCTCTCTTGGTGCCCTGTCATACGCTTTCTTCAAGTCCATAAACATGCATTGCAGTTCCTTCTGACCTTCTCTGTATTTCAAATAAATCATGAATTTTTGTACGCATTCTGCCACTTTACGATAGCTCATCAATATCAATGAGTTGGGGCAGCACTTCAAAAAAAACCAAAAACAAACACACAATGGCATATAAATGACAAGCTGTAAAGCCATTTTTAGAACAAACTGAAAATGAACCATTAGTTTAGGGTTGCCAGACATCCCCTATATACGGGAAATGTCCCATATTTGGATCATTTTGTCCCCTGTCCTATACTGACCTTTCAGGGACACCCAAATGTCCTGTATTTAGTTCATTTTCAAATTTCATAATAAAAATATATGGTACTTAGTTGTAACTTTGAGTAATTATACTTTCTTTTCTCCAATTCCCTTGATGAAAATAACCCAAATGTAACGAGGAAACTCGTGTTTGCTGCCTGTTCGCAACTTGTTCAGTTGCTATGGTTGGCTGAGGACAGCGGCACTCTTACCGTTTTGCTCTCCAGCTGCGCTGCTGTGCAGTTCTGTATCAGCATTGCAACATTCAGTGACTGTCAACAAAGTGTGTTGTTACTACTTGCCACAGCCCACTTTTTTTCTAACTTAAAAACTAATCTATCCATCCATCCCAAGATGCCAAAACGTAGGTGTAAATTTCTTGATGAATATTCCAGCGAATGGACATTTATCAAACAAGGCAGAAGCTGTTTTGAAGCAAACTGTGGTGTATGTAATTGCACTTTCAGTAAATAATTTTAAAATAATTTTACATTTGTTTTCCTCATAACCCATTAAAATCTTTGCTTTATGTTTTTAACTTACGTGACAGGATAAAATTTCAGCTAGAAGCTCCTTTCTTTATCCAATCTACAGATACATTACCGTTAAAAAACACTCGTGTTTTTCTTGATTTTGACTTTTTGCCTGGTTTTTCTGTTTGATTCTTGCCTCATGTCTGGGTTTTGGTTGCCATTTTGATTTTTTATTCGGTTTGTTTTGCTTTTATGCGTATCTCCTTGTTCTAATCTGAAAAAGGTTCACGTGTCAGTTCTGAGGCAAGACAGTGACAATGTGAATTGGTCAACAGATGTTAGCATGGATAGTGAAACTGATGTATATGGAACTCTGTGACCGAACCTCTGTGATAGGTCTGGTGAATTTGGTCGCCTGAAGTTTCACCGTTGTGCTAGTGTCTTGTTTCAGCCAGCTTTTTCCTCCTGGCTGGTGTTCAGTTTCTTGTTTGTTTTATTTAATTATGTATCACTTATTTGCATTAATTTTTTAATTTTGCTGTGTGTTTTTGAGTGTGTGTTGGAAAAGGGGTGTGGCATAACCCTTGTACTTTGTGGGTGGCTGACCAAGGGGCTGGGCACCTGCCAATCACTGACAGGGACGGCCCCTTCACCCTATTTAAGGGAGGGCCTCCCGCATTCCCTTGCGGTTCATTAAATGCAGTAGGAGTGGAGAGTATTTTTGTGAGTTACTGTGTCTTTGCAGTGCTTTGTGTTTTTCCACCCTGTGCTTTTTGTTTTTGACTTCGCCTCTCGGATTCTGTTTTGAAACTTTGCTTTCTGATTTTTTTCTAAATCCCACTCTGTCTTGACTGTGATTTTTTTTGGATTTTTGTATTGGAACTGTGTTATTTGATATTTTTGTGAACTTCTTCTCTGTTTTCCCACCGTTTTGAATTCTATGCTGGGACTTTGTTTAATGTGTATCGCCTTGCTTTTCCAGGCATCTCCATTGTGATCTTCAGAGCCTTGTGCTTGCACAGCCATTTTTGCAAAGTAATCCTTTTTATTTTTGTCAAGCTTTGTCTTGGCCCTTTGAGTTTCTATTTTTACGGTGTTTTCCCCCTCTAGTGAGCAATTTTGGAAGTGTTTTTGACAGCTGTGCTTTCAGGATTAAAGCAATTCGTGACAGCTCGAAGCTTTGCGGCAAAAAAAGGCCAAATGATTGCAATAAGTGGAAGGCAAGAGAGAGGTTAGCCCCCTTAGCCCTGCTCACAACGCAGCCTTTGTCAGTGTTCATATCATTGTATGGTGGTAGCCTACAATAACACAAGGGGCGCATCGATCGTGAGGGTCAGGCACTGACATTCTACGCTTTTATGCGCAAGCAGCAGAAAAAAAGTAACAAAAGTGCGCAAAGAAACACACTTGTACAGTCCTGATTGTGACATCAGGGTGTGCATTGGTCTCAAAATGTCACATGATGGATGCAGTACAGCAGTGGACACTCGACGTGCCTCCCTGACTCTACTTATGTTGATCATTTTTGATATTTATAAATTTTGGCTGAGACATAATAACATTTTTTGTTGTTGGAAAAAAAATTTTGTTTTTGGTTTGTTTTTCTAGGGATCAACATGACACTAAGGAGGCTATTATTTGTAATTTTGTTTAAATAACTTTTCTGTTTAATGACAATTTTATTTATTTCTTTGCCATGTATCTGCGTATGTATTGGTATATTTGACTTTTGGATTGTTTCTTTCATCACACTTTATTTATATACTTTTTAAGTAGGATATTGTTATTAGTTGATCTTGATCTTTTGGGATTTTTTTTCACCCTATTTCACACATCTTATTAATCTTCCTTTTAGTTTTTATTATTATTTTTTTTTTTATTACCACGCTTATATTAACTTCACCTGTTTGTTGTCTGGTACAAATCTTGTAATCAATATTTAACCCACTTCCTATTGTCCAAATGACTTGAAATTTTGCACACTTTCTGATGGCAATACATGAATCAATAAACAGTTTCACTAATCGATCAATTAATCCATGTTAATTAAGAAATGAAATTTTCATATGAAGAATAGTTCAAGATTTCACCAATAAATGGCGCTAGTAACAGATTGAATATTAAAGGAAGTGTTAAAATATTGATTACAAAATTATACTAAAACAAACCCAAGACTAAAAAGTTGAAAATAAGCCTCCCATACATCACTCGTAAAATAAAAGGTGGGCGATATTAAGAAGTGTTTTTTGAATGTTAATTGATGAAACGCGCCCACCTTTTATTTTACGAGTGATGTATGTGAGGCTTATTTTTGACTTTTTAGTACACTTTAACTTTAATATAAGCATTGTTTTTAAAAAAGTATTTTTCATATATAATTATTCCTTTGTAATTATATTATTTGTGTAGCTGCGCCTTTCCCAAAATTGAGCTGCTACTGAGTTGGCAAGGCTGGATCCAGCATGATTCAAATGCATGACAAAAGAAATTTCTCACGCCAATAAAGTTCGTTTTAAAAAGTGAAAATTCAAAGCAAAACAGTTCACGCAAAAATAGAAAAAAAAAGGGTATTACAGACACAGGATTAAAAGGCAAAAAAGAAATGTTTCTTCTGGACACTTTTTCTCGTTAAACTTCAGTTACTTTCTATACTTAAGGGCTGTGTCATTTCTCTGTGGCAGACTTACATACGCTTTGCTTAATATCTTCAGTATATTCTATATGTACGGCACATTTCAAATGGTCAATACGATATGTAACAGGATACGGTTTGAAAACTGTTTGCCCTCCATGCCCCTCTAACTGCAAGGCAGATCATAAAATGAGAGTAACCTGTAGTCAGAAAGACAAGAAATAATTGCAACATTCGATATCAGTTTACCTTGAGGGGGATACAATAGAATCTCCCATAGATATATTAAAATATTTGTCTATATATTAATACAAACTAAGAGAATACTTTTATCAACTTATCAAAACCTTACTAACTAACAAATGGCTCTTACAGTTGGACTTTTTTGTATCAATTTGACCTCCATGTAAATGGCAGTTATGTGATGGGGCCAAACACTCACTGTCAAGTTAAGGTCAGAGTCTGATTCCTTGATGATGAAAACAAGAAAAGTTTTTAAGTATGATGTCTGGTTGTGTGTGTCTAGGCAAATCACAGGTTCATTTTCACATCTTAAAATGACAAGTTTTGTCAGAAAATGATATGTTTGTTTGATTTGTGCGAAGCTCCTTGATGGAGCTACTAAAATTTAGAACAAATGGTTTCTGAGATCTCCTCCCTTAAACGCCAAGAAATATGTACAGTGATAGCTTCTCAAAACATCTTCTGCAGACCAGTTGCATCATGTTTGTCTTTTTACATGCTTCAGGTCTGATGTTTTTGGTCCAGTACTTATTTCGAAATCCTTCAAAACCCATTTGAGCTGGACACCCAATGATCGCTGCCATTGTAATGGTTTGATTTAGCTGGGAGTCTGCTCCGTTTTGCATGAAGGGTTTTTGAGACACATCACATCCTTTACGTCTTCTACAACTCTACTGGAGGTCAGTGCACTTTTTATTTTTGTTCTTTGGTGTGATGAGCTGGTAGCATCACTTCAAGAAAGGCG
Organism: Erpetoichthys calabaricus; assembly: GCF_900747795.2. Taxonomy (NCBI): domain Eukaryota; kingdom Metazoa; phylum Chordata; class Cladistia; order Polypteriformes; family Polypteridae; genus Erpetoichthys; species Erpetoichthys calabaricus. The sequence goes on along the minus strand of NC_041406.2, from coordinate 12,899,238 downwards.
CACCAAATTAAAATAAAAGGGCAGGCTCAGTTGTGGGACACAGTCTGGACCACTGGGACATTATAGCAAAGTAGATAATGAAAACAAAACTGAGTGCCATTATGAACAATGCTGTACATCCTCTCTATGGCACAACAACACTGAGGATTTTCAGCCAGTGAATTATTTAGTAGAAGTGAGTCAAGAAACGGGGGTGGGGGGGTGGGGGGAGGAACGGTGTCGGGGTCCTTTATACCATCTTCTAACTATCTATCTAAATCAGGGGTGTCGAACTCCGGTCCTGGAGGGCCGCAGTGGCTACAGGTTTTCATTCTGACCCTTTTCCTAATCAATGAGTAGTTTTCACTCATTGGCTCTGAGGCTAGAGATCTGCACTGGCAATCGGAAGGTTGCCGGTTCGAATCCCGTAAATGCCAATAGGGACTCTGCTCTGTTGGGCCCTTAAGCAAGGCCCTTAACCTGCAATTGCTGAGCGCTTTGAGTAGTGAGAAAAGCGCTATATAAATGCAAAAAATTATTATTATTATTATTATTTTCCCTTCATTTCAATAGTCCTGTTTTTAAGGATTCAGTGCTCTGAATTGATTTGTTTCTTCATTAAATGGCAGCCAAACACAAATGAGACGTGAAACGAGCCAACAGATGACCAGCTAAACTGGGATTTCAAACTCCAACCAGTCTCTTAATGAGAAGCCGATTCTTGCTGTTAGTTAAGCCCATTATTTAATTCAATGGCTTGTTGCTGCTCTCATTCTGCCACAGCAGACATTTCCAAATCTGTTGATTTTTCTGTTTTTTCTGTCATATGGTGGCTTGTTTGATGTCTCATTATTGTTTGGCTACTAATTAAGGAAAAATAAACAATTAAGGGGCCTGAGTCAAGTTAATTAAAACTAAAGCAAAAGAAGTTAATTAGGTCTAAAAACAGCTCACTAATGAAGAAGATGGTTAGAATGAAAACATGCAGCCACTGCGGACCTCGAGGACCGGAGTCAGACACCTGTGATCTAAATAGTGGTCACTAGGGGGTGTCACAGACACTCAAACTACATGCACAATCACATGTACTTCAGCCCGGGTTCAAAAAGATATTTTTATTTAAAGAAAATACCTCGCAAGAGGTTTGCTTTCCTAACAATCCATACAATCACAAAACATACATGTACATGTGCAGAAAGGCACACACACATACACTCCAACACACACTTAAACTTTATTAGTGAAGATAGCTGACAGCTTGTTTGCCCTACCAGAGTGCATGCTTGTTAATTAAGAGAAAGAATCGAACCCACAAACAGAGACACCACATTAGATGTGTGCAGGTCGACATGCAGAGTCCTCCTGCCAGTCCTGTGCCAGTCTGTCTGTCTTTCCAGCTTTGTTTACTTCATTTGACCCGAAGTGTTGAGTTTCAAATTAAATATTACAGAAGCCATTCATTTGAATTAATTTCCTATTCATTTTACTCTGCATTTATTTGTGTACATAATGAATATTACATAAGTTAATCTACTTGATTCTATATTATTCCACGTTACAATCAGTTGTATTGTAAAATCTTCCATTAAAAGTGGTTTCCTGTGGCATCACTAAAGTGTAATTTACATGGAAGTACCAGATGGAGCACTCCATACTGATTTTTCTTGTGCTTATTTGGTTAATTTTCCTGCTTATTCAAAATTGTGGTGATTTTCAAAAAATAACCCAAAATGATGATTTGAACAAACACTTTAAACCAACAAATGAGACTAAGTAAGAATGAGACCCAGTTTACAGAGTCAAGTCAGGAAAAGGCTAACATCAACTCTCCTAGCAGCAAAAGTGCAGTGCGATTCTGTGGCATCCTATAACATCGACATGGGCGTGAGAAACAATGTGGAGGACAGCAGAGCTGCTCCAGGAGATAAGACACACCAAACAAAAAAATAATAGAACAATCTAGATGAGAGCAGGCCATTCAGCCCAACAAAGCTCACCAGTGCTGTTCACTGAATTTTTCTAATATAACATCAAGCCGAGTTTTGAAAGTTCCTAAAGTCCTGCTGTCAACTACATGACTTGGTCACTTATTCTGTGTGTCTGTGGTTCTCTGTCTGAAGAAAAACCTAACATTTGTGTGAAATTTCCCCTTAACAAGTTTCCAACTGTGTTCCCCGTGTTCTTGATGAACTCATTTTAAAGTCACCGTCTCGATCTGTTAGACTAATTCCCTTCATAATTTTAAACACTTCACTCAGGGCTCCTCTTCATCTCCTGTAAAGGCTCAGCTCTTTTAGTCTTTCCTCATAACTCATCCCCTGTAGTCCTGGAATCTGCCTAGTCACTCTTCTCTGAACCTTTTCTTGCGCTGCTATGTCCTTTTTGTAGCCTGGAGACCAAAACTGCACACAGGACTCCAGATGAGGCCTCACCAGTGTGTTATAAAGCTTGAGCAGAACCTCCTAAGACTTGTACTCCACACATCAAGGCGCTATATAACCTGACATTCTGTTAGCCTCCTTAATGGCTTCTGAACACTCTCTGGCAGTTGATAGTGATGAGTCCACTATGACTCCTAAATCCTTCTCATAAGGAGTTCTTTATTTTATTTAGCGGCAGTATGCAAATGTAGATTGTTCAGCTACATATTTTCATTTTTGCCATTAATTGGCACGGCTCCTTGAATGATGTTAGATGTTTGATAACTGCAGTATCAGGAGAAAGTTGGATTTCTAGTAGATGTGGTGTTGCACTCATCAGTTACTTTCTTATGTTCATTGTATACATTAGTGAACAACAAATGAAGGTGATATTGACCTGATATAAAGTTTTGGATTTCTTTTTGTGTTGATAAGTTACCTAAGAACGCTTTTTGAAATCATTTCATTTTTTTTTTGGTCCTGCGCCTATGGACTTACCAGTACTCCCACATATAATAATCATTCAACTCATCTACATGGATAATTATGCAAGTCATACAGCTTTTTGGGGTTCCTCCAATTTGTGGCTCGCTAGACCCTCATTTTTAGGCTATTTTTGGACCGTGTTTTGCATAGTAAATCACATCTTTATGATAAAGACCAATACCAATAGCAAAAATGATGAGAAGGAGATGACGTTGTGCAGGCCATGTCAAATGACCCCAGGGGGTTCATCCCCTAATGGGATGCGAGGGGTTAAAGTTACTTCTTTTCACAAAACTTCAAACATAATTTTGGCATGTGGAGTCTTGTTTTATGCCACTTTGAGGTTGCTGATCACAAATATGATCATATTTTTGATATTTGATTCTTTACCAGTGGTCCTAAACCTCTAAGAGTCGCTCCTAGCAGAGTAAAAATGACAAATTTCAAGCATAAGCATGTGGGGTATCGATTTAGGCTATTTCAAGGTCAGTGTTATGAATTTGATGTTATTTTTGACTTTTAATCCTTTACTAGGGATGTAGCTCTCTGTGGACCTTTGTAAGTGGGTGAAAAATGATAAATGTCTCTTACAATTAAGAATATTCAGGCTTTAAACATTTAAACTGAAGCACATATTTTCTTCTTCCTCTTCTTTCGGCTGCTCCCGTTAGGGGTTGCCAAAGTAGATCATCTTTTTCCATATCGTACTGTGTTCTGCATCTTGCTCTGTCACCCCCATCACCTGCATGTCCTCTCTCACCACATCCATAAACCTTCTCTTAGGCCTTCATCTTCTTGCCTGGAAGCTCTGTCCTTAGTACCCTTCTCCCACTATACCCAGCATCTCTCCTCTGCACATGTCCAAACAAACGCAATCTCGCCTCTCTGACTTTGTCTCTCAACCATCCCACCTGAGCTGACCCACTAATGTCCTCATTTCTGATCCTGTCCATCCTCGTCACAACCAGTGCAAATCTTAACATCTTTAACTCTGCTACCTCCAGCTCTGTCTCCTGCTTTCTGGTCTGTGCCGCCATCTCCAACCCATATAACATAGTTGGTCTCACTACCATCCTGTAGACCTTCCCTTTCACTCCTGACACTCTTCTCCACACATTCCACCCTGCCTGCACTCTCTTTTTCACTTCTCTTCTACAATCCCCGTTACTCTGTACTGTTGATCCCAAGTTTTTAAACTCATCTACCTTCGCCATATCTACTCCCTCCATCCTCACCATTCCACTGACCTCCCTCTCATTCACACACATATATTCTGTCTTGTTCCTACTGACCTTCATTCCTCTCCTCTCTAGAGCACATCTCCACCTCTCCATGGTCTCCTCAACCTGCTCCCTACTATCGCTACAGATCACAATGTCATCAGCAAACATCATAGTCCACGGGGACTCCTGTCTAATCTCGTCTGTCAACCTGTCAATTACCATTGCAAATAAGAAAGGGCTCAGAGCCGATCCCTGATGTAATCCCACCTGCACCTTGAATGTATCCGTCACTCCTACCCCAGACCTCACCACTGTCACACTTCCCTCATACATATCCTGTACAACTCTTACGTACTTCTCTGCCACTCCCGACTTCCTCATACAATACCACAGCTCCTCTCGAGGTACCCTGTCATCTGCTTTCTCCAGGTCCACAAAGACACAATGCAACTCCTTCTGGCCTTCTCTAAACTTCTCCATCAACATCCTCAGGGCAAACATCTCATCTGTTGTGCTCTTTCTTGACATGAAACCATCCTGCTGCTCACTAATCATCACCTCACTTCTTAACTGAGCTTCCACTACTCTTTCCCATAACTTCATTCTTTGGCTCATCAATTTTATCCCCCTGTAGTTACTGCAGTCCTGCACATCCCCCTTATTCTTAAATATCAGCACCAGTACACTTCTTCTCCACTCCTCAGGCATCCTCTCACTTTCCACAATTCCATTAAACAATCTGATTAAAAACTCCACTGCCATCTCTCCTAAACACCTAAATGTGCAGCACTTGTTTTAATATTTTAAATATATGATGCAACTCTTCTTGTCTGTTATGTATTTCTGCCTCATGAAGTAAATCATTAGATTTCTTATGAACACCCCGAATTAGGGCGGCTTAGAGCAATTTAGACTTTTTTGTATTTGAATTCATTGTCCTGAGTTATTATTGGCAATGATTTTCATAATGTGTGAATATATGCCTGTGTTTACAGTGGGGTAATGAGGTCAGGTGAGGGGGGCCTTTTGATAGGCTGAGACACCCTGGGGCACCATGGATGTCTTCATCCGGCCTAGCTAGCTCCCCCATAGTGGTTGAAACATCCCCCTTTTTGCATTTTGATCGTCACTTTAAATCGAGCCGGCATAACTTTCAGGTTTGTTCCTCGAAACACTGCTAGCTGACATTAATCAGCCAAAGAATGCTGGGTAGGAGATGCCATCTAATCCAGGGTTGTGTCTGTTGGTGCTGGGTAGGCCCTGCCACCCCACAATTCTGAATTGTATTAGCTGGCTTTGATAATGTTGTGTTTGATATGTTACAACTGCCACATTCTACAGAAAAAGTTTGATTTTGAAGGAAACAGCAAGGTGCAAACTCAATAAATCATGAGATCCTGCTGTATGTTCCAAGTGGCTGTGCAGCATCTGTATTGTGTTGCCTTGCACCTCGTGTATGCCTGAGGTCTCTTAGCACCTCATGCTCCTGACCTTAGGAGAACACGTTATCAATAATGAATTGCCAGACGTAGAAGACGGACAGAGAGGGCAATATATATTCTGAGCCATGAGCCTTAACTTATTTGGCAAAACAAGGTCATGCCGTGAATGAAATCCTCTTCTTCATTTATTTATCTGTGGGCCTCCAGCACACAAAGAGAAAGGAGACATAACTGCGAAATGTACACATGCTAGGAAATCCTTATAGCCTTCCCTTTGCAGCAATTAGCTTATCCAACATTTAAAAAAGAGTTCTATGGCTTAATCTCTGTGGCAGGTGGGGCCAAGGTAGGTAAACCTCTCGACGAGATCGACAATCTATCTGCAGACACACACTGCAGTGCCCACGAGGTCATTATAGGCCTGGTTCTTGGTTTTTATCCAGTACCCTCACAAGCCCTGACACTCAGACTCCTCACTCAGTCTCTCGAGAGCCCCGATCAGAGCCTCCATTGACTCTGCGAAGATCACAACATCGTCAGCAAAGTCAAGATCTGTGCATCTCTCTTCACCAACAGATGCCCAACACCCGAGAGGTTTACTTACCTCCACAGTGATATTCATGTCTCTGGTGACTCTTCCTATGAAGTCAGTAGACGGATTGGGAGATCATGTGGGGGGTGGGGGGGGGGGGGGGGGGGGGGGGGGGGGGGAGTGATGAGGTCGCTGCAAAGAGGTGTGTGGTGCTCCCGATATCTATGCAAAAAGACGAAGGTCCAAGTCTTTAGAGTCCTGGTGCTTCCTGTCTTGCTATTTGGTTGCGAGACATGGACGTTATCCAGTGACCTGAAATGAAGACTGGACTCCTTTGGTGTCTCTCTGGAAAATCCTTGGGTACCATTGGTTTGACTTTGTGTTGCTCATGGAGTCCCGAATGAGGCACATTACCTGCATTGTGAGGGAACGTCAGTTACGGCACTACGGCCATGTGGCGTGTTTTCCTGAGGGCAATCAGCTCGTAAGATCTTCATTGTTGGGTACCCGAGTGGCTGGACCAGGCCAACAACAACAACAACATTTATTTATATAGCACATTTTCATACAAATAATGTAGCTCAAAGTGCTTTACATGATGGAAAAAAAGAGAAAATAAGACAAAGTAAGAATTAAAATAAGACAACACTAATTAACATAGAATAAGAGTAAGGTCCGATGGCCAGGGAGGACAGAAAAAACAAAAAAACTCCAGATGGCTGGAGGAAAAAAAAAAAAATCTGCAGGAGTTCCAGGCCATGAGACCGCCTAGCCCCAAGCCCCAAGGGGTCGCCCATGTAACACCTGGCTGTGGCAGATAGAGGGTCATTTCCGGAGGGTGGGACTGGACTTGCGGGTCTGCCTGGGGGGTTGCCAACCGGGATCCCGAGTTGTTACTTTGTATAGTGGGTGCGGCAACATGCTGCAGCAGTGCATGCTCCCCAACTTGACTTGACTTGACTTGCAGGTGGGGCCCAAGGGTAGAATAGAGCGTGTGTAAGTAACGCCATATAAGCACTACGACGCATTAATCCTTCTACCAGGTGTGGCCAAGTTTCACAACAGTTCTTATTTCTGGGGAAGCTCCATCTATGCATTGATATATTGGAGATGATGGCAGAAAATGGAAAGAAAGAATAAAGGAGAAAGAAGCGCATTTTAATATAGTGCCTTTCATGATAAGCAATACATAAAGTAAATAAAAGGAAAGAAAGAAAGAAAGAAAGAAATAGATGGATGCACGCACCTTAACACCAGAAGTACTCCTGAGTCCGGCATAAAATGGGCCAAACTGGGCTATAGATGTGGCATTTAGGCAGCATCTCATGGCCCCAAACCCTTGAAACAACAGGCCACAATCTACAGCCCAATTCTCTTCTCCTCCTCCACTTCACCTATGTAGACTCGGACTCCTTGAGTGGCCGGAGGTATCCCCTTTTATGAAAGGAGCATCTCATGGCCCAAACCGCTTGAGCCAACTTTACAACTGCCAGGGTCAGTTTCCACCATACAGTTGCATTTGCTGGGATGTTTTCTGGCTCTCCAGTGCCTTGTTCTGGAAAAAGTTAATGTGGAAAATGTAGGTATGAAGGTATAAATGTACCCTGTGAACCACTGACACCCCATCCAGGATTACAAAGCTAAAACAGAGTTTTACACATTTATGCTATAATCGTTGAAATTTCATTTTTCCTCATACCAAGCAGCACTCCGTAGCCCAGAATGACCCAGCGAAAATTTTTGGAAATGTTGTAATGTTCTAAAAAAATAAAAATTGAAATATCCCATTCAACCCATTATTCAGACAGACGCTTTAATCTGTACTTAGTTGAAACCCTTTTGACAGCCAATCCAGCACTGGAGTCTTCTTGAGTTTGATGTGACAAGCTTGACACACCTGGATTTGGGGATTTTCTGCCGTTCTTCAGATCATCGTAAGCTCTGTTAGTTTAGATGAAGACTCTAAGTGGATGCCTGTTTTCAGGTCACTCCAGAGATGTTGGATTACGTTCAAGCCTAGGGTATGGCAAATGGGCAACTCAAAGACATTCCCAGAGCTGAATCTAAACCATTACTGTGTTGTCTTTGTTTTGTGCTTGGGGTCAAATGTCCTGTTGGAAGGTGAAGCTTTCTAAGTAATGTCTGATTATTTCAGTGTGACACAGGTGGACTCTGGTCAAGTTCTAGAAATATCTCGGGGAGAGTTAAAGGAAACAGGACACACCAGAGCACAATCTGGAGTGCCAAAACTCAGGGTATGAATACTTCTAGAAATGATAGATTTCTGTTTGTGATTGTTAATAAATTGGCCATTCTTTCTGAAAACTGTCATTACCGTGTCATTATGGGTTATTGAGTGTAGACCAATTTGGCAACTGTGGCAAATTCACCTATTTAAAATTTGATCTACAACACAAAAATGCGATGTGACGGGCTCTGAATAATTTTCGAATCCACTGCAAGCAGATAGAGTGGCCACCAGAGGGCACACAAGCTGCCCAAGTCCTGCAACACACACGTTTATCAAGCTCAGTACAGTAGAACATTAGAATATTAGAACACTCTAGACGAGAACAGGCCATTCAGCCCAACAAAGCTCGCCAGTCCTATCCACTTATTTCTTCAAAAAAACATCAAGTCGAGTTCTGAAAGTCCCTAAAGTCTTACTGTCTACCACACTACTTAGTTGCTTATTCCAAGTGCCTATCGTCATTTGTGTGAAATTTCCCCTTAAGTTTCCAGCTGTGTCCCCGTGTTCTTGATGAACTTATTTTAAAGTCACCGTCTTGATCCACTGGACTAATTCCTTTCATAATTTTAAACAGTTCAATCATGTCACCTCTTAATCTTCTTTTGCTTAAACTGTAAAGGCTCAGCTCTTCTAATCTTTCCTCATAACTCATCCCCTATAGCCCCATAATCAGCCTAGTCGCTCTTCTCTGGACCTTTTCTAGTGCTGCTATGTCCTTTTTGTAGCCTGGAGACCCAAACTGCACACAGGACTCCAGATGAGGCCTCACCAGTGTGTTATAAAGGTTGAGCAGAACCTCCTGTGACTTGTACTCCACACATCAAGGTGCTATATAACCTGACATTCTGTTAGCCTTCTTAATGGCTTCTGAACACTGTCTGGTAGTCGATAGCTTAGAGTCCACTATGACTCCTAAATCCTTCTCATAAGGTGGACTCTCGATTTTTCCGACCGCCCATTGTGTATTCAAACCTCACATTTTTACTTCCTATGTGTAATTCTTTACATTTACTGACATTAAATTTCATCTGCCACAACTCTGCCCAAGCCTGTCTGCTATCCAAGTCCTTCTGTAATGACTCAATGGATTCCAAATTTTGTGCTAATCCACATATCTTGGTATCATCTGCAAACTTAACCAGCTTGTTACTTATATAATATATAATTCTTTGTGGCATTAATTCAACAAGATGCTGGAGGCATTCCTCAGGGGTTTTGGTCCATATGGACATGATAGTATCATGCAGTTGCTGTAGATTTGTTGGCTGCATATCCATGATGCGAATCTCCTGTTCCACCACATCCCAAAGGTGCTCTATTGGATTGAGATCTGGTGACTGTGGAAGCCATTTGAGTCCAGTGAGTTCATTGTCATGTTCAAGAAACCAGTTGGTGATGATCTGAGCTTTGTGACATGGAGTCTTATCCTGCTGGAAGGAGCCATCAGAAGGTGGGGACCCTGCAGTCATAAAGGGATGGACATGATCAGCAACAAGACTCAGGTATGCTGTGGCATTTAAATGATGCTCAGTTGGTTCTAAGGGACCCAAAGTGTGCCAAGAAAATATCCCCCACATCATTACACTGCCAGCAGCCTGAACCATTGATACAAGGCAGGATGGATCCATGCTTTCATGACGTTAATGTCAAATTCTGAACCTACCATTAGAATGTTGCAGGAGAAATCAACACTCATCTGACCAGACGTTTTCCCAGTCTTCTCTTGTCCAATTTTGCTGAGCCTGTGTGAATTGTAGCCTGTTCTTAGCTGACAGGAGTGTCACACGGTGGGGTATCCTGCTGCTGTAGCCCACCTGCTTCAAGGTTAAACGTGTTGTGTGTTCAGAGATGCTCTTCTGCATACCTCAGTTGTAACGAGTGGTTATTTGAGTTATTGTTGCCTTTCTATCAGCTCAAACCAGTCTGGCCATTCTCCTCTGACCTCTGGCACCAACAAGGCATTTTTCAGCCAGAAAACAGAGGCTGACTGATATTTTCCCTTTTTCAGACCATTTTCTGTAAACCCTACAGATGGTTGTGTATGAAAATCCCAGAAGATCGGCAGTTTCTGAAATACTCAGCCCAGCCCATCTGAAAGCAACAGCCATGCCACGTTCAGAGTCACTTCAGTCCCCTTCCTTCTTCCCCATTCTGATGCTCGGTTTTAACTTCAGCAGGTCATCTTGACAATTTCTGCAGGCCAAAATGCACCGAGTTGCTGCCATGTGGTTGGCTGATAAGCAGTCAAACGTGTACCTAATACATTGGCCGGTGAGTGTATTTTTCATACATTACCTGATATTTGTAAAGTACCATAAAAAATGTTCACATGCATGTCCCTACACGTAATGCCAAATAAATGCTCAGAAACAGCTATAAATGGAATAAAGCAGAATTTCACTGAGTTCCGTTCCAGTTCAGTTCCGACTCAGTTTTCTGTAGTTGTTGTTGAATTCCAATTCCAATCCCATTTCATTGTTTGAACTGAAACTGTTGATTTTATTCCTGAATTGACCCCATCCCTGCCAGCTTGGGTTGATCAGACCCTGGCTTGTGTCTCCGCAGCAATAGCCCACGATTCGGACCTTCTGATCCAAAGTCACCTGCGGGACCTCTCTGCAGCCTCTATGGTGGACTTTATGGCTCGCCAAGCAGTGTGTTGACTTTACTAATGGGCAGCCAGAAAAGCTTCTACACCCCCCTCACCTCAATGGGATCACAACAATCATTCCAGCTGCTCCTCTGACAGTGCTCCACCAGCTCCTGGTACTTGGACCGCTTTTGTTCATTAGCCTCTTCACTGTGGTCCACCCAAGGGACTGTCGGCTCTACTATGAGCACTTGCACCTTTGAAGAGGGAGATGTTGACACCATGTCTGGCCTCAAAGAAGTTGGTGTAACATGGTCTGGCTCCCTGTCCAAGTCCACTCGCAGCTCCCAGTCCAATGCTGAGGTGACCAGGCCAGCTGCTCTCCTGCCATGACAAAGGTGATGTCCCCCTGACTACGGGCTAGCCTGTTGTTAGCCATGGCTTTAGATTAGATTAGATAAACTTTATTAATCCCAAGGGGAAATTCAGATGCATACACCAGCAGAAACATTAAAACAAGGACAAATAATAGCCAATCAATCAATCAAATGATATGTAAATTAGAAACAATAAATAAAATGAATGTGTATTGTTCAGAAATGTCAAAATGGTATTTCAGAATAAACTTAGTGAATGTCCCGGGAGGAATTAGTGAAATGCCGGATAGCATTGGCCATATCATATAGGAATGAGCCTGTGGCTAAAAGTGCTCAAAGAGAGTGCCTCCTGGAGGGGATTCTTCATAATTTTGATCCCATCCTCTTTTCCACAACAGCTTCTGGTGTGTCCAGGGTTTGTCCTGTGATGGCGCATTCTTTCCTGATACGTTTGTTCAAACATTGTGCTTCTTTTGATCTCAGGTTGCTTCCACAGGAGACTGCAGCATAGACTACCACACTGGCTACAGTGGACTAGTAGAACATTTCCAGCAGCTTGCTGCACACATCAACAGACCTGAATCTCCATAATAAGTCCAGTCTGCTTTGGCACTTCTTGTCCAGTGCCACTGTGTTGTCAGGCCAGTCCAGTATGTTCTTCATATGGACCCTCCCAGGTACTTGAGACTTTGCACAACTTCCACATCCTCACCCTGAATGATGGCTGGTGTCAGAGGCACCTTGGCAAGCCAGATGTCCACCAGCAACTCTTTTGTATTGCTAATGTTGAGTTGCACGTTGTTGTCCCTGCACCACAAGACAAAGTCCTTCACAATCTTTCTGTACTCTGACTCATCCCCATTATTAAAGTGGCTTGCCATGGACGAGTCATCTGTGGATTTCTGTAGATGGAAATTGCTGGTGTTGTGCTGGAAGTCTGTTGTGTAGACGGTCACCTGGAAGGGAGACAGGACAGTTCAACCTGAGGTGCTCCAGTATTACACACCAGCATTTGTGACACACACAGTCCCTTAGCCTCACAAACTGCTGTCTGTCACTGACTTGTGGAAAGCAAAATACTCTACGCATATTAGTTATCAATATATTTATTATGTATAATTTATTTTTTTGTGTATTATTGCTGAATTAGACTCTCAAGCTCCGATTTTGATGCAAGTGATCTGGAGATGGAAAACGAAAGACCGGTACCTGCATCAGCTGAACATGCAGCTATGGCAACATTCGTCTGGGAGGGCTACACAGACCTTAATATCTGTGGGGGGCCAGCTGGCTACTGGGCTTCATCAAATGACACGGCGTGCTAGTGGACACTACTGATTACTTGAGCTGTTTTATTTACCTGAAAATGCCTTTCAGCTCATAAGTGATGAGACAAACTGGTATGTGAGTTTACATACTGTGTGTGAAACCATTGCTTTGTGTGCTTTTTAGAAAACAGAGTTTTCTTGAAAAATATTAAGCCCTGGGACAAAAGGGAAACAAAATAATTAGCCCCGAAAGAGTTGACCTAACACTGTGCAACCACTACACAAATACAACAATTTCTTGACCAAAACACTTGAGCATTTATGAAGTATTTACGAATACACAAACAGCATACTTACAGTTTATATGTTGCAAAAACAGTCAGGAGTAGCCCTATGTAAGTTTGTTTAGGATCTGGACACTTGGAGGAAAGAAGCTGTGGAGATGCCTTGTAGTACTGTTGATGGTTGTCCTACATATTTTAGTTTCATATAATGCAAAGATTGGGAATTTTATTATACAAGCTGCGTGTTGTCTTCGGGACAAAAAAACAACACAAGGATTCCCCAGCAGTTTTACTAGATTTGTGAACTTGGAGAGGCGTCCACTAACTCATTACTCAAAAATTACCCAGCACAGAGGATGTGCTTGATGCCCCAATGGCTTTCGTAAGAAGACACGGGTGATACCATATCTTAGCTGTATCACTGGCATAGGAGTCCTATTAATCTTTGTCACGAGAAAATACCTCTAGATAGACCATGGTTTTTAGTGAAAACTTCAAGCGTTGCCCTCCGTTGCTGAGGTGTTTCACTTGCATGTTGTTGAGCCACGGTGTTTGCTTCATTTTGATGTTGCGTCTCTTCATCTGTGTCATCAGCACGATGTTGTTGTTGTGTGGTGGCATTTGCTACACACAGGTCTTTCGTAGTGAGAAGTGAAGTGCATGCATGCATGCACCATCTAGTGGCCGTAGTTGAGTGTGAACAGAGTGGACTGCCCCCATACACACTCACTCACAGGTCTTTCATAGTGCGAAGTGAGGTGAATGCAAGCCCCGAAAAAATGTGAAAGTGCATGCTTGTGCCATCTAGTGGCTGTGGTTAAGCGTGAATAGAATGGACAGCTCCATACACACATGCAAACCCAGGTATTTCGTTTATATATGTCTAACATTACAATGACTAATACATTTTAGATTTATTAACACATGCTGAGCTCCAGAAAGCCTCACTTTATGTATTTCAGAACGGATCTGCCTCATTTCTGGCTCCCCAGCTCCTTATTCTGTGTTTCACTAATGGATGGCATTCAGCTGCTGACGTCTCGTTTTTTGATGCTCACTTTCCCCTCACTCAGGACTGACATTTAAGTCCCGAGGGACTCTGTCTTTCCACTTGTCAACCAGAGAACATTTTTTTTACCTTCCAGACTTATTCACATCCCAGAGTGTGGTGTGGCTATGTTGAATAGGATCAAAGGTGGGACTGTTTCTGCAGAGTCTGCATCACGTGCCCTTTGGAATGATAAATCACTTGATGCTGACTGGGAGCTTAGTAGCAGATAAATAATGACTGGCAAGTGGAATATTGTATACCTAATAAATGGAGGCGCGCCACATTAAAACTGTCTGGAAGAAGCAAAGTCGGATGTTTGATGCGTTTTAAGCAATACCTACTGAGTAGCAGAGTAGTTGTATAGTGGGCAGCATGGTGGCTATTGGGCACATAAGTGAGAGAGAGTGAGGGAGCCAAATGACTGAAGCCAGTAAAATAGAATGGAAAATGAAGAGACTGTATTGTTGAGGAGAATAGGCAGGAAATTACTGTTGGTCAAAACACCAAACAGATGCCCTACAGTCAAATTGTGAAACAAGATGGCAAATCTGTGGTTGAGAAACTGTCCTGGGGCCTCATCAATAAAACATGCTGTCACCAGTAGAGGGCGCCACCGAGCCCCCAAACCCTAGACACCTGAGACTCAATACCATTCCGGGGTCAAATAAATCCACACGGCTCAAATATAACAATTAACACAGCCTATAAACAGATTTGAAATTCTCTCTGCTTGTCTCCTCCCATGATAGTCGCCCCCTGTCTACCGACTCTGACTCCATGAGGTTTGGCGGTGGGCTCCTGGTAGCACGTTATGGACTGTTGGAAGCATTTTCAGGTCATACAGAAACCAGGGAGGTCACCCAAGGACCCCTGCATGGCTGTGCTTTTGTACTCCAAATCCCATGCAGCCCTGTGGGTGTCCAAACTGGGACTACTTGGCGAGGAACACTGCCACCTGTTAATTTGAGGGATAAACTGCTCCCAGTTTCCAGCTCTCACCAGTCCATTCTTCCGTCCAGCATCCCAGCCAGGATGGGAATTATAAGGCACCCCGGCCGGGTGATGTTCGCAATTTGGCCACCCTTCCATTATGGCTTCCCGGCCGGGTTAGAAATCCTCCTTGATTCTGGCCGGGATGCCCGTCCATCCTGCTGAGCACTTATAGTGCTCACACTTCATCTGTGTCATTAGCACAATGTCATTGCTGCGTGGTGGCGTTTGCTGTCCACTTGTCTTTCGCAGTGAGAAGTGAGGTGCATGCAAGCGCCGAAAACATTTAAAAATGCATGTATGTCAGAAATCCTCCTTGATCCTGGCCGGGATGCTCGCCCATCCTCCTGGGCACTTAAAGTGTTCACACTCTAGAGACGTGCATAAGACCCATCTTGTGCAAAAATAAAACACAGATTTGCATGAAAATCATCTTGATGTTGCAGAAAATTACCTACCTACACAGACGGCAGGACAATGAAATGAACAGAAATCTGATTTCATTTTGCATTTCAAAGACACATCAGTCCCATTCCGATGTTCTTGGACTAATTATATCACAGTTCACTGACGTGCTTTCTTAATATAGATGCCTTGAACCTTGGCATTGACGCCTAATGCATCCGCTTTAATGCCCCTTGCCTTGGTGTGTAGCCTGTCTGTTTTGTGCATATCACCCAGGGGTTTGGGGTTGGGGTTGGATTCATTTAGCTTTGGGCTACAGCGGTCCCTTGGAACTCAGTCCGTGGATATGCCTCCTTTGTCCCCACTCATACTCAGATGAGTGATTGTACTCTCCACCCTACACTTTTGGCTTCTGTCCACTCACCCCTGTTACTTTTTCCAGGGCCAGATTAAGACCTTTAGGGGCTCTAAGCACTCAAAGGATTTTGGTGCCCCATAGATATATGAGCTGCACTCACTCTCAGTGGACGACTCAACGGGATAACCGACACGACCAAGACCAGAACGATCATGTGAGCCTGTGTGGCAGTTACCAGATTGTAATTTTGTTGTATTCTCAAGATTAATATATGGATCATTAACCTCTATTATTACTATTTTAATATTGTATTTAATATTGAATATATATGTATGTAATTTTTTTGTTTAACCTTTTAACCGCCAACTCCCTAAATATTCCCCATGCCAGGAGAAATCTGAACAATTTTCGTTTTTTTACTTTACATTTATTCAAGCAGTATTTACCTGCTGAAACACCTGCTGAAATGTTTCAAATAAATGGTCAATCAAAGGACGTAGCTTGAACAAGCGGTCATGGTTTGGATCTTTCATATCTGGCTCAGATAACGGGCAGCAGTCCAGTTGAGATGCTGGGGATACACCCACTCATCGCCATCATCCGATGCGTCGTCATTCACAGTATCATGCAGCGCACGTTGCTGATCATCATTGTCGCTAAAATCTTCTTCAGAACTGCTACAATCATGATCAGAATTATTGTCCAAAATCGCCTGCAAAACCTCACTTGAAGTCAGTTTACGTTTCGCCATATTCACAGCTTTCACTTTCGAATCACATCACGTGAGCAGCCAATACAACCGCAGAGTTGTCGAAATACAACGTAGTAATAATACCCACGCCAAACCATCAGTTATACTACGCGCCAGGCATTCACATAACCACAGGCAAATGTGCCAGATAATTCCGGCAGTAAGGCGTCAGCAATAAAGCTACGATGCCGGATATATCCAGCAGAGGGCGGTTAAGGGGTTAATGTGGGATCCCCTTTTCGTGGAACCTGGTTTAGCTGCACCATTTTCAGTTTGAAAATTTCTGTGGTGCCCCCCTTCCCTTGATACCCCAAAGTACGTGCTTGTTTTTCATAATCATTAATCCAGCCCTGTATTTTTCATATTTCTTTAGGACAAATTTTTATAGCTTGGGATGTCGGCCTATCGTTTGTTTCTAGACAATGCATCCTTTTAGTTCTTTGTTACCAAACATTCAAGCCCTGCTTCGAGAAGGTAGAATGTTTCAGGGGTCTCCTAACAATCTTTTCTAAAATTGTTGTCTCAATGTCATCAATTTGAGTCTATTATATGAATTATGTTTTGTACAATTATTCTGGAATACTTTGTATTCTTAATATATCGTTTTATTTCTCATATTTTGTTCTTTTGTTCTCAAGTTTTTCGATTTTTGTCAAAAATTGTGTTCTGCTATTCAGTTCTTCTATTTAGTACAGTGGAACCTCGGTTCATGAGATTAATCCGTTCGAGAAACAGAAATGTTTGTATTCCAAATCAAATTTTCCCATAAGAAATAATGCAAATTGAATGAATCTGTTCTACAATCCAGAACTGTTGGTAAACATACATTGTATATAGTGGCAGGTATTCCTTACTCTCATCGAACACCTTGATGTGTCTCTCAACAGCTGCTTTATTTGAGGTCGTGGCTTCGCTGTGCCTTATGACGCAGTGAACACCACTTCTTTTTATAAACTTCTCAAGCCACCCCCTCCTCGCTTTAACTCTTTCAGGGCTGAATATTTTTCCCCCAAACAACTCCACACACCAAACAATGCTTTCACACAAAAATCAACATCGAACGTCTGTTGCTTTGTTCTACGGTGGCTCTTGCTGCCTGTTCGCTGTTTCTGCTGGCTGTGCGAGGCGGCAGGCTGGCTTGCCTGGCTGTGTTCACGTGGCAGTGGCAGCCACAGTGCGATGCAATCTTGGTTTCTCTCTCTTGTCATCGTAAGTGGCAGTCGTCCTGGGCACATCAGCTACACGAGTGCGTTCAGCACCACAATCAGCTGGGGACAGATCAGCTGATGCCAGTACCTACCTCACTTTCGTTTTTGATCTCCATTGCAAGGTCACTTGCACCCAAATTGGAGTCCGACAAGTCATATTCCGATTCAACGACAAAATACGCAAAATGTCGTCCACAGAGTTTGTTGCTTTGCGTGCTCGCGTTGGTCTCTCTCCAGATGTCAATGCCATTTTAGAGGTTGTTTGCTCTTCGTTCTCATGTGTGTGCCGGTAACCGAGATCAAATCTTACAAATCATCTTTCCATCTAGCAAAGAGTCAAACTAAAACATAACAGCGAGTTTTGTCGCCGATTACCGCCCTCTACCCCTGAATTTTTTGACAAAAGTCAACATCCGCCCTCCGAGTTAAATGATTCCTCTTCCGAATCAGTCGTTCCAGGGGTTTTCTTAATGAGATCAGCATGCAGCTCCCTTGCTTTTTCACATACAGTATGCTCGCCTCCGATACACCATCACCCGCTAACTGTTTCTGGTTTTTCCATGCTAGCAACAACTTTTCAACATCATCGATTGCTTTAGGTCTTTGTTTTGTTACCACTTGAACACCTTTTGCCACATCAGCACTCTTGAATCTATCTTTCTCTCTCAGAATGGTACATATTGTTGACGTTGCTTTGCTGTTTTGGCGAGCCAGATCAGCCACACGAACACCGTCTTTGTGTTTT
Organism: Erpetoichthys calabaricus; assembly: GCF_900747795.2. Taxonomy (NCBI): domain Eukaryota; kingdom Metazoa; phylum Chordata; class Cladistia; order Polypteriformes; family Polypteridae; genus Erpetoichthys; species Erpetoichthys calabaricus. Next base: position 12,880,878 of record NC_041406.2, on the reverse strand, counting down.
TTGATGATCTCTTTTGTCACTTCTATGGTTATTTTCACTAATTTCTTCATGGGTCCATCCTTTTAATGCTTTCTTTGGCCCCATGATCGTCGTACACTTTCGTAACTCAATAGTACAGTACACAAAAAAACTGCTAATGTGTTTGCAATAAAACAGCTCACGTATTTATTTGGTGAAGGATGGGCTCAGCTTGACTCAAGATTCCTTTGTCTAGCCGATGCTGCGCAAACCATACATAATAATAATAATAATACATTTTATTTATATAGCGCCTTTCCCATGCTCAAGGCACTTACAGAATATAATAAAGAACGGCAGCGTATACAGTGTATAGCATTGTACAAACCAGATAAATAAATAAAGAAGATTAAGACAGTAAATTCTGAAAAAAAAAAAAGAAACAGACAACATAATTGATGGTCTCACACACACACACACACAGGTTACATGAGCATCTTGACAGAGAAGTAAACTGAGAGAAGGGTAATAAAGTCAAGTAGAGCTAAAAGCCTTCCTGAACAGATGAGTTTTGAGTTGTTTTTTAAAAGAATTCATGGAGTCCGCTGACCTGATTAATTTCGGTAGGTCATTCCAGAGTCTGGGCGCTATACAGTAATCCCTCCTCCATCGCGGGGGTTGCGTTCCAGAGCCACCCGCGAAATAAGAAAATCCGCGAAGTAGAAACCATATGTTTATATGGTTATTTTTATATTGTCATGCTTGGGTCACAGATTTGCGCAGAAACACAGGAGGTTGTAGAGAGACAGGAACGTTATTCAAACACTGCAAACAAACATTTGTCTCTTTTTCAAAAGTTTAAACTGTGCTCCATGACAAGACAGAGATGACAGTTCTGTCTCACAATTAAAAGAATGCAAACATATCTTCCTCTTCAAAGGAAACAGAGAGGAAAGCAAACAAATCAATAGGGCTGTTTGGTTTTTAAGTATGCGAAGCACCGCCGGTACAAAGCTGTTGAAGGTGGCAGCTCACACCCCCTCCGCCAGGAGCAGGGAGAGAGAGAGAGAGACAGAGAAAAACAAGCAGTCAAAAATCAATACGTGCCCTTCGAGCTTTTCGAAGCACCGTGCAGCATGTCGCTTCACTAAGCAGCTGCACACAGAAGGTAGCAACGTGAAGATAATCTTTCAGCATTTTTTGATGAGCGTCCGTATCGTCTAGGTGTGCGAACAGCCCCCCTGCTCACACCCCCTACGTCAGGATCAGAGAAAGTCAGTGCAAGAGAGAGAGAGAAAAGTAAGTTGGGTAGCTTCTCAGCCATCTGCCAATAGCGTCCCTTGTATGAAATCAACTGGGCAAACCAACTGAGGAAGCATGTACCAGAAATTAAAAGACCCATTGTCCTCAGAAATCCGCTAACCAGCAAAAAATCCGCGATATATATTTAAATATGCTTACATATAAAATCCGCGATAGAGTGAAGCCGCGAAAGGCGAAGCGCGATATAGCGAGGGATCACTGTACAGCTGAAGGCCCTGTCACCCATGGAGTGTAGATTAGTGAGGGGCACAACAAGGTTGCCAGAATCAGAGGACCTTAGTGGGCCGGCAGGCACATAGTGATGGAGAAGGTCACTGATGTAGTTTGGCGCAAGGTTATTTAAGGCTTTGTAAATAATTAGTAGGATTTTATATTCGATTCTGTAAGACACAGGGAGCCAGTGGAGACGGAGCAGGATGGGTGTGATGTGCTCGCTGCTGCTGGTTCGAGTAAGGACTCTTGCAGCTGAGTTTTGAATAAGCTGGAGCTGTGATATAAGATTAGAAGGGGCACCTGCCAGTAGGGAATTACAATAATCGATGCGGGATGTGATAAAAGCAGGGACAAGTTTCTCAGCGTTAGAAAAGGAGAGGAAGGAGCGAACACGGGATATGTTACGGTGGTGAAAGTCAGAAAGTTTCTTAATGTGATTTATGTGGGCAGAATAAGAGAGGGAGGAATCAAAAATGACACCAAGATTTTTTACAGTAGAGGCAGGTCTGATGAGATCACCACCAAGATGGACTGGGAAGGAGCTCATTTTATTAAGTTGCATTTTAGTCCCAATTTGCAGGAGTTCAGTTTTATTGCAATATAATTTTAAAGAGTTCTGCTCCATCCAGGTTTTAATTTCACTAAGGCAGGTTGTGAGCTGAGAAAGCTCTGATGAAGTTCCACTTTTAACATTGAAATAGAGTTGAGTATCATCTGCATAAAAATGATAGCCCAGTCCATAGCTACGGATAATATGGCCAAGGGGAAGCATATAAATACAGAAAAGCAGAGGACCGAGGACAGAGCCTTGAGGGACTCCTTGTGTGACTGGCGCTGAGCTGGATCTGCTGTTGCCAAGACTAACAAACTCTTGCCTATCAGTCAGATAGGACTTGAACCACTGGAGGGCAGTGCCAGAGATACCCAGCATGTTGTACTACTTGTGTACAGCGATAAATTTCATGACAGAAAACTGCTTGTATACTGGATTACTCGGGAAGAGAAGCGCTCGTGAACAGAGGTCTCACTGTATTTACAGTAACTTTTGTGTTTAACCCTAATTTGTAATTTTAGGTTGTCTCAAGTTTAGCAATATTTGTCATTCATCACATTACAACTTCTTATGTCTTTATCGCCAGTGGGGTTAGGATTAGGTTATTCTAGCCTTGGGAGTTTCTCTGGGTGAGTTCTGTTTGTCACAATAAGAGTCCAATGACATTGAAAAAGGTTTGGGGCAGCCACACGTATATTATGCCCTGGATCTTCACAGGTTTGAGTCCAAAGCAGAACTGAAGTGAGAGGGAAAATATGGCAGCTTTAAAGGCCAGGACAGGAAATGACGTCATCTGACACAGAACCGGAAGTGATGCCATCAGGACCGGTAATTACATCATCGACGGTGCCAGAACCGGAAGTGACGTTATCAATGGCACCTGGACTTAGTGGGATTTCCCGTGGATGATCTACAGAGGATTGAGAGAGAAAGTCAGTCCAGGTTGCCACCCCCTGGTATGGTGTGGTATTACTATTATTCAGGCCCTCTAGCTGCCTCCCAATCGCACATGTGTGACACCTTATAAACCCCCCCCACTCCTGCCCAAAGGCTCTCCTCTCTCCACTAGCGCATTAGTTTCCTGAGTGTTTATGTGTGGCTCTCACCATCCACTCTGTAATGGACTTTTTACTGTGAAGTAGGACAGGCCCCCACCTGGGATGTTTTGTTCTTAAAGTTTACTCCTTAATAGCATTCCTTTAGTTGTTTAGTGCTAGACAATAGCTCCCAACTTGAGATGGGGCCGTCTTACCAGCATCACGGACCCCCGGGCAAAGTATTGATTGCACTGGGGCTCCTGTTTTGATAGCAAAACAGAAACATACATGGGCATTAGAAACATGGTGGGCCCCCAGCCAGTGCCCATTCCACCCTTATGTTAGATAGCCCTGCTTCAAGAAGGTAGAATGCATCATGGGTCTTCTATTCATGTAAGTTTTGTCACTTTTGGACTCCGTGGCAGCCCTCCTGTCAGGGACTTCATTTGTACAGGGGTATGGAGTAGGCCCTGCCAACTGTTTGCCCACCTTAGGGACTGTAGTTATTTGATTTGGGCCTTCCAGGGACCTGTTACTGTTACTGGTGTATGTACTTCAACTTTAATCCTTCTTCAGTTAGAAACGTTTTCCTTTCCAAGAATATTACACTTTATGGTTAGGGTTACAGTATGTTCTTATAATAAAGCTGTCTTCACCTTTGGTAATAACGCCTAGTGCATACATTTAATGTTAATAGCCCCAGTGCGTAGCTTGTCTGTTTTGTCCATAAAAAGGGTGTGCTGTGTGACATAACCAGCAATGTCAGCATTTGCTCTTCTGCATGATATCCCAAAGAGAGTGGTGTACAAATGGGCACAGTTATGGGGTTGCTATACAGATCCGTAGTGGTGAAGAAGTAGCTGAGTCAGAAAGTGAATAGCTCTCAGTTTAACAGTCGATCTACGTCCCAACCCTCATTGGTCAAGGCCCAGCAGAGTAGGATCTTGATTTAAATTTTGGTGATGGTATTTTGATCCTGTTGGTTACAACTTTAACTTTGTTTTGACCGAGTGTTTTCTTCTGGTCCAACCTTAAAAAAAAAAAAAAAAAAAATGCTAGTTGTCCATCTGTAGCAGAATGTAATGGAACATTTGGTATTGAATGACATGTGGCCAATGAGAATTATTTCATTTTTACTTGAATTTCCTAGTACCCATCTAAATCTAACTGTTTTGCTCCTCGTCCACAGGTCTCCTTCTTCTTGTTCATTATCTTTGTGGTCTACACCATGCTGCCCTTCTCCATGCGGGATGCTGTAATTGCCAGCGTGCTGACCTCTTCTTCCCACACCATCGTGCTCAGCATCTGTTTGTCAAGCACATCTGTGACAAAGGAGCACCTGGTATGGCAGGTCAGTGTCACCAACAGCTGTTCTTTTTAACCTGAGTGTGGTTTAAGATTATATAAGGTTGTGGTCTCTGTTCAAAAATGATTGCTGAGATAATATTAAGCATCATCCTGCATGGCTCTTTGGAAATAATAGCCCAGACCATATGCAAAAGTATGGATTAAAGAAGAACAACAATTGGAAGGCTTTTATGGATGGATGCACTAAGCGGCCTGTAAAATAAGGAATAAGAAAGAGCATTTGTAGCCCGGTGGAGGACCTTTTGGAAAGAGTTTGGGATGAGTAGCAGGAATAGCTGTGCCACAATTTTAGGTTTACTATGAAGAGAGAAAAGGTAAACCATGATTGCAAAATATCTGAGAAGTGTCTGTCTGCTAACCTCCAGTGGTGTTGATAAGGGTCTGGCTGCAGACCTCCCGCAGCAGAAGCTTCTGTAGCTGCTCCAGCAACAGGACCTTGTGATGTCATTCAAGGTCCTGTGACTGGAGCCGAAACAAACCTAATCTTTTAATGCATTTATTAAGTAAAAACTTGAATGGATTCCTCAAAATACAAGGCCAAAAAATATCAAAAGGCCCATTGTTTATTGATTTGTTTTTTCTTTTTTGTTCTAAGTCATTTCTGACAATTTTCTTAGATGTCATCTTGCTGCCATTTTGTGCTCAGTTTGCGTGGAAGCTGCCATATTATTTATCAGTTGCTAGGTAAACTGCTGGTCAGGTGACGTGTAGGTAACATGGGTTACGAAGTCCTCTTGCCACACCTACTTAACATGTTCCTTCCATACTAGCATTTGTATATCTCTACAGAAACCTCCTACATGCCAAGTGCTTTATTTAGTTATTTTTTTTACTTCCATATAAATGGGTAAATGGAAGTTTGGTGATGGCATCAAGTTCAGATTCTGATTCTGTGATGTTCAAAACGTCAAGAAAGGTTGATTTTAACATGGTGTCTGCATGTGTGTGTGTCCATAGTGACCTATGACCAAAAATAGCTTCAGAAAAAATGGACTGATCTTCTTCAACAAGTTAGATTGTGTGTGTCTTTTTACAGATTCCAGACCTTTTGTTTTTGGTCCACTACTTATCCCCTCACCCTTCAAAAACCTTTTGACCCAAGTCCACCGATAACTGCCATACAAAGTTGTTTAATTTAACTGGAATCTTTACAGCCTGTTTCATTTAGTTATGAGGCCAGGCAGAATTTATTCAGATTTACACATACAGATATGTGGAAGCACATGCAATTAAGGGTGGGTACACACCTGGACACACTCAAAAAACTTTATAAGTGAAGATTTCTCTTCTCTATCTGTCTGTCTGTCTGTCTGTCATGAAGGTCTAGTCATGTACGGTATAAGAATAAAACATTAACTTTATATTTTGTTCTCTGATAACAGTTTACGTATAAGAAGTAACATTTCTGTTAACCAAGTATCCACCTACAACTCTTAATATATTTAACTAGCTTGGAGAATTTACATAATTGTTAATGACATAAGGGGTGTTTGTGGAGTATATCATTTACCTGTATGCTGATTGGTGAAAACTGAAATGTTAAATGTGTTATGTGAATGCAACTAAATGAAAAGGCAGTGCCCTGTTAGATTTCTTCAGTCTGCTAACCTGCTTTAACAAGAGTACATCAGTTGGTATAAATAAAGGACGTCCCTGTTTGGATTTTATATATATGATGATGGCTTAAGACCCACCTTTTTTCCATCATCATTCAGTGCACCTCTAATGCCCAGCACACCACAGCATAGAAAATCGCACTGACCATCGCAGAGTTGTAGAAGATGTGAAGGATGTCACTTCCCACATTAAAAGAGCGGAGTCTCCCTAAGGAAGAAGAGACTACCCTGCTCTGTCTTCTACAGTTCCTCTGTGTTATGAGACCAGTCCAACCTGTCATTAATGTGGACCCCCCTCTTCATCCACTCCCTGAGTAGCGACCAGGCACAGAAGCTCTTTAGTGCAGTGAAAGCCAATAAGCAGTTCTTTGATTTTGCTGATGTTAAGTTGCAGACAATTCTCTTTGCACCAAGAAACAAAGTTCTCCCCCGACTCCTCTCTTCTGTCTCATCCCCCTTATCAATACACCCCATAAGACCTGTTACTTGTGGTGCTGACACAGTCCTTGAGTCTCACAAGCTGCAGTCCTGGACACCACAGACTCATCCACCTGCTTACCTCTGAAATGAACCCTTAATCGAGATGACTGGATGGTACTGAAGGTACTGGAGACACCAAACCACATCATCCTCAAAGTGCTGTCAGCTTTGTCCAGGTGAGAATAAATCTTGTGGAGCATATTGATGATTGTTTCCTCCACTCCAGTCTTTGTCTGATAGGCCAACTACAATGGGTCCAGGTGGTCTACCACTAGAGCACTGATCTAGTCCAGGACCAGCCTCTCAAAGGTCTTCAGTATGCAACCAATCAAAAAAAGAGTGCCAACAGACTGTATGGCCCACCAGGATGAATATCATTCATAAGTGTTAGATTATATTTACATGCTGATTTTCACACTAATAGTAAGGACTTTTTTTTTTTACCTGCCATTCCTGTTTAATGTTAATTGATTTATGTTGTAATGTAATGTGATCCATGGACAAATAAGTGAGTCCTTTCTAAGCACCCTGGCACTGCAACTTTGATGTAGAGCAAACGAAATTGATATTGACTTAGGGGGTGTGGAAAACCTTTCAAAGTGATAAAACGAGAAAAAAAATAAATAAAAAATAAGGACTCCACACAGTGCAGGAAGGGACTTGGCAGCGAAGTGCAATCTGTATTTGGCAGAGCCATTTCTGAAATCAACTGTTCCATTAACCAGAGCATTGCCTAATCTTGCAGATGATGATTTCAAGTGGAAGTGAAACATTAGAAATGCTTTAAAGACTAAGCGAGGAAAGCCCGTAGAAGCAGATAAGTGTCATTTTCGGCGCGATTCAGCTTTTACTAAGCTTCCTGAAGAACATCACAATTTAAGAAATTGCATAGAATGTCAGAGCACTTCATTCTAGTCTCGTTTTCTGATGGCTGGTGCTTCAGCTATCACGATTCTTGTCACTTGGAGTGCAAAGTGAAATGCTGGGCTTGAAGTTTCCCTGTACTGGGGTGGTCTATCATCTATTGATGATTCTGTAGATTTCATACATTAAAAGCATTTGTGGAGAAAAAATCTTTACTAAGCATGAGTGCAAATTTATTTAGTCTTTGGTGTATTGAAGAAAAAAAAAATAAGGCAACCAACTGAAGCAGAGCTGGGGTTCCTTCCGGTGATCCCTGATATGTTATAATAAAAATGCGCAATGCAACTGTCAAGCAGAAAGTTGAGGAACGTTTTTTTAGATGTGAGTCCATAACAAGGTATAGTCGTAGTCATTTTATAAGGGTACTATCCTGGTAGGGAAGTGGGGAGGGTCTTGGTCTAACATTGAGTGTTGGTGCCTCCAGTCTGCTGGTAAAAGAAGAGAAGATGTGAGCGACAGCGCCCTCTCACGACCCGGAGTGCTATTGCAATCTGTACACAAACCCTGAGAATGCCCCCTACTCACGTCTGTGTGACAGTATGTACTGTGCTATGTTTTGTGTTCTGCATTCCATCTTCTGGAGACTGTGTTTGTTAGAACGTTACAATATTAGAACAATCTAAGGCATTATATACAGTGCATGGAAAGTATTCACAGCGCATCACTTTTTCCACATTTTGTTATGTTACAGCCTTATTCCAAAATGGATTAAATTCATTTTTTTCCTCAGAATTCTACACACAACACCCCATAATGACAACGTGAAAAAAGTTTACTTGAGGTTTTTGCAAATTTATTAAAAATAATAAAACTGAGAAAGCACATGTACATAAGTATTCACAGCCTTTGCCAGGAAGCTCAAAATTGAGCTCAGGTGCATCCTGTTTCCCCTGATCATCCTTGAGATGTTTCTGCAGCTTAATTGGAGTCCACCTGTGGTACATTCAGTTGACTGGACATGATTTGGAAAGGCACACACCTGTCTATATAAGGTCCCACATTTGACAGTTCAGTTCATGTCAGAGCACAAACCATGAAGTCAAAGGAATTGTCTGTAGACCTCCGAGACAGGATTGTCTTGAGGCACATATCTGGTTACAGAAGGTTACAGAAAAAATTCTGCTGCTTTGAAGGTCCCACTGAGCACAGTGGCCTCCATCATCCGTAAGTGGAAGAAGTTCGAAACCACCAGGACTCTTCCTAGAGCTGTCCGGCCATCTAAACTGAGCGATCGGGGAGAAGGGCCTTAGTCAGGGAGGTGACCAAGAACCCGATGGTCACTCTATGAGAGCTCCAGAGGTCCTCTGTGGAGGGAGGAGAACCTTCCAGAAGGACAACCATCTCTGCAGCAATCCACCAATCAGGCCTGTATGGTAGAGTGGCCAGACGGAAGCCACTCCTTAGTAAAAGGCACATGGCAGCCCGCCTGGAGTTTGCCAAAAGGCACCTGAAGGACTCTGACCATGAGAAAGAAAATTCGCTGGTCTGATGAGACAAAGATTGAACTCTTTGGTGTGAATTCCAGGCATCACGTTTGGAGGAAACCTGGCACCATCCCTACAGTGAAGCATGGTGGTGGCAGCATCATGCTGTGAGGATGTTTTTCAGCGGCAGGAGCTGGGAGACTAGTCAGGACAAAGGGAAAGATGACTGCAGCAATGTACAGAGACATCCTGGATGAAAACCTGCTCCAGAGCGCTCTTGACCTCAGACTGGGGTGACGGTTCATCTTTCAGTAGGACAACGACCCTAAGCACACAGCCAAGATATCAAAGGAGTGGCTTCAGGACAACTCTGTGAATGTCCTTGAGTGGCCCAGCCAGAGCCCAGACTTGAATGCGATTGAACATCTCTGGAGAGATCTTAAAATGGCTGTGCACCGACGCTTCCCATCCAACCTGATGGAGCTTGAGAGGTGCTGCAAAGAGGAATGGGCGAAACTGGCCAAGGATAGGTGTGCCAAGCTTGTGGCATCATATTCAGAAACACTTGAGGCTGTAATTGCTGCCAAAGGTGCATCGACAAAGTATTGAGCAAAGGCTGTGAATACTTATATACATGTGATTTCTCAGTTTTTTATTTTTAATAAATTTGCGAAAACCTCAAGTAAACTTTTTTCACATTGTCATTATGGGGTGTTGTGTGTAGAATTCTGAGGAAAAGAATGAATTTAATCCATTTTGGAATAAGGCTGTAACATAACAAAATGTGGAAAAAGTGATGCGCTGTGAATACTTTCCAGATGCACTGTCATAAATAGAGAGAGACACAGATGTGAAAGACACTATATGATAGATAATGCACTCTATAATAGAAAGATCAATAGGAAATGCACTGCATAAGGGATTGATTGATAGATAAGGAAGGGCACTATATAATAGGTAGGTAGGTAGGTAGATAGGAAAGACACGATAGATAGATAGATAGATAGATAGGAAAGGCACTATATGATAGAACATTAGAACAATCTGGATGAAAACAGGCCATTCAGCCCCACAAAGCTTGCTAGTCCTGTCCACTTAATTCTGGATAAAGGTGTCGGCTAAATCCACTTTAATAATTGGACAAGTGTCTGTGTGTCTGTCTGCTTGGTATGTTTCTGCTATCCTTGAGCATTAGTGCAGCTTTTATGACTGCCACACCAAATGAGGAGGTCCTCACTGAGTGTCACGAGATGGGGGCTGGGAGAGAGCACTAGGAGGGCATGGCTTAGACATAGTTAGACCAATGCCTTTACATCTTAAAGAAGTAGTACTAGGGTGTAATCACATCTTGCCTGAAGAAGGGGCCTGAGTTGCCTCGAAAGCTTGCATATTGTAATCTTTTTAGTTAGCCAATAAAAGGTGTCATTTTGCTTGACTTTTCTCTACATCTTAAAGAAGTTAATGCATTACAGTCCAGAACTTCACATGTAGAAAACTGTGCAACAAAGCAACTTATTTGAAATAAAGAAACTTGAATTAGGAATTTCCTTGGTTCAAAGCCCACAAACTACGATGATGTAGTGACAAGATAACACTTGCATGTACATTTCAACAGAAGGCAGAAGAAAAAAACTGATTGTTAAATGTGACTTGAAAAATTATTCAATTACTTAATTGATGCATGAACAACTGCTGTTTTCATATGGCAGGTTTGGAGCTTATGTAGCATTTTATTAACCAGTTTTATTAACCAGAAGATCGAGTAAAGCTCCTCGCAGTGACCAGCAGGATCATATGGGATGGCTAAGTATGAAATCCTAACCCCAACCTTGCCTATCCACACCCCACTGAACTCGATGCCCACCCCATGAGCTCCATCTCTACCCCGTCCCATGTCCCACAGCCTGGGCTACTTATGCTAAATTGCATATAACAGAGATTACACAGAGGTTATCACAAACATTAGCACTGCTTTTATGACTCTCAAACCAAATGGCATAAAAAATAGACATATACATTGCATTTGTTATCCTAACAGATGGCACATCACAAGCATTAACATTTCATTTACGAACCCCATACCCAAATGGCGTGTAACACAGATATATGTATTGCATTTGTCATTCTAACAGATGGCACATGACAAACATTAACCGTGCTTTTATGACTCCCAAACCAAAAGGCATATAACAGAGTGTCACAAACTCCACTCTGAGTCATAACAAGGTTTGGGGCACCCACCCGTATATTTGGTATCCTGGCTGCAAAGTTTCAAAAATGTAAACAGCACTGCTGTGCACAAAACCGAGTCCAAAACAGAACTGAGGGAATAGGGAAAAGGTGGAAAAGGGAAAGACAGGAATTGATGTCAGAGGGGTCAGGCTCATGAGGATCTTCAACCATAGGCTTGAGCCCGGATGTGACATCACAGGGGCCGGAGCCGGCAAGGTCTTCTTCCATAGGCTTGGACCCGGAAGTGACGTCAAGAGGACCAGTTGGAATCTCCTGCAAATGGTCTGCAGGAAACGGAGAAAAAGAGTCGGTGCACTCTCTTACATCCTGGTCTGATTCAGAATTGCCCTTACTCAAGCTTTTTAGCTGCCTCCCATGCGTACGTGTATGACAAGAGACATATGCATTGCATTTGTTATTCCAACAGATGGCGCATCACAGACATTAGCACTGCTTTTATAAATCCTGTACCACATGGCATGCAACAGAAACATAGCAACTGGACAGACAATGCATTGCAAATGTTAACACTGAGGTCTATGTTGATTACTTTAGATTACAACGCATCTTAGATGGGTAGCACAGCTAGTAAGGTTACCATAACAAACCACTTTCTTAATCCTGATCAGGGTTTCGGGAGCGGGGGTTCTGAGCCTATTCCAGCAATTAAAGGGTACAAAGGAGAAACAAACCCCTGGACAAGATGCCAGTGTGTTGTAAGGTGAACTCACTCACACGAATGCTACCACTATGGCCAGTTTGGTGGCTCCAGTCCACCTAACCTGCATGTCCTTGGACTGTGTGAGGAAACTGGAGCAACTGTACACAGACATGGGGAGAACATGCAAAATCCATGCAGTAGAGTATGTAGACCCTGGTCTGTTTTTCTTTGAGGCAGCGGCAGTACCACTGTCCCATCTCTGGCGGAAAAGTATCCGTGAAGTTGGACTGGACTTGTGTGAGTTCGTATGTGTGTGTGAATGTGCCGTGCAGTGGACTGGTGCTCTATGCCCTGAGCTCAGTGATGACATAATAGTTTCCCCTCCCTTTGGCTCTCCATCCCACACCGTGACCCTAAATCAGGGGTCCCCAACTCCAGTCCTCAAGGGCCGCAGTGGCTACATGCTTTAATTCCAACCCTTCTTCTGTATTTATGGCCAAGTTAACTTCTTTTGAATTCATTTTAATTGAGTTGCACCTGAAGACTCTGATCCCTTAATTGCTTCTTTTTCCTTAATTAGCAGCCAAATAATAATGAGATACAAAATGAGCCAAAACAGGACCAGCAAACTGTGTCCATCATACAATATCTGAAAATAAAGAAAAGTTGAAGGTCTCAGGAATGTTGATCTACTCAGGTTAACCAAACATTTTACCAGAGCTCTTAGATAAGAGAAGATCAATGTTTTGAAAATGTCTGCCATTGCACAATGAGAGCAGCAACAAGCCTTGGAATTAAAGAACGACAAGACTTGGCGCCTAATGAAACAACTGGTTGGAATAAAATTGGTTGGAGTTTGAGGCCCTGACTTAGTTGGTCTTCTGTTGGCTCCCTCACTTCACATTTCATTTCTGTTTGGGTGCCATTTAAGAGAAGAAATGAAGCAATTCAGAAGAACGATAAAAGAAATTCAGGGGAACAAATTTTAAAACACAATTTAAATAAAATGAAAGATAGATAAGGTACTATATAATATATATATATATAGATAGATAGATGTGAAAGGTACTATATGATAGATGGATAGTTAATTAGCAGCAAAAACTAGTCACCAATTAAGAAAAGGCTTAGAATGAAAACCTGCAGCCACTGCGGCCCTCCTGGACCGGAGTTGGAGACCCCTGCCCAAAATGTTATATGCAGTTATAGAAGCTGACAGAAGGAGCTGATATTCAAATGAGACGAACATTTAATCCATTATGTTTATTTGGTATGTTAGTATGTCTGCGATGGACTGGCACCTTGTCCACGGTTTGTTCCTGCTTTGTCACCCAGTGCTAGCTGGGATAGGCTCCAGAACCCAAAATGTCCCTGTTCACGACTAAGTAGGTAAGTTAATGACATGATATGTTAGTATATGAAAACTGACAGCTGCACAGAACAGAATAAACGTACAAATCCAGATGAGCTGTGCCTGGACTGAGCCAGCCAGACCCCTTTTCATGCCAGTGCTGCTCACTGCGACTGTAGCATTCTCCTCCTTTGCTCGCCTAACGAGAGAGGGACGTAGAGAGGCGGCAGTCCAGACTGCGGTTGCCTGTAGTTACTCGCATTGAATTCCAGACGTCTCTGTCCCAGTTTGAAAGACGGCACTCATTTATTTTCTCGCTTTTATCTCTAAACCTTTTTTACTCTGGATTAATACGCTGACATTTTATAGAGAAACGTTCCATCTCTTTGATTGGAGATATGCTTGGTATTTTAAAATAGTCATCAAAATTGAGCTTCCAGTGTTTTGTTCTGCCTTGGTTAACACACTTTCTGAAAAATTGGTCATTAACTTTGAATTTTTCTACTTTAGTTCGGAAATAGTGTTTTCCGAAATCGAATATGAGAGTGGCAGAAGTAAAACATTAAAACACTCAGTGGTCTGTCAGGAAATCAGCCATTTGAAGGGGGCCGGCAGAGCACAGGAGAACGACTCGGTCAAAAGCCAGAGAGAGATTTAAATATCAGACTGTAGTACTAGGGTGTTGTACTGAGTTAGCTATTATGAGTGTAGTGAGAAGTCAAGAAAAATTACCCCTTTTATTGACTAACTAAAAAGATTACAAATATGCAAGCTTTCAAGGCAACTCAGGCCCCTTCTTCAGGTGAGATGTAATACAGAAACTGGAGTTCCATGTGTTTATATACACACTAGGATAAGTAACAACATTGGTAAATCTTAAATGTAAAAAATTAATAGACTTCTTCAGGCTGAGGTTCATTTAGAAAGAGAGAACAATGGATGATCAAGATCTTTGGATATGTTAACTGTCTAACAAAGTCTTTTTGAGGTTTTTTGATGAGTTTTCAATACAATGTGGGTCTGTAGACAGGTTGGCCGTGTCAGTCTGAGAGATGCACACAATCCTCATACCTGGTCATAAGACCCATATCTCTATTTACACCATGTGTTCAATTTTAGCATGAGTTTGACTTCCCCTTCTTTTCTCTCTTGCTGTGTTCTGAAGTTGCCCATAAGCCCTGTGACTTTAAAGTCCCTCTCACAGTGTCCATGGCTGTTGAAGTGGGCTGTTACAGGAACATCTCTGTTGCCAGGTTTAATGTGGAACCTGTGTAAATTCATTCTCTGGTTGAGTGTTTGTCCAGTTTCTCCCACATAGATTGCAGTGCCAGGACATTTCATGCAGAGAATTAGGTAGACCACATTAGATGATCTGCAGGAAAGTGATCCCTTTATGCGATGTTCTAGTCGGCAGTGTGGTATAACTACACGGTCTGTATTATAAATGTTAACACATGTTTTACATCTTTTCTGTAGGCTGGGACTTGTGCCATTTTCTGTTGGTTCACTCAGGGAGCTTCAGACAATTAGTTACTGCAGGTTTGGTGGTTGTCTGTATGCCTGGAGGGGAGGTTCAGGAAATTCATTTTTCAGTGTTTGGCTTTATAATTTTTTGAAGTACTTCAAGATGTGGGTTATAGGTGACAATAAGGGGGATGTGGTTCTTGTCTCTGGTTGTCTCTGGGTATGGCATTAGCTCTTCTTATTTGAGTGTCTGTTGTTTTGGGGGTATAACCTTGTCTGATGAAATCTCGTCTACGCTCCTGTAGTTGTTTATCCTGGTCTGTCGGGTCTGAGCAAATACCTGTATGATTATATCATATTGTTTGGCTGAAAATAATGGAGTGCCTTATATGCGTGGGGTGGAAGCTGTCACTTCTCAGGTAGGTCCATCTGTCTGTTGGTTTGGGAAAAACAGAAGTTACACAGGTGTTAATATCAGACTGGAAAACAAAGGTGAGCTGCTCTGCAAGCTGGTGGGAGAAAGCCCAGCTAGGAGGTCCTTCAGGAACATTGCATGGAGTGAGAGCTCAGTACAATCTTGGACGAAGACTTGATTATTTTGTAAGGATTCTCCACATCACATGGCTCCGCCATCTTACGTCCCTCGCAAGAGCACTGGAGAAACAGCAGGCAGGTTACTTGACACTTCCATGAAAGGTACCAACCTCCAAACCTGACATTTGAACCCCAAGGCTTCCAATCTTTATAACATGAGCTTATCAGCTTCCATACAAAGTATTTACCCTGTGTGTCCAGGTGTAGGAGTGAAATTTTGGGGTGTCAACTGGGTCACCCCTTTTATTGGCCGAGGACAAAGCAAAAACAAAATGAAAATGAGCCTATGACCCACATGCGGGATAACTCAGGCAATTTGTTAGCAAGGTGGGCTGGATAGCTAAGTCATTTCTAGTAGAGCTCCAGCTGGTGGGTCGCTTGTACCAGTAATGGCACCTCCTTCCAGGACGCCCAGGGTTTTATGTCAGCTGGACCTGCTTCTTATCTCTGTAAAGAAAGAAGGAGATGACAATCTTTATAATAATAATAGTTCTTTACATTTATATTGTGCTCTTCTCACTACTCAAAGCAAATCAGTGAGTTGGGGCCACTTCAACCACCATGAATGTGTAGAATCAACAACAACAACATTTATTTATATAGCACATTTTCATACAAAAAGTAGCCCAAAGTGCTTTACATAATGAAGAAAAGAAAAATAAAAGACAAAATAAGAAATTAAAATAAGGCAACATTAGTTAACATAGAAAAGGAGTAAGGTCCGATGGCCAGGGTGGACTGAAAAAACAAAAAAAAAAAACTCCAGAAAGCTGGAGAAAAAAATAAAATCTGTAGGGGTTCCAGGCCACGAGACCACCCAGTCCCCTCTGTGCATTCTACCTAACATAAATGAAATAGTCCTCTTTGTAGTTAGGGTTCTCACGGAGTCACTTGATGCTGATGGTCATACAGACTTCTGGCTTTTAATCCATCCATCATTGTTGGAACATCACGGTGCTTTGAGTACCACCACCAAAAGGACACCGGAAAAGGAAACAGAAGAGAGAGTAGGGGTTAGTACAGATTTTAGAGCCACTATGAATGGTTATTATAATGAATTGGATATACAGTAATCCCTCCTCCATCGCGGGGGTTGCGTTCCAGAGCCACCCGCGAAATAGGAAAATCCGCGAAGTAGAAACCATATGTTTATATGGTTATTTTTAGAATGTCATGCTTGGGTCACAGATTTGCGCAGAAACACAGGAGGTTGTAGAGAGACAGGAACGTTATTCAAACACTGCAAACAAACATTTGTCTCTTTTTCAAAAGTTTAAACTGTGCTCCATGACAAGACAGAGATGACAGTTCTGTCTCACAATTAAAAGAATGCAAACATATCTTCCTTTTCAAAGGAGTGCAAAGCAAGCAGTCAAAAAAAAAATCAATAGGGCTTTTTGGCTTTTAAGTATGCGAAGCACCGCCGGTACAAAGCTGTTGAAGGCGGCAGCTCACACCCCCTCTGTCAGGAGCAGGAAGAGACAGAGAGAGAGCCACAGAAAAACAAAGTCAAAAATCAATACGTGCCGTTTGAGCTTTTAAGTATGCGAAGCACCGTGCAGCATGTCCTTCAGGAAGCAGCTGCACACAGCCCCCCTGCTCACACCCCCCTACGTCAGCGCAAGAGAGAGAGAGAGAGAGAAAGTAAGCTGGGTAGCTTCTCAGCCATCTGCCAATAGCGTCCCTTGTATGAAATCAACTGGGCAAACCAACTGAGGAAGCATGTGCCAGAAATTAAAAGACCCATTGTCCGCAGAAACCCGCGAAGCAGCGAAAAATCCGTGATATATATTTAAATATGCTTACATATAAAATCCGCGATGGAGTGAAGCCGCGAAAGGCGAAGCGCGATATAGCGAGGGATCACTGTACAGATATACAGGATTAAATTACAGTGAAGTTATAAGAAGGCCATGTTACAGTAATGTGTTTTCAGCAGTTTTTTAAAGTGCTCCACTGTATTAGCCTGGCAAATTCCTACTGGCAGGCTATTCCAAATTTTAGGTGCATAACAGCAGAAGGCCGCCTCACCACTTCTTTTAAGTTTTGCTCTTGGAATTCTAAGGAGACACTCAGTTGAGGATCTGAGGTTGCGATTTGGAATATAAGACGTCAGACATTCCGATATATAGGATGGGGCGAGATTATTTAAGGCTTTATAAACCATAAGCAAAATTTTAAAGTCAATCCTGAATGACACAGGTAACCAGTGTAGTGACATCAAAACTGGAGAGATGTGCTCGGATTTTCTTTTCCTGGTAAGGATTCTAGCAGCTGCATTCTGCACTAGTTGCAAACGATTTATGTCTTTTTTGGGTAGTCCTGAGAGGAGTGCGTTACAGTAATCTAGCTGACTGAAAACAAACGCATGAATTAATTTCTCTGCATCTTTTGATGATATAAGAGGTCTAACTTTTGCTATGTTTCTTAAGTGAAAAAATGCTGTCCTAGTGATCTGATTAATATGCGATTTAAAATTCAGATTACAATCAACGGTTACCCCTAAGCTTTTTACCTCCGTTTTGACTTTTAATCCTAATGCATCCAGTTTATTTCTAATCGCCTCATTGTATCCATTATTGCCAATCACTAAGATTTCGGTTTTCTCTTTATTTAATTTGAGAAAGTTACTATTCATCCATTCTGAGATACAGGTTAGACATTGTGTTAGCGAATCAAGAGATTTGGGGTCATCAGGTGCTATTGATAAATACAGCTGTGTGTCATCAGCATAGCTGTGGCAGCTCACGGTATGTCCTGAGATAATCTGACCTAATGGAAGCATGTAGATTGAGAAGAGCAGCGGACCCAGGATAGAGCCTTGTGGAAACCATATAGGATATCATGTGTCTTTGAGTTATAATTACCACAACTAACAAAGAATTTTCTCCCTGCCAGGTACGATTCAACCCAATTTAAGACACTGCCAGAGAGGCCCACCCATTGACTAAGGCGATTCTTAAGAATATTATGATCAATGGTGTCAAATGCGGCACTCAGATCTAAGAGGATGAGAACAGATAAATGGCCTCTGTCTGCATTTACCCGCAAGTCATTTACTACTTTGAGTGCAGTTTCTGTGCTGTGATTTGTTCTAAAACCTGACTGAAATTTATCAAGAATAGCATGTTTATTGAGGTGCTCATTTAACTGTATAATGACTGCCTTCTCCAGAATTTTACTTAAGAAAGGCAGGTTAGAGATGGGTCTAAAATTTTCAAGAGCAGAGGGGTCGAGATTATTTTTCTTAAGTAGGGGTTTAACTACCGCAGTCTTAAACACTACCCATCTGTGGCACTGCCATACCACCTCACTCCAGACTGAAGGCCTAATGGCTGTTTATTTTATGTTTGTCATGCATGTTAAGGGTCTTTCTGTCAAGAGAGGAGATCAAAATGGACCTTTTTCTTTGTAGTGAGCGGCAGAGATACTTCAAAAGATGAATGGCTTTCACGGGTCAAAATGTAAGCAGGGATTGTTACACTGAAGAGATGAAAGATTGGCAACCAAACACTAGTGGGCAGAAAGAAACTCATGAAAATTAAAAAAAAAAAAAAATAGAAATAAACTACAGTACTCCTTAAATTTAATTCCTGTAGAAACTAAATTTCTCTCCTTGATGAGCCCATTTTATTTTCACAAAATATAATTACTGAGCATGCAGACGTGAATAAAGTGCCTTCCAAAACCATGTGACTGTGCCTCCATGATGATACGTGTTCAAATAAAGAAAAGACTTGCATGATGGAGAAACTGAGGGAAAATTCCACTTGCTAAACTTAGCCATCTTGTGTCTTCGAAGCCCAAATGCTTAATAGCTGACTGGATGAACAGACTGAGGGTAACCAGAAGGAGTGTTGGGGCACCTGATGGGCAAACCCTATTTAACTGGCACAAAACAACAAAAGAAATAGTGTTCTTGGCACAAAATAGGGCCAACCCTAAACAGCTTTGCGAATGTAAGGCTCTGTCTTTATTGAGGGCATGATCCAAAGTGAGGTGCCAAGTTCAGGGGACTGGGCGTTTTACGGTGTTCAAGGTGGAAGGGGTGGGACCAGTTCAGGGTGTTGTGGGTGGAGCTAGGCTCCCTCCTTGAGCGTCTTCTCAGAACGGCAGGGGATAGAGGTGTTAGAGTTAGTGCCAGTGCCTTCTTTAATTCCCAGACTGCTATTTCTTAACCTCTTCAGAGCCAGTAAGGTGGTCTCAAGGCGCACATGCGTGACAGTTATTTTTAGAAATTGACACGTGAAACAGTGGGAAGCACACAACTTTTTTTTTATAGTTTGTCACAGTCATCGGATTTGTCATGCATGTCCGCCTAGGGATTACCTTCCTGGATCTGTTGAGGTAGAAGAGAAGGGGTGCTTTCGTAACACTGTCTTCTTTATCATCCGTAGTTCTGAGAGGCGGCCCCAGCGCATGCCTTCAGCCCTGAGATGGTCCCGGCCCTTTTCAGTTGGGACGCAATAAAAACGAGTGGTACCCCAGATGATTGTGGCTCATTTCTGGAAACCCTGGCAATGGAGACAGAGCTCCCACGGATGAGACCCTCACCTTTTGTGCTTATAGCAATTGTCGTACCAGCTAAGATTTGCGCATTGGAGCTCAAATATTGAATGTCGTTCTTTTTGGTTTTGTTCAGTTTTGTAGGGTAAATGCCTGGTGCCCCAACTATTTTCTCAACTGCATCACCACCTGTCCACCAGTCATAGGATATTTGAAGACAAAAATGAAATTCACAAGATAAAACCCCAAATAAAGTGTTGTTGTAATGTTTACAATACAGCATGGCTACGCTGTTTAAATGATTAGGTCAAGTAAGGCTTCAAGTAAAGAATAATTGTCATCTCCAGGAAACTATAAGACAAAGCCTGTACCATGGAAGGTGTTGTCTAGGGTAGGGTTTCTCAAGCACTTTTGGGTTGCAGGCTGCCATTGGAGGGTTACGAGTTGCTATTATTTATTATGGTAGTGGGTTGTGAAGTGGGTCACACAGTGGGTATGTCGCCACTCAAATAAATTGCACTCGATCTTCCCCCTGCTCTGATGGTGGTGCACAATTCACCCAGGGGGTCAGAAAGACACTTACATGGTGTAGGCAGCAGGCAACAACAAAGGGTTAACAACAAAAATTTCACTGTACTGGTGCAAGCAGCGCTCACAGAGAACTTGAGCCCATCCTAAAACAACTTCACCCAAAAAGGTCACAGGCATTCCTAAGCAGGCTACTATAAGAAGAGCAGGTATGATCTGAATCAGTCACTATGTGCCTTCCAGTAACATGCTGCTCCAAGGTTGGTTGAAGTGCCTGGCTGATTACGCATTCACGTGCAGACGCGAGAGGTTTGAGGCATGTGCTTCGGTCACGTCTCTAAATTGGTGATTTTGGCTCCTGTGCCTGGCCACAGCTTAAAAAGGAGCCTGAGCAATAGAAATAGAAGACGAGAATGGAGTTTAAGAGAGAAGCAACAGGCAGGACGATTAGAGGCAGGTGGTCTGGGAGTAAACCCCAAAGTGAGGAGTGCTTGACGGGGCTCAAGGTTCCCCCATTGAGAAACAGAGGACCGTTACATGGTGTCTCCAGCGGATGGCGAAGGACTGGAGATGGGAGACGTGTGTGTGGGGCTCGGTTTGGCACCCCATGGACGCCGAATGACAGGCGATGGGCACCCGAGGCAGGATTAATGTTTGTCAGAGGGCATCTCCTCTCGCTGCAAAGATCCTGATGGAATGAGCCAAGGAGACGACACATTTTTATAGAGATGCACTGGGGCTTAAGTTTTTAAAGGGAGACGTCATTTTTAATGGAATTACTCATTAAACTTTGAGCAATGGTTTTAAAGGATTATTTATTTATTGAATGAAAAATTTTGAGCACTTTGTTTTCGTGAATAAAACAGCATCTCTTTGCACCAACGTTTGCAGACTATTTGCGTCTTCATTTGCTTGGCTCATCCACGGGTTATGACTATCAACGGCTGTGGGTTCAAACTGCCTAAGGAACATGGAGTCAAGTTAGATGGTCAAAAATATTAGGGAGGCATATGTATTATAAAGAAAAGTCTCTAAATTATGAAAATGGCAGAAAAAAATGAAATAATTTTTCTTTTGTGAGATAAAATAATCAAGCTCTTTCATCCATTAGATGAGATATTCAAACCAAGGTCTAGACTGTCTGTGGTCATAAAAGATCTCTGGGTATCCTTTGTAAAGAGTGGGGTGTATCAGGATTTCATGGCTAAAATATCTACCATGGCCTGGTCATTCTGGTCCCCTGATCATCCCCTGTCTCTAATTGGCTATCTATCTCTCACCCCTTCAGCACCTACTGTAACAGCTAATGTATGCTGAGTAGTCTGGTGCAAAAATGGCTGCCGTCATATTATCCAGGTGGGTGTGGCACGTTGGTGATGACTGAAGTGGTTCCCCTCTGTCTATTGTGATGGATGGCATACAGAGACTGGCATCCTGACCAGGATTGAACAAGGACCCTTACCATCCCAGGAGACCAGTACAATGGAATGTACCGAGGTAGATGAGCACTGCTGAATATTTTCTCCTCCAGTATGCAAGGTGGCAGCCTACTTGGGTTTGGATCCTCACACAGATGCCCGCAGTGCATGCTGGGTCTGTAGTCCTGAGGCGCAGGGCTGTCTTAATGTATGGGCACTGGCTGTGGGCCCCAGAAGCATAAGGGCCTATGATGTTTCTGATGTCTGTGTATGTTTCTGTTTTACTATTAAAACAGGGGTCTTACCATGGTGTTTCTCCTGGGGTCTTGTGATGCTGCTGAGATGAACCCTGGGGTTTGGGGGGGGGGGGGGATTGGAGTTGGTGGGATTCACAATCCCTTCTTGTTGGGACTTCCAGTTGACCCGGAAGACTTCCATCGGGCTATGCTCCAGCACCGCAAGTACACCTGGGCCCAAGATAAGAGAGACCACTCTACCTCATTCAGACAAGTCAGAGTCAGGAGGGGAGAAGAACAAAGCTCACCTGGAGGAGTGGAAGGAGGAGAATTGTGTGGTTTATGTTGCCTTCAAAGCCTTTGTGTTAGGTACTTGCAGGAAATAAACCGTTTATTTATACTGGATCTGGTGTTAGTGAGGTTGTGTCTGAGGTTTGGGGTGCTGCAACGTCCCCTACTAGCCACACTATGTAAAGTGCTCTAGGTAGCGATAAACGCACTGTATCAATGTAATTATTTTTTGTTGTTATTATCAACCTGGGAAAATGTTACCGACCCAAGTTGTTTTTATTTTTTTTGACTTGTTTGCTTGATTCAAACCACAGCTTGGCACAGAGTAAATATGAATGAATGCTTGCAGCCAGTGTTTTGGCTATTAATCAGAGAAAGCTGTTTTTTCGAGAGCCATAACAGCAATTATAGCAGCTGCTCAGAGGCTGAGTCAGTCCACCCTAACTGTCACTTTGGCAGCACTGCTGACTGAAGGATTTCTTTCAATAGTCCCGGAAACTCGGGGAATAAGCGAGCGATTTGTTAACCATTTATCTGTGACAGTTTATTTACCGTTTGTGACAAGGGAGGAAAGCCCCAGTGTCCCTCTGATGCCCGCTGAATATTATCAAGGCGTCTAAAACCATCAAATTAGATACATTTATAACAAATAGCAAAGAAAGCCTAAGGCCTGGGGGATGGTGGTTTACAAAGGGTCAAAATTGACCAACAGCAAAATACGACGTCTGCCTCTCCTCATGTTCATCTGGCTGGCTGCCTTGTCCATCTCCAAATCTTTTTTCACACTCTTCGTCTGCCTTCCTCATCAACCTCTCATTCAACCAGCCACCAAACCTTGGCTTGTAACACTCCCCCCAAACCTGTAAAACAATGCATGTCATACTGTGTTCATAAAGTATTCCAGTATAAGAGACTTGGGGGCACTGCCCAACTGCTCGCTTCGCTCGCCAACCCCCGGACGGGCGCTACGCGCTAACCACTTCACAACTCTGCCACTCGTGTATGGGGAAAGCAGATGTACAATTTAAACAGATTGTTATTTTCATGGGAATTGTTACATATGCATAATAGACCTAACTATTTTGCATTATAGAGAGCAATTAACAATAGTAAAATGTAAAAATTGGAAAGTAAATTGTTTCCTGTTGCGTTAGAGATCTTTGTTGCGTTATACGTTTTCGTTCTGTTTAGCTTTGAAATTAACGCACGGATACTTTTTAAACTTTTACTGTAAAACTTCAGTAAAAACAATATTTGGAATTAAGTTTTCATCAGATTCGCATTGAATTTTGATTCCGTTTTTGGAGTTACATCGTGACAATTCAACGTATAACTGCCCATGAGTGAATTTCATTTCTTTCTGTCTAATAAATAAACTGACTTTTTCGAATGTTTGTCCCTGTGATTTGTTAATTGTCATAGCAAAAGCTATTCTAATGGGGAAACTATAAACATTTTAATATGAATGGCATGTCAAGATCTCCTTTGGTTTCTAATGTTATCCCCTGAAGATGTACTACATTACCTTTCTTGATGAGTTGGGATGAGTTATAAGGAAAGATGAAATGAGCTGAGCCTTTTCAGTTTAAGCAAAAGAAGATTTGATTGAAGTGTTTAAAATAATGAAGGGAATTAGTCCAGTGGATTGAGACGGTGACTTTAAAATGAGTTCAAAAAGAAAATAGGGTGACACAGTTGGAAACTTAAGGAGAAATTTCACACAAACATTAGGAAGTTTTTCGTCACACAGAGAATCATAGACACATGAAGTAAGTGGCCAAGTAGTGTGGTATACACAGGACCTTTGGGACTTTTACAAGTTGACGGTGATATTTTGGAAGAATTAAGTGGATAGGACTGGCGAGCTTTGTTGGGCTGAATGGCCTGTTCTCATCTAGAGTGTTCTAATTTTTTTAAAAGGGAAGTGGAACTGCTAAAATGAAGTACCTGAGCACAGAGTGGTATGTGTATGGGATCTGAGGCATTTTGGTAAAGTCTACGTAGAGAGAGATAACAGCGCATTGCCACACCC
Organism: Erpetoichthys calabaricus; assembly: GCF_900747795.2. Lineage (NCBI taxonomy): Eukaryota > Metazoa > Chordata > Cladistia > Polypteriformes > Polypteridae > Erpetoichthys > Erpetoichthys calabaricus. Next base: position 12,856,669 of record NC_041406.2, on the reverse strand, counting down.
ACCACAGGACAAACCAACTCAGGATCCCAGATTAGGACCCAAGTGCAGCCATGCGGCGGGAGACACCTCAGCATCACACTAGTTCAGATGTAATGGACCAGTGTGAGGATTTTTTATGGTGGCTGGAGTGCCAATTCTGCCACCAACCCCCAGGTTTCTCCCCGAAAGTTGGAGGGCCTACATGCAGGGCTGGATGCAGATTAACGTCATACCCAGGATGGAACAATTGCAGGTTAAGGGCCTTGCTCAAGGGACCAACGAAGTAGAGTCACTTTTGGAGTTTACGGGATTCGAACCGGTAACCTTCCGATTGCCAAGTGCAAATCCCTAGCCTCAGAGCCACCTCTACGTAGTAAGGAGTATAAATTTGATTTAAAGAAGGGTTAAATAAGACCCTATATGACAAAACAGCTCTACTTCTTCCTTCCTTCCTTCCTTCATTATTATCATCTTCTTCTTCCATAGCTATTCCCATTTTTATATGGGGTCATTATTTATTTATTTATTTTTTTGACTAGACTTTCCCAATAGAGATTTTGGCATGATTTTTATGGCCGGATGGCTTTCCAGACACCAACCCTCCTCACTTATCCGTATTTGATAATAATGATTCTATAAACCCATAAACAGTGTGCATTTTTTTCATTAGATTTTATAGACTTCATAGTTACATTTTCTTATTTTTACTATTTTTTCTTCTGTGTTAGTATCTCCATCAATTATATCCAGGCAGCTGCCACTGACAGAAAGCTGACACAAATGCAAATGACAATAAATGCTCCAGAGCGGCAGCTGCTTCCGTGACATATCTGCTGCTGGGATCATTAGCCGTCAACCAAGACAGTTCAAAATAAATAAGAAAGCGCAGTCGTCCGGTCAGGTCAGGGAGATGTGAACTCATTTAGATATCCGGGTATTTTCGTAACTTCCTTTTTCTGTATTTGATGATCTCAGGGCTGACGTTCATCCCAGCCACATCGGGTACAAGGCAATAGTCGGGCGAGATGCCAGTCTATTGAGTGGAAGAGTCACTTATTCATGCTTTTTAATTCTTATGGAAAGTGGACAAACGCAATTTGGAATTTCTGGATGGACAAAAAATGGGTTAAAAAACAGCATGCATAATTGAGATGGGAATGCAATTAAAGGCAAGGGGATCGGCCCACCTTTGGCAGTTAAGAAGTGATGTATCTGAGGACACTGCTGAAATTTCTGGAAATAGCAGATATTTTCATCTTGATATAATAATATCTGAGTTTTATTTGTCACAACACACAGTTATACAGGTACAATGTGTAGTGAATTGAAAAATCTTTGCAATCTCGGTCTGAACAATTTCCAAACCACAATGTGCAGCTCCAGGTTCGGAAACTGTCTATGGCGCCGGTGTAAAAAGTTTTCAGAATAGGTGGGGAGACCTTAAATTTCCTCAGCCACCTCAAGGGATAAAGGCGAAATTTTATTATTTTTAATTAAAAACAAATAAGAAACTTGTTTTGTCTTGGTAGAGAAATATTTCACTCTCCTTTCCCCTTTTGTTTTATTACTGTGTAGCCTTTGACAGAATACAGTACCTCAGACCTCACAGACTTACCAGTGTTTATAAAGTAATTGAACTTTATAACTTCTCCTCACCTTCCCTTCTACATTTATAACCTCAGGCAATTAGGTGTAGTAAAAGACAAGCAGGAGTTAAGTTACACTTTAAATAATGTATTTTTGATAATATTCATAAATAATAACAATATGCAAAGTAAATTTGAATATTAGCAACCATACAACCTGATAAATGCTGATGTGTAGTTTCAGGCGGCACACAGACTTGTTAGTTATTTAAAATGTCTCTAGTAAAGCCCTCATTTGTAGCCAGCTTTCTTCAGTGCAGGCTGCATGCCTGTCACAATATGGCTGCCGAGCTGTGCTCTTCATTGTGCTTTCCTTTTCAGTTCATGGTGTGAGATGATCTTTCATCAGTTTGGTAAGGGAGAGAGAGGGTGAGGTAAAGCAGGCAATTTTATAGATTCTCTGTCCAACCCCTATAGCCAATAGGGCGTCATAGTACTGCTGATATGCTTTTGATACAAGCCAGTTCCAAACAGCCATATTTCACACTAATGGGGGAACAGAATACCTGCACACCTGCCCTCCAAACCATGTGTTAAGGTAAAGCTTGGCAGTTAGGCAGCATGGCTTTCCTGAGGGGGTTGACTGAGAGACTTCAGGAGAGAAATATTGGCCAAACTTGTGTGAGGCACGTCCCCCAACACTGTCCTGACTTAGTCCTGGGGGGGTAAACATGAATGCTTCTCACTAATGAAATACTAATATTACATTGCTTTGCCTAAGTTACAAATAAAGACATACAACATATTTATCAACTTGTATGCAAAATTTCACATCATAACAAATCCAAACAATCAAATCGAACTTAACAAAGCCAAAAAGTCAACCCCCACCCAAAATTAAGAAAGAGAGGAGAGTCAGCCAACAACGCAAATCTTTTAAGAGCAGCAAGGAAGGAAGAGTGTCCTTATCCCTGATATAGAAGCTTATTGTAAAATGTTATTAATTAGATCCTGCCATATTTTTAAAAAGCTTTGAACAGATCCCCTGAGTGAGAATTTGATCTTTTCCAATTTCAGATAGTATAGGGCATCAGCAATTACCCACCAACTTAGAAGAGGTGGTGGGTTCGGTTTCTTCCAGCCGAGTAAAATAAGTTTACATGCTAGTAGTGTAGTAAAGGCAGTTACGATTTGTTTGTCCTTCTCCACGTTAAGCCCATCTGGGAGCCCACCAAACACAGCTGTTGCATTAGGAGGGATTGGGATGCCAAGGCTGTCTTAGAGGCATTCAAAGATTTTTGATGTTAATTTGGTGCCCACCCAGAACATGTGGCCCAGTGAGGCTGGAGCTCGATTGCAGTGTTCACAGGTTGAATCTCACCCTGGAAACATTTTGGATAATTTTGATTGAGATAAATGCGCTCAATAGAAGATTTTAAGTTGAACAATTGAGTGCTTTGTGCATATAGACCTCAAGTGTATTTTGTGTATGGCTGCCTTCCACTCCTTTTCTGAAATACGCCCTGGGATCTTTGAAAGGAAGGAACTTTAAAATGTTTTTATATGTTGTAGAGATGCTGTCCGAGTCTTCAAGGCTGATCAATGTTTCTTCTGGAATAGAAACAGGTGGAAGGTTCCATTTAACAAAGTTTCTAGCTTGAAAGTAGTGGAAAAATTGTGTTGATGAGAGTTAAATTTGCAGCGTAATTGCTTGAACGATGCAAACACATTATTGACGTATAAGACTCTAAATGTTTTAATCCCAGACATTTTCCAAACATTAAATCATGTACATGTTTGAGAGGGTGGAAAAGAGTAGGTGCCATGTAGAGGTAGAGTTGCCAGCTGTCCCTTATATACGGGACATATCCCATATTTGATAATTTTGTCCCCTGTCCCGTACTGACCTTTCAGGGACACCCAAATGTCCTGTATTTAGTTCATTTTGAAATATCATAATAAAAATATATTTTTACTACCTTCTTACGGTACTTATAATTATATAATTATTATATTAAAAATTATACTTTCTTTTCTCAGATTCTCTTGATGAAAATAACCCAAATGTAACGAGGAAACTCGTGTTTGCTGCCTGTTTGCAACTTGTTCAGTTGCTATGGTTGGCTGAGGACAGCGGCACTCTTACCATTTTGCTCTCCAGCCACACTGCTGTGCAGTTCTGTATCAGCATTGCAACATTCAGTGACTGTCACCTAAGTGTGTTGTTACTACTTGCCACAGCCCACTTTTTTTCTAACTTAAAAACTAATCCATCTATCCATCCCAAGATGCCAAAACGTAGGTGTAAATTTCTTGATGAATATTCCAGCGAATGGACATTTATCAAACAAGGCAGAAGCTGTTTTGAAGCAAACTGTGGTGTATGTAATTGCACTTTCAGTAAATAATTTTCAAATGATTTTACTTTAGTTTTCATCATAACCCATTAAAATCCTTGCTGTTTGTTTTTAACTTATGCCTCTACTTTTATATAATGGTGTGGGTGTGTAGGGGGCATGTATAAATTTATATATATAGTAATATAGAGAGAGATTTTAAGAGTGTCCCGTATTTCTAATTTTCTAATCTGACAACCCTATGTAGAGGTGCAACAGATAAGAGCTTCTCTGTCTTAAAGTGCTTCCTACATTGGTTCTATATTGTGAGTGAATCATGGACAGATAGATTATTAGTGTAGTGACGATAATTTATATTTACAGGGGCACAGAGCAGGGAAATATGTGTTGATGGTGATAGTGTTGGAGAAACTCCTGAACCACAGCTTCAGAAGGAGATGTTCAGCCCCAAGTCTTTAAGCTTTGTGGCCTTCTTTGCTTCCAGCTCTTAAGAAAAAATATAATGGATACTAAAAATATTTATCTGGTAGTACATTTCATTGGAAATGTTCCTAATTAAATTCAGAAATGTGTCTTCTCATTAACAGCATTGCTGCACACTTTTGTCAATTTGGGACAGTCTCGTCATTAATCTTTTAGGATAGAGTGGTCATTATTAAAGTGAATAATAAATATAACTTTAACATGTAGACATAAGCAAATTCAGTTTATGTATTGTTGCTCTTCAGGCATGAGACCCATAAATAGCCAAATTAATATGCATTTATTCATCACTCTTTGTGGCATAGTGGATTAAAGATCTCTAATATATCAGGAGCCTTGACTGTAAAATAAAATGTGTTAAAGTACTTAAGAAATCAGATATTTAGTTTCAAGAAGACATCTGTATCCACAAACAGTGGTGAAAATAAATTTGGTTCCATAGATTTGTAGTAATCCAGGCTAAGTCTATTATTTGAGTGCATTTTAAGCCATGTTGTGAAAAATGCATTGACTGTTGTCACACACGCAGCCTTGGTGAATGAGAAAATGTAGGTGTAAATTTGAGGTTGAGTGTTATATTTCCTAAATATCCATTCCCCTCTTTAGCGTGGTCAAGCCTGACATCACTTCCTCTGCAAGCTCCGCCCCCTCCAGTTTAGTAGGATAGAAGCAAGCAGCTGTCATTTGACCGCATGAGCCTGTTGAGAGTGAACTTTTGTATTTTCTTTTTGGACCCACCAGAGGGCACCAAACCCTCAATGGAGTGTTTTCCTTTAATTGTGCAATACTGCCCATTAAGTGGGGCATTTATGGATGGAGCCTGAACATGTCTGTTGACATCATTCTTTATTTTTCACGTCAAAAGATATTCAAAACACGCTTGACAATATAGACAAATCAAAAAAGTCATAATAATATTTGCACCTGTCACAGTTTAGCAGCTACTAATTTAAAAAAAGTAAAAAATTAAGTCTGAACAGTGATGAGCAAAATGATTTACACAAAATTATATTCACAAAAAATTCATGAAACAGATGGTGTTTCGTTTCTGGTGAAATCCATGCCTGTTATGTTTCATCTAATGTTCCTCCCAAGGCCGGGGTTTATATTCTTATTTTTTGTTCACTTTTGGGTCATTGTTTTATGTTAGTGTTTCTTTCATGTATTATGTGCTTTGTGTATTATGACTTGGTTGTGTTCCATGTGTTTTGTGGGTGGTCCCCTAAGAGACAGGGTCACCTATTCATTACCACCAAGAACTCGGTGGCTGAGGATCTTTGCTGGTATCTGAAAGGTTGCCAGTTCAAATCCTTTTAGCGTCAGAAGAGATCCTACTCTGTTGGGCCTTTGAGTAAGACTCTTCACCTGAAAATTGCTCTGCTGGGGAGTGCACAATGGCCGACCCTGATCTCTGATCCCCAAAGGTCATGCGAATAGACAGTTTCCCCTCAGGTATTGACAAAGTATATGAAACAAAAACAAAACTGCCTTCCACACAATAAATCCGGAGAGTCTCCTAAAGTTCCTGGTGGTTCATTGTGAATGTACACTGAGAGCTTTTGGTGAGTTCTTGTTCTTTTCATATGAGTTGATGTTTATTGGGATTTGGACCTCTCTTCCTATGTATTTTTGATAATGTTTCTGGATCAATGTATTGGGAATTGGTGTTCACTGGATTGCCATAGTGTTTTGGGGGTAATCCTTTTGCTTCTTGGGATTCATGGAGCTTCATTGTATTGATCAGCATTATGTGAAGAATAAAGCTTTTATTTTATAATGATTCTTCAAGGCACATTTGTATCTAGCCAGGGATTAGGGTGGTGTTTTCCACCCACAAGTGGGCATTATTGGAATGCTTTTGGAACCTTTGGGCCTTAGATGCTTTGGAACTCTTAAGTTCAGGACAGTACCATTGACACAAGAAAAAGGAATAAATTTCCTATCTGGAATTGTTTTAATGCATTCATTCTGTATGCATCTGTCTGTTATTTAGTATTTAAGTAAAGATCAAGTGAAAACAAAAAAAAAAAAATTACCAAACGTATTCTCAGCCATGTGTAGACATCTAGTTGAGGCATGAGACATGCATTAAGGTGGTTCTGGTAGTACGACAACCGCTTTGCCAATTGCATTGACAATCTTTGCCGACCACAATCCTAAAGATGCATCAGAGACGGAAATTAAACTTGATGCTATGATTAGGTCCCAAGTGCTAAAAAGTTGCAAAGCATGTAGTCCCAATAATGCCCACTAGAGGGAGAACCCATCAAATTCAGCTATTAACAAGGGCAAACAAAGACTCCTTATATATAAAAATATTTATTCCTAACAAGAAGAATGCTCTGTAATACCGAGAAGCCCCATAGAGCACAAAAGGCATACAGTGCCTGTTAAAAGCAAATCTAAAAGCATATAAAGTCTCAATACAGCACAGTGTAAAAGACCAAAAGAATAAGGTCAAAAAAATCCAGAAAATCAAAAATAACACAAGCACAGCAAAACCACAAGAAACTCATCAACTCCCTAACACATTCGAAATGAAACACAGAATTGTGATTTATTTTTTCATATTCATTTTCTATGTGACATAAATTTAAATATGACATATTTTACATATTGTTTTGTCACTGATTGAGGAAACGCACTAGTCCACCAACAAAATATTAGGGTGTCAACCGGAATTGCCCCTTTTAATAACTAAATAGTTTATAAAAAAAAAAAAACAGGCACTTAGCGGCTAGAAAAAAATAAACAAAATCCACGTAGGCCATATTGCCTTCTCTGTCAATGTGAAATAAGCTCTTCAGAGTGGTCACGGGATCAGATCAGAGCTCCGTCTGGCAGTTTGCTCTTCCCAGTAGACAACTCAGTTGCCCTCACTGGGTGTTTTCTCAGAGTTGTGGTGTTGAAAAAGAGACAGTACCATTAGCGCCACCGCCTCATTGTGTCCCGGAGTGGTGGTGCTTACCTCCGATGAGCCCTGAAGGTGACCCTCTGATGCTCATGCGTGATAGACAGTATAAATGTTCATAATGATTTGCTATAATAAAACTGGTTGCGTGAAATAAAGAAAATTAACAGATTGTTTTCAACATGTTTTGTGTTAAGTTTTAACAAAATCTGCCAGCTGGCATGGAACATAACATCTCGTACCTGTTTCATTTGGCTTGACAAGTCGAGTTTGTTAGCTTGAGCTGTTGTCTTTTCTCCTCTACATATCGTGTTCTAGCAACATTCACTTATTTCAAGTGAGCTCGCCGTAATACAAGTGTAAATGAAGGGCTCTTCAATGACAAGGTTTGGAGATTTGATTGTAGCCGTGGATACTTTACTCTAAAATAGGAAGTGAAAGGAAGAAGAACCCTTAAAAACTCGGAGGTAAGCAAAACATTGCGTGTGATCAACAGGTGTTTTAATGACCGAATCCATTCTACTCATTAAAGCGAGAGAGCTTCTAAAGTAAGTGAAGTTAACTTGAGTTATGTAACAGTTCCATGTGGTAGCCATGATCGTGCGGCCAGAACCAAATGTCTATGCCGTTACGCAATTTAGAATTTTTTAAAATAATGTTCGATGTTCTATTACTGACTTTCTTACTATTTCTTCTTATCCTTTCTTATCCTTTTTGTAATTATATTTATGTATATTTTGACACCGCAGGGACTGCACCTAATTTCGTTGTATTTGTTACAATGACAATAAAGATATTCTGATATTCTTTCAGATATCAGAGGGTAGTGAAGTGAGACTTCTGGACTGGAACACAGCACTTTACAGTTTAGGATATCCAACACCTTCAGAAAGTATTCAGAACTGGGACACACAGGGCCTGTTCTTGCCTAGATTGTTCTAATGTTCTAATGTAAGAATTTAGTGGATAGGAATAGCAAGCTTTGTTGGGCTGAATGGCCTGTTCTTCTTTAGATTTGTTTAATCACACAGAACAATTGATTAAACACAAATCGAAATCAACAATATCTGTCCATTAATCAATTGATAAACTGAAGAAAAAAAACTCAAAAACAAAGTGACAGTGCTTGACACCTCGGCCAATTGGCCGTCTATCTGCTTCTGGGTTTTCTATAGTGAAGTCTGTGCTGGCCATCCAATCAGATGAGAGAATCTTTCCATCCGATGAGTCCAATTCTCCTTTATCTGAGATTTATTGCTTCTGTCTTTGGGTTTTTGATTCTTGGATTACAGATATGGACTACTTTTGCAGTGGATTGTCTCACTTTGTTTTTCTACCATGTTTGTGCTTGTTTTGATTATTACAAATATCCTCTTTTGTAAAAATTCTTTGTTGGATGTTCTACTCAAGCCAGAGGTCTTCGTATTTCCTCTCCCTTGAGGGGCATTTTTGATACAATTTAGAACATTTAAGGAAGTTTTGAACTTTTAAAGCCAGCTCTACATTTTGGGCCTATGTAGGCTAATGCATGCCTGTGGAGTCCGGGGCCAGGCTTCCTGGGGTGAGGCCAATGCCAGTCAGGTAGTGAAGATCTTGGCCTTATTTATGGTTTTAGAGTACATTTAGATCATAACAGCAGTTGATACCGGTGTCTTCTCCAGGGTTGGTTCCTCTCTTGTGCCTGATGTGGACACTGCACATTATAGAAAATGGAGACCCTAAAATTACTTTTAAATCGAGATCCCAGAGATCTCGGCCAACTGGACCCCTATCCTGCTGGGTTTTCAATAATGGATTCTGTGTTGGCCATCCAGTCAGATGAGACAATCTTTCCATCTGATAATTCCATGGGTCCTTTATTTGAGGTGTGTTTTCCATATGCAGGAGATCAGCCTGGTAGTAGAGCAGTGGCACCAAGTGCCACATCCAGATACCGAGAAGAGAAACACATAAAGGAGGGCTAATAATGGTTAAAAAACAAATATTATATTTCTGTGTGACTAACAAAACAGAGTTGCAATATGCACAACTAATAAGCAGCTCTAGTCAGGGTATGCCAGACTAAAGTCGTGAGTCTTCCACCCTCAGACTGAAGGGGCACCTCTTATATCAGCAGGCAGATCATTCCACAACTTTGGGGCCCTGTAACTAAAAGCTTGATTTCCCATTGTTACTTTATTAATTCTTGGTATCTTAAACAGGCTGGCATCTTGAGATCTCAATGGACGCAAAGGTTTGTAGGTAATAAGTTCATATAAGTAAGCAAGTCCTTGGCTATTTAAGCTTTATAAGTTAAAAAGACGGTTTTGAAATCTTCCCTAAACTTAACTGGGAGCCAGTGTTAGGACTTGAGGACTGGAGTTATGTGTTCATACTTTCTAGATTTTGTAATAATTCTTGCATCAGCATTTTGAATGAACTGACAACTGGATAAAGAACGACTTGCCCTATAACTATATTGCACTAGTCAACCCTACTAGAAATAAATGCATGAATTAATTTCTCAGTATCTTACTTATTTAGAAAACACCTTACTCTTCCAACATTCCAGGGGCATTCCTTGTAGGGCAGATGTTGAAGAGCAAAGATTTCATGTAGTGACTTATGACAAAGGTGGCATCCTATGACAGTGCAATATTTAAAGTCACTGAGCTCTTTAGTTTGACCAACTGTTTGTCAATGGAGGTTTCATGGCTATGTGTTTGATTGTATTAACAATGAAACTCCTGAACTAAGTCGTTTGGAGAGGTGTCCACATAGTGTTTAATAAGGTGACGGATCCACAGAGCATAGATTTTCACCCTCATGACCGCCAAATGTAATTCTTTTCTTTTGGATCAATGCAATGACAGCTGATATTCTGTTCTGCTTTGTAGGGAATTCAAATGTTTTAGTGTTTGGAACAAAAGAGCTCAGTCAGAAAGCTGCCAAGTCCTGATCTCAGTTGGCACCTTGGCAGTGGGCCACTGTAGAGTCTGACAACCTGACTGAGCTTCAATAAATCTTAAACATAGCACTTGGGGATTGGGCACATGCCAGGGATGGATGTTTACCTGTCGTGAAACAATTTGGTTTCTAGAGTGATGAGTGAATTTTTAAATCAGCAAACATAGCAGTCACGTCCTCTAGAGTTGTGTGCGTTGTTATTTACATAAACTCTAAAAGTGAGTATAGAACATTCATGGAAGAATTGTCCATTTTTAGGTTGACTATAGCTTTGGCCCAGTGGTCGGTACCTCACAGATCTACCATCCATAAGTCAAACCCCGGTTTGTGTGGAGCTTGCACGCTTGTTTTATGTCTGGATACACTGGTTTTCTTCCTATATACAGAAGACATGCAGTTTTAAGTGTGGCATCACACTAATAATAATAATTCTTTAGGTTTTATAGTGCTTTTCTTGCTACTGAAAGCACTTTTCACAGTGAGTGGGGAGCCACTTCAACCACCACTAATGTGCAGCATCCACCAGAATAATGCAACGGCAGCCATTTTTGCACTCATAAGCTCACCGCACATTAGCTGGTAGTTGGTGAAGAAGTGAGAGGGAGATTTGAGACTGGGAATGATTAGGGGGGCATAATGACCAGACTGAGGTGGGCAATTTAGTCAGGACATCGGGATACACCCTACTCTTTACTACTAAGAATACCCATAGAGAGTAGGGGCCTCAATTTTTACGTCTTACCAAAAGAGTGGCATCATTTTTACAGAACAGCATCCCCATCACAATAGGGGCATTGAGACCCACATTCAGACCAAAGGGTAAGCGCTCCCTGCTGGCCTCACAAACACCTCTTCCAGCAGGAACCCCAGCTTTTCCAAGGTGGCCTCCCATCCAACTACTGGCCAGGTCCAAACATGCTTAGCTTCAGGTGGGTGACATGTTCTGAAGGGCACGACTTTGAGTCAGAGATGATATCGCACTTAACGACTCCACATGCTGGATTTTGTCACCTTGTGGATGACGGATTACATGACTATTGATCACAAGGAATGAGGGATTAAGCGACTAACTCACGACTTCAAACCACAGTTTAATACTTAGCAAGTATCTCCAAGTCACCTCCCTTGAACGCTCCGCTAATGTGCCGGTGGCTGTACGAATGTTCTGCAGGTATGTACAGTTCAGCCACAATCCTGGACTCTTGTTTTTCCATTCTATCATGGTATGAGAAATACAAAACATCAGATGGTCTGGCCTATCTTCTGCTTGCACGGACCATAACACCCACTTTTCTTGTATGTATGAGAGCATGTCAATCATTATGTGCACTTTTTTGATAAGTTTGTTTGCTGTACAGCTTTTTCCACATCCATGTGAAAACATGGTGTGTCTGTGGTCACGCTAGTCAGGTTTCAACCTTAGTCAGGCATTGTTTAATAGGAGTAAATATGGCTGCACTGTTCTAGGAGTAAAAATGCCCACGCTGTTCTAGGAGTAAAGATGGCCGCTCTGTTCTAGGAGTAAAGATGGCCGCTCTGTTCTAGAAGTAAAGATGGCCACTCTGTTCTAGGAGTAAAGATGGCCACTCTGTTCTAGGAGTAAAGATGGCCACTCTGTTCTAGGAGTAAAGATGGCCACTCTGTTCTAGGAGTAAAGATGGCCGCTCTGTTCTCCATTTGCACCAAAAGAAGAACAGTGATCCACTTTTTATGGGCTGAAGATGTCCTTGTGTTGGATTGGTACAAAAATTCTGACTTCGGCATTGATGCCAATTTTTGGACCTCAGGACCAGTGTGATGCAAAAAACGGATGACAACTCCCCATCTGTTGTGTTGCACCATTAAGCTGCACTCCATGTCAACACAAGTAGTAGCAGCTCCGTCTCCGTCTCCGTGCATCCAATGTGTTGAAGCAAGGAGGGGCTCATTGATAAGACTACAGCATGTCAAAGCACGTGGCCCATGGAGTCAACATTGTTCCCCTATGAAGCCTTCACAGTGTCAAAGCTTTCCAACATATAGTTGTTGGACATAAATCCCAATAATTTCTAAAAGCATTGCCAATAAATGGGTAATTCCATGTCAAACCACCCCACTTTTGGACCTCATTGTCACAGATTTTAATGAAACTAGGCATGCTGAGTAACCCATGGAACTGAAATTACACGTGTCTTGGATCATTATTAATGGAGATTTAAACTAACAAAGTTTGAATGTATTGAGGGGGAATCATGACTTTGACTGGATATATCTAATTCTATAGTTCTATAGTCCTCCGGGCGCTCCCTGGTGGTGGCCACGGGCCCCAACAGGGATGAGCTTCCCAGCTCTGTTCCCATGGCCCTCATGCAGACTAGGGCGGCTGCCCTCTCGTGGCCCAGGGGGAGGTATTGTCCCTCCCGTGGTCCTTCCGAGCATCCCAACTTTCAATACTTATAGGTGACATAACATGGTTTCATATCTCTAATGGGGCTTATTTACAGCAACAACAACATTTATTTCTAGAGCACATTTTCATACAAATGATGGAGCTCGAAGTGTTTCACATGGTGAAGAAAGAGAGAAAAGACAAAATAAATAAGAAAATAGAATTAGGGAACACTAATTAACATAGAATAAAAGTAAGGTCCGATGGTCAGGGAGGACAAAAAAAAACTCCAGTCGGCTGGAGAAAAAAAAATCTGCAGGGGTTCCAAGGGCATGAGACCACCCAGCCCCGTCTAGGCATTCTACCTAACATAAATGATCTCAATCAGTCCTCATGGTATTCAGGGTTCATATGGAAGAACTTGATGATGACGGTCATGTGGACGTCTGGCCTTCAATCCATCAATGTAGGGACATCACAGTTCTTTGATCAGGTGGTCGTGCTGCAGATCACAACAACACAGAAAACCGGAAATAGAACAGCAGAGAAAGTAGGGGTTAGCAGCCATATTGACATAAAATAGTATGCCTAGGCTTAAGTAATGACGTTAATTAAAGTTCCAATTATATTACACAGAAATTGGACAGAAGCGTCATTAATGTCATTAGTGACACCCATGTCTGCCATACTATTTCATGTCAAAATGGCTGCTGTGAAAAGGGCCCATTAGTGATATGAAACCATTTGATGCCACCCATAAGTAATGATAGCTCAGCAAGGACTTAAAAACCAAAGACCAGATTTTCTGGAGATGTTTGTGACATTATAGGCTAGCTTTAGGAAAAAAAACTGACCAATTTTAAAATATAGTTTTTTTTCACTATTCAATTTTTTTTTTTTACTGTATTAAACCCGAAGGACATTACTTATATTTTTCGCATACCCCTTGGGGTCAGACCGCAGGGGTCAGCCATTGTACAGCGCCCCTGGAGCAATTACAGGTTAAGGGTCTTGCTCAAGGGCCCAGCAGAGTAGGATCTCTTTTGGCAGTGACGGGGATTCGAACCGGCAACCTTCTGGATACCAACATAGATCCTTAGCCTCAGAGCCACCACTCCACCCATTAGAGTGAGAAAACATTATAATCACACATAACATGGTATTGTTTCATTTTGGGAGTAGCATAATATTTATGCAATGTATAGAGCTGGAAAAGAGATTTAAAACAACATGGGAAACATTTCTGTGCAACATATGTTTAGGGAGAAATAGCCAGTCAAAGTCATGACCTTCCCCCCCAATAAGTTCAGACTTTGTTAGCTTGAATCTCCCTTAATATTGATCCAAAACATGTGCAATGTCAGTTCCATGGGCTACTCAGCATGCCAAGTCTTGTTAAAATCTGTGACAATGAGGTCCAAAAGTGGGATGACTTGACACCCATGAGAGAGGGACTTCACAGTCAGACCCTGGCTAGTTTTTCACAAAGTGCTGTTCAATAACAATGAAGCTGTGTGGAACATAAGAAGCAAAAAACACAAAGGCAATGCAATGCAAACCAGTCCCAAAACAGCAATTTAGAAAGGTGAAAATAATAATCTAGAGATCATGAAATAAAGACACGAGACGTTCAAGCAGGGATCGTCACACTGTAATTTCATTTTAGAATTTGTATTAAAACGTATCAGACTAAGGGGGTCTTAATAAGCTTCTAATCTAATTTAATTGATGTAATTGATGGAATGAGCACCCGAAATTAATGAGATCAGCTGACTCCATTCATTCTTTTACAAAACAACTTCAGACTCATCTGTTCAGGAAGGCTTTTACCTTCACCTACCTCTCTGCCCCTCCTTTCAGTTTACCTCTCTGTCCAGATGCTCAGGAGAATGTGTGGGTGTGTTATATGATAAATTATGTTAATTGTTCAGGCATTTCTTTTTAGCATTGCATTTAGTATTATAGTCTGGTTTATTCTTCCTTTTATTCTGTTTAATGGTTTTGTATATCCTCTGTTTATTGTTCTATGCAGAAACTACGTGTCATTTTAAGTGCCTTGAGCATGAGACAGGCACTATATAAATAAAATGCATTATTATTATTATGTACTGAATTTATGGGCACACCAGAACCTATTATCTATTTAGTGCCCTATAAATACGGGAGAAGTCCGTTGATTACATTTGTGGACGCTTTGCCTGAAAACTTGTACCTTAGGTAAGGTTTTTATTGTGAATGCCTCTATCCAGAGCACATATGAATATATGGATTTGTGACAAAAGGCGCTATATCAACGCCTGACCCAACACAGACAGACACGGGAGGCACACTGATAAAACAAATAAATGTTTTATCTCTTGTTCTTCGCCATTGGGCAACGCCTTCCCCATTCCCACAGGCACAACACAGTCCCACAAACACGGTACAAAAAAACAATTCTTTTTTCTTCTTTGTCTCCTCCACTTCTCTCCGGCAAGCTTTGTCTCTCTCCTTCCAACTCTGGCTCCTGGAGTAGTGGCTGCTGGCTCCTTTTATAGCCCACCTGGAAGTGCTCCAGGTGTTTGACTTCATTTCCGGGTTTACTTTCAGGTGTGGCAGAAGAACTGCCCACATGGGTTCAGGAACCACTGCAGCGCCCCCTGGTGGCACCCCCGGATCCCAACGGGGCCAAAGAGAACTTCATCTCCCATGGAGCCCTGCGGGAATCCGAGACACCACTGCCACTCAGGGGGGCTGACATCTATCATCCCGGGGGCGGTACTGTTCAGTCCATGCCTCTTCCCCCAGACCATATATAGAAGAGGCGCCCCAGCCGTCTGCCACAATTATTAACAGTTATATAATATGTGAAATTTATTTGTCTTTCGTTTCTAGTTTGTCCGGTCCTGATGAAGGGGTAGAGTCCTGAAACGCATCGGTCTGACAGACAGCTGTGTGAATATTCACTAACCGATGTTTAATTCCTGCAAACTTTGGTTATTTTGACCCTCTTATTTTGTTACTTTTATGTTACTAGCCATCCCCCGTGGCTTTGCCCATGTATTAGTGAAACAGGACAGTGTGGAGTGCCCGGTCCAGCTCTCTACTCCTGATATCTGTCTTCCATTAGTGCGAATATATCGCTACTGCAAGCGAACTATGATTCTTAGCGCAATGAGAGAAGTTGCAAAATCAACCGGAATGTTCAAGCAAAAAACTATCTGAATCTGTTAAGTAGTTCTTTTGTTCTCTAACTAAGCGGAGTTAAGGTTACACCCTGAGGCAGACGCGTGAGTGAGGAGGGCCACGCAGACCAATGAGTCTCTCTCGGATTCACGCTAATAAATTGTTACCGCAAGAGAACTATGATACTTAGCGCGATGAGAAAGTCGCAAAATCAACCGGAATGTTCAAGCAAATTCTAGAAAAAAACCTGATCTAAATCCGTTAAGTGGACAGACATACAAACTGGTCTAAAAAACTATAAGAAATTTTGCGCTTGGACCACAAAATTTTTAAAACATTTTCTTAGTGAGCACTTATGGGAAAAGGGTAATTTACATTCCAAATTTCAAGTCTCAAGTCCTCATGGTTCAGGAGATTTTGTGATGAGTGAGTCAGTGATATTTGTCTTTTATATAGATATATTTAGGGTTCTTTACCTGACCTATGTGGTAAACCAAAAAAAAAAATCGGTAGACAGAAAAATGTTTGGGGATGGCCACCCCATATACTGAAAAATCAGCAAAAATCTTGGTTACCATAAGTGAAGTTCACAACCGAACTGACTAACAGGTTGTATACTAGTCTTAAATATGGTGCAAAAGGAAGAGGTGGAGTCAGGGCGGCCGGAACAGGAACTGATGTGACGGTAAGATGGATTCTGGGTACCGGAAATGACATCATCAGAGGTTGCCGGAAGTGACATCAGCAGTGGGTGGGTCGGTGGTGATGTCATTGGGAAGCAGGGTCTTTGGCTGAACTGCTGAAGAACAAGAGGAGAGAGGATCAGGTGAGAGTGCCAACCCTCGGTCTGGCTGACGATTAACACTGTTTGAACCTGTAAACTGTCCCCCATGCACACATGTGTAACACCTGTTTATACTTAAAAAATGTTTCTAAAAATGTTTCAAATGTTGCAAGCCTTTGTGCCCAGTAATAATGTTAAATATTTGTGTACTTAAGTCAAGAAAACATTTTTGTGATATGGAGGTTGGGTGTTTGATTGAGAGATCTTTAATAAATGAACTAGCTGTTACTTAATTTGTATCTTTATAAACCTGCAGCTAGTTTGGTATAATTTGATGGTTTTGTGATTTATTGTAATTAAACTGGCTGGCTATACTGTGTCCTGACTCAGCAGGAAAACAAGAGAGCTGAATTTGAGAGTAAAGTGGCAAAAGGCCAAAACAAAAAAAAAAACAAAAATAAACTGTAGCGAGTGTAACCGAGACAAAAGGCAATAAGTCGTAACAAGGCAATACAAGAAAAGAAAGCACGCAATATCTAAACGAACATAAGCAATCTTACCTGCAGATTGGCTAAGGTGCCTAGCGAAAGGCTGACCTTTTATGCCGGTTGTTGATCAAGTCAAGGTCACGGCCCCAGAGACCCCGTCCCTAGAGACGTGACCCTGACAACGGTACACAAATGCCTTCCCTTAAAGAAACATACTGCGAAGCATCCGTTTACAGCCTAAATCACGACAGTGACGTTCACTCCATCTGAGATCCAGAAAGTCTGTGTGGAAATGGGAGAAACTTCCAGGAGGACAAGCATCACAAATCTGGTCTCTCTGAGACATGAAGGTCCACTTGGAGTTTGCTAGGAAGGTAGCTAAACACACTGACTGCTGGACAATTTATTACCAGGGCGCTGCATTACAGGCCTATGCATTTATGATAAATCACAAAAGGTATCCAAACATGTAAAAAATGTAAAAAAAAATATTATTAGGAGGCAATGGTTTTATTATCAATGGTATCTCTTGTCAAAAATGTTGTAGGTGCCAGGGCAGAAGGAACAGACATCCAGGTTGGGTATGAAGTAAGGATCAGGGCCGTCTTAACGCATGGGCATGCTGGGCAGATGCCCGGAGCCCCCATGCTAATCCATGTATGTCGTGACTTGCTGAGTGGTTGTGTAGTTAGGGGCCCCAGTGCACTGCTTTACCCGGAGGGTCTATAATACTGTTAAGACAGCCATGGTAAGGATTCAGGAGGTCATAATGGCTGGACTTGGTGAACGGGCTTGCTGGGAGCATCTCATGTCTTTATTTCATCTTCTTGTCCTACCTGCCTGGGTTCTCTGCAATATTCTCCCACAGACTCTGTGGGTGAGTGTGCCCAGGACTGGGGGGTCTTGATGTTCACCTGCATTAAATATAACCAGGGGATCTCAGTGCACTAGTGACTGCATCAGAAAGCCATCTGTATTTATGTATTCTCATCACAATCTTCTCCTGAGGATTGACTGCCACGTTTTGCACCATCTGCAGTTTGTTGATGAAACGCGCAGTAATTTTAGAAATCTCCAACAGATTCCATGCATACATTAGAGAGACTGAGAACTTTGGCTTCTGCAACAGCAAGATAAAGGAGATGGCTTGCTGTTTTTTTTTTGTTTTTTTTTTTGAAAGTGTTAAGCTAATTGGCAGAGCTTAGATATACCTCCATGTTCTAGACAAAGATCAAAGAAGGTAGCCAATAGGCTTCAGGTGGCGTATTCAGGTATTCTGTTTACACACAAAAACACGGACAATTGCCATTTCATTTGTTGTTATGCAGGTATAAATCATTAGATTTATTGAACATCCAAATCCTCCATCCAGCCATCCATTTCCTCAACTTTTTTATCCAGTGCCAGATCGTGGAGAAGCTGAAGCCTAACCCAGCAAGCACTGGTTGTAACATGGAAATAATTCCTGGACAGGACCCCAACCCATCACACACACACATTAGGGCCACCAATTCACATAAACTGCATGTCTTCAAATTGTGGGAGGAGAGCAGAGCATTGGCACACTTCAAACTTCGCACAGGGAGCACCTTGGACTTAACCCCAGTCTCCCTGTAGTATGACAGCAGTGTTACCTCTGCACTACCATGTTGCCCATAAACCTATATACATGTAAATTCGAACTATTGCTGGGGGGCCACAGCTCTCAGCAATGGACCACTGCACCCCATTAATCTGGTCATAGACATCCATTCATCCCATATTCAATCTGCTGAATTCAGTTCAGGATCATTTGCATATTCTCTCATTTGCATTAATACGTAAGAATACTATCAGATGACCCTCTCAAAAATTCAAAAGTTAATTTTAGGGTCTCCATTTTCTTTGTTTTTTTTTTTTTAATTTTTACTTATTGGACAACACGGTGGCACAGTGGTAGCGCTGCTGCCTTGCAGTAAGGAGACGTGGGTTCGCTTCTCGGTCCTCCCTGCGTGGAGTTTGCATGTTCTGGTGCCCTGCCCGGGATTTGTTCCTGCCTTGCGCCCTGTACTGGCTGGGATAGGCTCCAGCAGACCCCCGTGGCCCTGTGTTAGGATATAGCTGGTTGAATGATGGATGGATGGATGAATGAATTTTTACTTATTTAATTTGAAAAAAATAACACTGCATATAATCAAGTCTAACTTATACAACAAATGGCTTCATAGTCAAACTAGAAGAAAAAGAACAAAATGGAAAAAAAAAACATGAGAAAGCTTTATAGGGTCTTAATTTTCTGTATGGCGCAGTATTCACATCAGGCACAAGAGAGAACCCAATCCTGAAGGGGGCATTGGCCCCATTGCTGTTATGATTTGAATGTACTTGTACTTAGTGAAGAAGTTTTAGATCTCTAAAAAAATAAACCCTAAAGCAGGCCAGGGTCTTCACTAGCCTGTCTTGAATTGGCCTCATATCAGGCAGCCTGATCCCAAACTCCACAGGCCTGCTTCAGCCCACACAGGCACAAAATGTACAGCTGGCATTAAAAGTTCAAAAATACTTCAAATGTTCCAAATGATATCAAAAATGCCTCTCAAGGGAGAGGAACTATGAAAACCTCTGGCTTGAGTAAAAAGTCCCAACAGAAAATTTTACAAATTGTAATAATCAAGCACAAAAATGGTACAAAAACACAACATGAGACAACCCAGAGCAACACTAGTCCATCACTGTAATCCAAGGATCAAAAGCCCATAGTCAGAAGAAATGTATCCAGAAACTTGTAAATCCATACATACAGTAAAACTGCACTCTTTGCACCTTAACAAACTACTGAATGTTCAGACTTAAAAGGGATAGGAAAGAAAAATGAACAAGAGAATCGTAGTCAAAGCAGGGAAAAAGTCAAACCTGGGGATCAAGCATCAAAACTAAAATGAGATCCAAAAATTGTAGTTTAAAAAGAAAAGTAAATCAGTAACCGAGAAAAGGAAAAAATAAAATTCTTCTTCGTAAGTGAAATGTAGGCTCATCCATCAAACTCACATACCACGCCACTGTTGAGGAGGATCTTTAAGTTGACGCTCTGATCGTGTCTTAACTGAGCGTGCTGCAGTGAATTATGGGAACCGTTGCGAAGGAAATGGCAATTGCAAAAGGCTCTAAAATAACAGCGGTAATCAAGAAAACAAAATGGCATCTCAGAAAAACACGGAACAGATTACATTTGGCCCTTCTGATTCGCAGGTTAGCGAGTTGCCGCTCTGCCAATTTGCAGGTTTGTCATTAATAATTAAATCAGTTATTTTGCAAGTTTTGCAGCCTTCTGCGGAAAACCACAAATGACATGCGTAGGTTAGAAAATGTACAGAAAACTAAAAAGTCTAGTAAGTCAAAAATGCATAAATAAATGTAATTTTAATCATTTTTATTGCTTACTATCATATATAAATGTAATGAATTATTATTATTATTATTAAATATGCACACAATTTTATTATAATACATTCAATTTTGTAAGAACTTAAAATTCACAAAAGAACTGCAGAACTGCACACTATATGTATATGTATATACAGTATATCTATCTATTATATAAAAAAAACTTGGGTCGAGACGTGATCATCTCGGAAAGACACTTTGAAGTCCCGTGAGACTTCTTGCACATCATGCCCTACTTAAAAACAATTTCTTGGAGACACTTTAAAGTCCCACGGGACAAGGAAGTGAGACAGAAGGACAGCTGCTGTACAGGCTTTTAAATGATCGACGCGCAGCGCAACATGCAGAACACACAGCTTGGTAGCAGCAGCTACAAGCCAGCAGCTGATCCGTCCTTAGAGTGCGTTCAGCACCCCCTTCAGAATGCGAGTGGCAGAGACGCGAAGTGGCTAGCGTGAAGTATTCCCCCTGGGATGGGGGTTGTGGGGTGGGCGAACGAAGCGAGTAGGGGGCACAGCCCCCTAGTCTATAATAAAAAAAATTAAAAAAAACTTGGGACAAGACTTTTTTCCTGCGACGAGATGTGATCTTTTGAAAAGAGACAGAGAGACACTTTCACGTTCCGCGAGACAGGTCCGTCACATCATACTTGCAACCTTTGTAAGCAAGTCCCGTGATACACATGCAGAGCAGGTTAGAGATAATGGAAGTAGGAAAATTCAAAAAGTCACAAAAAAATGAGAGTAAAGATCACATTATTGCAAAGAAATGGAAAATATTACTCGGTGAAATAACGGAACAGCAAAAAGAGATCGAATAGTGTTTTAAGATGTCTGGGGGAGAGGAGAAACAAGGTAGTGACTTTAAAATGTTCGAATCGCTGCACGAGATGCAGATCACGCGGCACGGGAGCAGCAGCAAGCCAGCAGCTGATCGAGCAAAAAGTAGGTAAAAAAAACAACTGTTATTTGTTTCCCATTGTATCACCATTTAAGAGGGGTTTTGGAGGAGCGGCCGCGTCTCCTTGGGGGTGCATTCAGCCCCCCCTCTTTACAATGGCACATAGCACTTGGGGTAAAGGGGTTGGCGAGCGAAGCAAGCAGGGGGTGAAGCCCCTTAGTATACATATATTGTGGCGGATGGCCGGGTCCCAGGCCCAGCCGGGACACCCCTTCGATGTGGATTCAGGGGGTGCAGCCCTGGACGGTGCAGTACCTCCCCCTGGGTTGGAGCGGTGCCTCAGTCATTCGCAGGGCTTCATGGGAAATGGAGTTCTCCACAGCCCTGTTGGGGTCTGGGGTGGCTGCCATGGGGCGCAGCAGGGGTCCCTGAGCCCACCTGGACTAATCTTCAGCCCCACCCGGGAGTGCAGTTGGAAACAGGTGATCAAGCACCTTGAGCACTTCCGGGTGGGTCATAAAAGGAACCAGCAACCACCACTCAGTGGCCAGAATCGGGTGGAAGGAGGACAAAGCTGTAGAGGAGTGATGGGGAAAGAGAAAAGAGTGTTTTGGTGGTGCGAAGTACTGTACTTGGGACTGTGTATTGCTAAGTTTCTTGGCTTTTATACGTGCCTCCCGTGTCAAGTCTGTGTCGAGTCGGGCTCAATATAGCGCCTTTCTTACTCTATATATATATATATATATATATATATATATATATATATATAAAGTTGACCACAAGGGGGCACCAGAGAACCCCCAAACCCAAGACACTGTACTACTACAGCACACGTTATTAGGATAAAGGCTTTTTGTTCTCTTTTTTCCAGGCACTTGTTCACAATCCTCCCTCCAGTAATAAGCCACAAGTATACAATAAATCAAACAATTCTTCCTCCTTCTCTCCTTCTCTGAGTGTTGCCTGCTGCCTCCCGACTCTGATTCAGTTCAAGTGAGGCAGCGGGTTTCCTGTTAAACCAAACCCAGGATCTGTTTCCAGTCCCTTGTCCAGGTCGTCCAGAGCATTTCTGGGTTGTGTGGAAACCAGGTCAGTCTGCCCCTTGTAGCTCCCTCTGGTGGTCACCAAAGACCACACAAGGCTGCATTTCTGGACTCCAACACTCATGCCACCATGCGGGTGTCCTGATCAGGTTTAGTTCGGAGTGATAATGTCATCTGTCGTGTGAGGGAATGATCTGCTCCCGTTGATCCTGTTTGCCTGCTCCTTCCATTATTGCTTCCTGGCCGGGCATGAATCCTTCCGTTATCCTGTCCAGGATGCCTGTCCTTCCTCTTGGGCACTTACAGTAGAAATAAGACAACAAAAAAGATCATAAAAGCCATGTAATTGGTTGGACGATAAAAGAGAGAACAAAGAGCAAGCACTTGTGCAGAGCATCTTTACAGATGTGAGTTTTCAATTGTGGGGCCGGTTATGAAGCCTTTCAGTCTTTTAAATCGACATGTTCTGATGATGAGTTCATTCCAGCAGTCGACAAGTATGACAAACCCAACGACTAGAACATTACGACAACCTCGTAATGAACAGGCCATTTAACCCAACAAAGCTTGCCAATTATGTACGCTTAATTTTTAAAGTTTTTTGAGGGTCCCTAAAGTCCTACTGTTCATAACACTACTTGGTCACTTATTCCATGCGTCTAAGGCTCTCTGTGTGAAGACAAACCTCCTAATGTTTGTGTGAAATTCACTCTTAACATTTTTCAAACTGTGTCTTTGTATTCTTGTTGAACTTGTTTTAAAATAACAGTTGATCCACCGTACTAATTGCCTTTGTAATCGATTTAAACAGGGAAACCTCAAGATTTGAAGTCCAAAGCTTCAACCATTACCCCATTCTGCCTGAGTGAAATCCTGTGACTTCAGTAATACGTTTAAGCAGAAATTTGCTGCAAGTTGCCATTAGAGCTTGGTTTGCTCACCCAGACCATACGGATATATCATGTATCTGGGTAGCATCTTGATTGAACCATCCCATACAAATGGCATACCATGACTCAGTGATGAGTGCAAGACTGCCCTGTCTCAATCACTCCACCAACTCCATGCAGCCGTATGAGTCATCTATTTATTTATTTATTAGGCTTAAGGACCCTTGCTGCTTAGCCGCAGACCCACCATTTGCCTGGCAGGCAGATTATCAAACCATACTACATGGTCACTTATTTCATGTGTCTGGGGTACTCTTTTTAAAAAAAAAAAAAAAAAAAAGTCCTAATGTTTGTGTGAAACGTCAGGCTTAACAAGTTTCCAACTATGTCCCCATATTCTTGATGAACTCATTTTACAGTCACAGTCTCGATCCACTGGACTGATTCACTTCACACTTTTAAACACTTCAGTCAGGTCTCCTCTTAATCTCCTGTATAGGCTCAGCTCTTTTAATTTTTCCTCATAACTCATCCCCTGTAACCCTGGAATCCGCCTAGTCGCTCTTCTCTGGACTTTTTCTTGTGCTTCTGTGTCCTTTTTGTAGCCTGGAGACCCAAACTGCACACAGTACTTCAAATGAGGCCTCACCAGTGTGTTATAAAGGTTGAGCAGAACCTCCTGGGATTTGTACTCCACACATCAAGGTGCTATATAACCTGACATTCTGTTAACCTTCTTAATGGCTTCTGAACACTGTCTGGCAGTCGATAGTGATGAGACCACTACGGGTCCTAAATTCTTCTCTTAAGGTGGACTTTCGATTTTCAGACTGCCCTTGCCTATTCAAAGCTGGCTTTAGCCATTTGGTCTCTAGTGACCAATCAGAATTTTCACTGTATGGTTGGTCATCTTCTTTTCATAGTAGGTTTTCTCTGTTGCAGCCTCACTACATTCTCTCCTTTTGGTTCTGGCAAATTAAGAGTTTTGATTGGCTAGTCAATCCCGAGGTCATTTCTAGCGCTAAAGCAGAGAAGGGGTCTCATATCCACAATTTTGAGACAAGCTGCAATAAGTCCTTTCCTGTCCCTTCACTTTCTTGTAACAAACACCGTTAGCTCAGCTGTGGATCATGTTAATCTCTAATGTGTTACACTGCAGGACTTTAGATCAAGCCATAAAAATAATTCTTTACATTTATATAGCACTTTTCTCATTTCTCAAAGTGTTCTTCACGCAGGGAGGACCTGTGACTCATCATAGAAACACTTGGAGCAAGACATCAAATACGGGAGCCAAGCAAACATCAATGAAAGCGCCAACCACAATCTCTGCCAAACTCTGCATATACAATACAGTGAGCGCAGTTAAAAAGATGGAACAGGTTGGCACCATGCCCTCCTCGGGTTGGTTCCCTCCTAGACTCAAACTGACAAGCTTTGGCTGATTGGCAGAAAACCAAATGACTTGTGCTAAGCTGTAGCATGTGATGTATAATGATGTTTTTCACTCCTTTTGTTCTAACAGAATGTCTGACCACCAGAACAGAAGTGTTTCAAGGAGTGGGAAGTGGAATCACAAAGTCAGTAGAAAGACAAAAGTCTAAAATCGTGGGTGGAATCAAAACAAATATTTTGTCAAAACTAAAACGCTAAGTAAAAATCAAAGTTCAAGTCTTGCTACAAGCAGACAGGAATACTCCTTACAAAAATGATATTTTCTAATATATATTAACTGCAGTGGGCTGGCGCCCTGCCCTGGGTTTGTTTCCTGCCTTGCGCCCTGTGTTGGCTAGGATTGGCTCCAGCAGACCCCCGTGACCCTGTAGTTAGGATATAGCGGGTCGGATAATGGATGGATGGATGGATAATATATATTAAGTTATATTATGATATGGAGGTCTGAACAAATGGAGACCTCCAATAAGGAGCTAACAAACAAACAGTCCAGAACCTTGACTAGCCTGCCCAGAAGCGGCCCCCGCTAAACTTCGCCAGGTCCTCCTAAATTCAAGCTGCTGTCTTCAGCCAGAGAAAACTCCAAACAAATGAGCTAGCAAAAGAACTCGAAATGTCTACTAATCTATCAAAAGCCCCACAAGAGGGAAGATAACTGTCAAACCCTGGCTGTTCTGTCAGTTGAAATGACAGATAAACCTTTATGCATAAACCAGGAGATGCAAGTTAAAAAAAAAATCTATATATATAAAACAAAACTAAAGCCCAATCATTACGAGAGAGAATAATCATAGTCGAGAGAACAAGAGGGTATGGCAGATGGCCAGGGTCCTTACCTGGCCGGGACACCTCTAAATTGGTAGGAATAGGGGGAAGAGCTTTATCAGAGCATTATCTCCCTTGGAGCGCTAGATGGCAGTACCCCGGGTTGCTTCGGTGCTCCAGACTCCCACAGGGCTGTATGGGAATTGGAGTTTGGCGTTGCCCTTTTGGGTTCTGTGGGCACTATCAGGGGGTGCTGCAGGTACTTCTTAGCCCTTCTGTTACAGCACTACAGCCACACCTAGAAGAGCTTCTGGAAGAACCTAACCGGACACTTGAGGGACTTCCGTGCGCCCTATAAAAGGAGCCAGCAGTCACTGCTCTGGGGGTCCAGAGTTGGGAGAAAGAGAGACGATGCTGTGGAGTGGAGGCGGACAGAGAGAAAGAGAAAGGAAAAGAAGAAGAGTGTTTTGTGCTGTGAATTGTGCTGTACAGGTGGGAAACGGGGGGAAGACATTTCCCAAAGAAAAAAAAAATAATAAAAATTGTGTGCTGAAGTTGCATCCTGCATCTGTCTGTGTTGGGTATAGGCAGCAGGAGTGCCCTCTGCAGGCCCCAAGGGTCAAACTGAACGGACACGTGAGAAAAGGCAACAAAGATAAACATTGAATATATCAGAGAAGTGGTATTCGCAGATCGGATTGAGGATTTGCACCCATAGCAGTCCCGTCATGTTGATTACATGTGAACCCCGACTTCAGAGGCCACACCCCTTCCAACGCTGGAAGCAAACCTAACGACGGAAAAACCACTGGCGACCTTTGATGGACCCAAAAATCATACCAAAATTATGCACAAGTGCAGCTTTAGAACAAAAAGAACAGTAAAGGATCTTCATAAATCAAGGATTTAATTACACAAAAAAAAGGAATAGAGGTGAATGCTCAACAGAGCAAAAGAAGACCAAAGGAGGAAATACACTGTCCAAAAACACAACCCAGAAATCAGAATCCTTAGAATTTCTCAAAGATCAGGAAATCCAAACAGAAATAGCAGTAGTCACAGAACGCCTCAGAAAACAAGTGAACGATCTCTCCGGCTTATGACGTCAGGGTGGCCCTGCCTCCTGGGGCTCCACTCACAAAGATCAAGGAACATAAGAAGAGTTAAAGAGATAGTATTTACAGTAACAAACCTCTTTAGTGTTACGTTTACTCCTGGAATATCAAGACTAAAACTTTCTTCAGCAATGAAATATGCTGTTATGTTTAAGTGAAACATGTTGGGACCACTAGGGGGCATTGCAGCACCCCAAAACCTCCACACACAACTACAAGACACAGTCCCAGGTTCAAGTAAAATGTGTTTCATTCAGTGCAATGCCTTGAAAGGTCTCCAATTCCCTCCTTTGAAGGCAGCTCAATAAAATCAAAGGTTTTCCTTCTCTTTCCACACCTCCCATGTCGTGGCGTCCACTTCCCCCCAACCCTGCCCACTCATACTTCCTTTATGCTGGGCCCGGAGTACTTCCAATGACACAGCATTGCACACTGGAAGCACTTCCAGGTCAGGCGGAAGCCCATCAAAGAGGGTATAATGATCCCCTTCAGCTCCCCCTGGTGGCACCCAAGAACCCCGACTGGGACTGCAATTCCCAGTATGCACTGCAGATATCCATATGGGTGTCCTACCAGTAGGATGCTGCCATTGTTTGTATGGGGAAGCAGACATCCTCTCTCCTTCTGCTCAGACCTTCCTACCAGGAAAGACACCCACATCCATCCTGGTTGGGATGGCAGTCCATACTTGTCCTTCCATTGGTACCACCCTTCACGACAAAGAGCCAACTCCCATCCTGTTTGGGACACTCACAATATAATACTATAATATTTCTACATATTTGTAGTCGGAATGGTCTGACGATTGTCCACTGCTGCAGATTTCACACACGGTCTTCATGTGATGTGCTTAGAAACTGTCACCCGCACACAGCCCAGTGTCACATTTGGGACAGTAGATGCATGTTTCTTTGTGCACTTCTCTTATAATATTTGTTGTGTTTTTTGCACGTGAGAGGGTAGAATTTCAGTGTCCAATCTGCACAAGCGATGCCACCCTTATTGCAGGCTACCACATGGCAAGCCTTAGTGACTTCCACATTTCCCCTGACATGAACATTGACAGTTGGCACATTGTGAACAGGGCTAAGTGGTGTAACAGAAAGAAGAAAGGACAACAATATAAAGAGTTGGGGTGCCAAGCCAGCCACACCGTATACTTGGTTTAAGCAAAACTTAAAGAATCGTGCAATTATTGCGGAGTCGTCTCTGCAGACGTGAGTTCAAAACAGAACTGTCCAAAGATGGTGGAACTTCTGGTTTTGGCTTTTTAGACAGGAAGAGGCGGGTCCAGGTGGATGGACACTGGAAGTCATGTCAGAGGTGTTTGATCCGTCAATCAACTGGTTTGCATTGGGAAGAAGTTAGAAAGGCATTAGGACACAGCGCCAACCCCTGGAAAGGAGGTAGAATGCACATCACAGGGGGCTAATGTCTTTCTTTTCCTTACATTGTGATTGCAATCACTTTGCCCTTTTGCCACACCACATGACCGAATTCACCAGGCATATTATGGTGGTTCAGTGCCATCTATATCAGTTTCACTATCCGTGTCAACATCTGACGAGCAATTCACATCATCATCGTTATCACTTTATTCAACTAATGGTTCAGTTGCAGTTTGTTCTAAAACTGGCTTTACGGCTTTTCATTAACACTCCATTGTGTGATTTGGTACATTTTTCTTGTTGAAAAAATTCAAATTTTCGGCTTGTTTTTCTGGGAGTAAACAAAACACTAAGGAGGTTAAAAGTATAGCTGAGAACAGCTGCTGCCAGGTGATTTAACTCTCTTGCCAATCCTTTGTGGCTTTAATTTCTTTTCAAAAACAGGCTTAGATTTCCCTCAAGTATCTTGCCGGAATGTGATTTAGATTCTGTTTAACTCAACCGTAGGCACGTGGAATAAGTGACCCAGAAGTGTATTGAGAGGTAAAACAATAGGGACCTTCAAATATTATCTTGATGACATTTTGGGGAATTAAGGTGAATAGGATCGGGGAGCTTGGTGGGCTAAATGGCCTGTTCATGTCAAAGTTGTTCTAGTGTTCTTATGAAGTGGCCCCTGGTGTTGTATTCCTTCATTTAATGTACACCACCACTGTCTGGTGGGCTAAATGGCCCGTTCATGTCATAGTTGTTCTAGTGTTCTTATGAAGTGGCCCCTGCTGGTGTATTCCTTCATTTAATGTACACCACCACTGCCTGGTGAGCTAAATAGACCATTCATGTCATAGTTGTTCTAATGTTGTCATGAAGTGCCCCCTGATGGTGTATTCCTTCATTTAATGTATACCACCACTGTCTAGTGGGCTAGATGGCCCGTTCTCATAACAGTTGTTCTAATGTTATCATGAAGTGGCCCCTGGTGGTGTATTTCTTTATTTAATGTATACCACCACTGTCTGGTGGGCTAGATGGTCTGTTCTCATAACAATTGTTTTAATGTTCTCATGAAGTACCGCCACTGTCTGGTGGGCTAAATGGCCTGTTCATGTCATAGTTGTTCTAATGTTGTCATGAAGTGCCCCCTGGTGGTGTATTTCTTCATTTAATGTATAGTGCTACTGCCTGTACAAACTGTCCCCTCTCAGGACTGTGCCCCCTTTACATGCTTGTTGTCTCATGGGTACCATGCCACACATCACTCTTATCCCATATTAATGTTCAATTACCTTTTACTGAGACAGAAATGATACCTTACCAAATAACAAAAATAAAAAAGTCAAAAATAAATAAATAAATCGACTCATTTATATGCGCAGAAAACATGATTTCTGTTTACTTCTGGCACAGGAGGGCCCATTCATAAAATTCTTTAATCTTCACTGTCATAGGGATACTTTGTAAGTTAAGATAAAGGAAGACTTATTTACCGACTGCCGATGTGTGTGAGGTATTATAAGCAGCTCTCCATTCCTCATTGAAGATGAACAGAGATAGCTATGCTAATTTGAAAATAGTCGACGGAAACCCAAGTGTTTCTGTTGCTGCTTTCTGTCGGCATTGGCACCGGCTCTGGGTGACTAATGACATTATAAGGGAGCTTTCTGGTGAAACTACGGTTCCTGTGCTTCTAAATAAGACACATACTGTACGTGAACTGCAGTGATAGTCACCTTCTATACCAGAAGACAGAGCTTTTGAATAACTGTACTGAGTCGTTAAGTCTGTTTATTCGAGGCTGTACCATTTACATAAGAAATTTGACAATCGAGAGGAGGCCATTCAGTCCAGCAAGCTCGTTTGTTTAGCTAATAGCTACGCTGTCCCCTTATCTCGTCCAGATCCTTCTTAAAGGTGGCCATGGTTTCTTCTTCAACTCAATGTCTCAGTAGTTTGTTCCCAATTCCCACAACTCTTTGCATAATGAAGTGCTTCCTGGCTTCAGTTTTAAATGCACTTTCCCTTTATTTCCAACGAGGTCCTCGAGTTCATGACTCATCCTTAATCTGAAAGAATATTGCTGGATCTCCTTTATCAATGCCTTTAAAGGTTTTAAATACTTGGATTAGGCCTCCACGTACTCATCTAAACAGTCTGTCACAGTAGGACATGTCCTAAAGTCCCATGATGCTCCTGGTTGCTCTCCTCTGTACAGCTTCAAGCATTGCTGTGTCCTTCTTGTACCGTGGTGACCAGAACTGCACATACAACCCCTTTCTTGTAGTGTCTTAAAAAGCTTGCCTAGCATTTCTTATATAGTGAACTCCTATGTGCTAAATCTGGCTTTGTGTTAGCTGTACATGTGATTAGAAAGGAAAAGTAGATTTAAAATATTTACACATAGTAAGGCATATTAAACATATATTCTGATTATAGATGTAGCCTTTTTGTTTTTATAGAAATGCAAGTGTGAATAACGAATGAAAACAAGTCATTAGAGAAATACACACGCGCTTCTAATTTTTTTCTCGTTCAGGTCCCAATGCCCAGTCTTTAACTTTGTTTTCTGTTTTTTTAAAGTTTTTAACAGTTGAAGGCGTGATTCTGAATGCTTTCAAGACGTCATTTTTCTTCATTCTGGAATCAACTTTTTTTAGGATTGTTAATTTTCCATTCGGTGTAAGCTGGCACCGTTTCTCACTTATTTTCAAAGAAACTTGGAGAAGCGATGTGAAACTCGAACAGAACGGTATCCACACACAGCACAACCACCCACATGGACACCCAGTGGAGCACAGACTCAGAATTTGGCTACGGTTACGATGTCATGACGACACTCTCGCCGAAATGGAAATTTCACAACAGACTGTCACTTTCTTTTGGTCTAACAAGAAATAGACAGCCAGTTGGAGGTTTCCTCGAGACTCTGTGCAAGTATAGCTACGGCATTAGTATTTTTGGCATCACATTATTATCTTCGATGGCCATTTTTGGTAGAAAAAGTTAATTGTGCTGAAATTTCTTACTTTTTTTTTAAATGAACTTTACATTTCTTTAAAATGAAATCCATTTAACATGATATTGTATGAATGTTTGTCCAGGCCAACAAAAAATATTTGCTATTTGGAAAATTTTGTTCCTTTGATATTCGCTATAACAGGATTTGACCTGACTGTGGTCTGTAATATTTTTTTGTTCTAAGGTATCCATATTATGTTTCCAGTTTGCCCAGCTGTGACAGTTACTCATATAAAATGTGATTACAGGCTTCTTTAATCACATAATGAATATGGAAGGACACAAAGTAGTTTGAAACTGTTTAAAATAAATGGCACCCAGCACTGTCTGTCCATGAAATCATTGTTAAACCTTGGTCTAGTTGACATTGGGGGGAAAAGAAAAGAAAAAAGTCCAGTCAGCAGCGAAACCTCTGTGACTTTGACAGTCATTTAGAACGTAGTGCACAAATTCAGACTCCACATTTTACCTTGCTGACATATCTTTAACACTTTGGAAGAAAACCAGACTGCCAAAAAAATGTAAGGAGTAGTACAATTCACAGAATACACAGATTCACAAAATATTTAGACCTCGTCACTTTCTGCACACTTTACTTTTAAATGCATACATTTCCATTTTTTGACCATCAGTCTACATGTGATAACCCATCAATTGATTCAATTACTGCTTGGGTTTCATTTTGTTCTAAAACTGGCTTCCCAGCTTCTCATTTACATGCCACTGTGTTTGGATTGAAGGCTCCGCCCCACTCATGAATATTGATGAGTTATATTAGTGGGACAAAACTCTAACTTTTTTGTAGCATTGTTATTTTACCCACTAGATACAGTGGCATGCAGAAGTATTTAATCCCCTTGAAAGTCAGTGACAAAAGATTTGTCCACATATTTATCCATTCAGTATCTTTACTGTGCTGTAATAATACATTTCCAAAGTCCAAATAAACCATTTTCTGTAGATATTTAACTGAAGAAGACAAACTCCACAGTCAGCATTTAAAACTCTGTGCTTTGGAAATTCCAGGTTTACATAAAAGACAAATGAATTGCAAACAACACAAAGGTGTGACAGTCATTTGAAAGCCATAATTAAACATAATGACTCTCTGTTGTGAGTCCTTTTTATCTCTCTGGATATAAAAAGGCTCCCTTTGTAAGGCTGTGATCTTTGCTGGACAATCACTGCAAAAATGAAGAAAAAGGAGCAATCTGCTGATGTGAGAAACAAAGCCATTGAAATTCATAAGCTAGGAAATGGCTATAAAAAAAGATAGAAGGTTCTGAATGTCCCGTTGTGCACTGCTGGATCCATTTTCAGGAGGGGGAAGCACCCAGACTCTTACTAGAACAGGCCGTCCATCAAAATTGAACATCACAGCAGGACATTGACTGGTGAGAGAGCCCACTAAAAATCCAACCGTCCCTCTCAGAAGTCTGCAATGCTCTTTGGCTGAAACTGGAGTGAAGGAGTACGGGTCTACAATGTCAAGAGCTCTCCATAAAGCAGGCCTCTACGGAAGGGTAGCAAGAAAGAAGCCATTCCTTAAGAAGGTCCACATAAAAGCATGTGTAACATTTGCTACAAAGCATAAGAAAGACACAGTTAAGACTTGGGGGAAGGTGTTATGGTCAGATGAGACCAAAATAAAACTTTTTGGCCCAACTTCAAAGAGCTGTGTGTGGTGTATAGAAGATTTGTCTTTCAACATGACAATGAACTGAAGGAGAAGGCCAAAGTGACACTGGAATGGCTAAAAGACAGAAAGATGAATGTTCTGGAATGGCCAAGTCAAATCCCTGATTTTCACCATATTTAGAATCGGTAGCACTATTTGCAAACTGCTGTCCAGAGGTGCCTACTAGAGGACCTCTATAAAGAAGAATGGAGAAGAATCCCACCTGAACCAAGGGCAGAACTGGGACATACAGTCATATGAAAAAGTTTGGGAACCCCTCTTAATTCTTTGGATTTTTGTTTATCATTGGCTGAGCTTTCAAAGTAGCAACTTCCTTTTAATTATGACATGCCTTATGGACACAGTAGGATTTCAGCAGTGACATCAAGTTTATTGGATTAACAGAAAATATGCAATATGCATCATAACAAAATTAGACAGGTGCATAAATTTGGGCACCCCAACAGAGATATGACATCAATACTTAGTTGAGCCTCTAGACGCTGTCCTCCTATAGCCTTTGATGAGTGTCTGGATTCTGGATGGAGGTATTGTTGACCATTCTTCATACAAAATCTCTCCACTTCAGTTCAATTGCATGGACAGCCTACTTCAAATCATCCCATAGATTTTCGATGATATTCAAGTCAGGGGACTGTGACGGCCATTCCAGAACATTGTACTTCTCCCTCTGCATGAATGCCTTTGTAGATTTCCAACTGTGTTTTGGGTCATTGTCTTTATTGGAATATCCAACCCCTGTGTAACTTCAACTTTGTGACTGATGCTTGAACATTATCCTGAAGAATTTGTTGATCTTGGGTTGAATTCATCCGACCCTCGACTTTTACAAGGGCCCCAGTCCCTGAACTGGCCACACAGCCCCACAGCATGATGGAACCTCCACCAAATGAGACAGTAGATAGCAGGTGTTTTTCTTGGAATGCGGTGTTCTTCTTCCGCCATGCAAAGTGCTTTTTGTTTTGACCAAATAACTCAATTTGTGTCTCATTAGTACAAAGCACTTTGTTCCAAAATTAATCTGGCTTGTCTAAATGAGCATTGGCATACAATAAGCGACTCTGTTTGTGGCGTGAGTGCAGAAAGGGCTTCTCTCTCATCACCCTGCTATACAGATGTTCTTTGTGCAAATTGCGTTGAATTGTAGAACGATGTACAGATACACCATCTGCAGCAAGATGTTCTTGCAGGTCTTTGGAGGTGATCTGTGGGTTGTCTGTCACCATTCTCACAATCCTGCCCATATGCCGCTCCTGTATTTTTCTTGGCCTGCCAGACCTGCTGGGTTTAACAGCAACTGTGCCTGTGGCCTTCCATTTCCTGATTCCATTCCTTACACTTGAAACTGACAGTTTAAACCTCTGAGATGGCTTTTTGTAGCCTTCCCCTTAACCATGATACTCAACAATCTTTGTTTTCAGATCTTGGGAGAGTTGCTTTGAGGATCCCATGCTGTCACTCTTCAGAGGAGAGTCAAAGGGAAGCACAACTTGCAATTGGCCACCTTAAATACCTTTCTATCTCATGATTGGACACACCTGTCTATGAAGGTCAAGGCTTAACGAGCTCATCCAACCAATTTGGTGTTGTAAGTAATCAGCATTGAGCAGTGACAGGCATTCAAATCAGCACAATGACAAGGGGACCCACATTTGTGCACAGCCAGTTTTTCACATTTGATTTAATTTCATACAACTAAATACTGCTTCACTAAAAATCTTTGTTCAGATAACACCCCAGTACTCAGATGTTCAGGAAATGAAAGACGTACCACTGTTATATTTTTTTGTTGAAAGGAGAGTCAATTATTATGCAGGCTGAGAGGGGGTCCCAAACTTTTTCATATGACTGTACTTACATACCCAAAGAATGGAAGCTGCTGTTGCAGCAAAAGGTTTCATGACAAAGTAGGAATGCGAAGGCCTTGAATACTCGGACAAACACGAACTGTGGAGTTTGTCTTCTTCAGTTAAATGTCTAAAGAAAATGGTTTATTTGGATTTTGGAAATGTATTGTTACAGCACATGAGCTCACATTCAAAATACTGAATGGATAAATTTGTGGGCTGATCTTTCGTCATGCAGAAAATTAGGATGACTTTCAAGGGGATTGGATGCATTTGCACGCCACTGTAGCAGCAGAATACTCCCCCAAGGCTAACAACCAGGCAAACGAAACACAAGGGAAAAAATGAGAAGCAATGTTAAGTGTAGAAGTAAATTCAATAAACCAAAACAAAAGCTGCCACTTGGGCCTACTTGTCTGAAAGCTAAAATGAATGTCCATTTGTGCACCTTCTTGTTTGAATGCGCTTTTGCAGAGGTGTCAGCTCTGATTTACACCTGTGTTACCAGATGGAGTGCAGGACTAACCAGACTGCTGGTACGACGTGCAGTTCAGCCATTCACTCAGGAGTGCAGGTGGGGTTGCAGTGGTTTTCTGCATTTCTGTTCACTGTGCTGTCCTTAACGGGCATTGCAATACCCCCTTTGTCCTACACCTCCTACAGTGGCTTTAGAAAGAATCTGTTCAGAAAGCTGGTGGGACCTTCCATAGACAGGTGTGTGCCTAATCAGTACAATCAATTGAATTGACCACAGGTGGATTTCAAACAAGGTGTAGAAACATCTCAGTGATGATCAATAGAATTAGATGCTCCTGTCCCTGGTTTCAAGTGTCATAGCAAAGGTCCTGAATATGTGTCCATTAAATATATTCACTATCGGTCAAAAGTTTCTTGAAGCTGTTGTAAGGTGCCTATCACACAAGCTGGTGACCCTCAGAAATTTTTTTTTTTGTTCTTTATTTCACCTTATACAATTTCTTGTATTAGGAATTTGTTAGTTTTCGCATACCCCTTGGGGTCAGAGTGCAGGGTCAGCCATTGGACAGCACCCCTGGAGCAATTACAGGTCAAGGGCCCAGCAGAGTAGGATCTCTTTTTTGGCAGTGACGGGGATTCGAACCGGCAACCTTCAGGATACCAGCGCAGATCCTTAGCCTCAGAGCCACCACTCTGCCCTATACTTGTCTTCTACAATTAGATTGTGACTTTGGGTCTGTTACATCTCTTCCTATCAGAGTTTCTTCCAGTTTCCAATTGCCTTTGGATTGTGTAGGATATCACTGGACTCACTCAGGTCTGGTTGGAGAGGATGCACTGGTACTGCACGTTGCTGCACCCACCACATCACAAATTAGCTTAGGATCCTGGTTGGCAACCCCCAGGGCAGACCTGCAGTCCAGACTCACCCTCCGGAAATGGCCATCTGTCTGTCGCAGTCAGGTGTTACGTGGGCATCCCCTTGGCCTGCGTGTCAGGATTCTGTGAGCCGAGTCACCCTTGGAGAATT
Source organism: Erpetoichthys calabaricus (assembly GCF_900747795.2). Taxonomy (NCBI): domain Eukaryota; kingdom Metazoa; phylum Chordata; class Cladistia; order Polypteriformes; family Polypteridae; genus Erpetoichthys; species Erpetoichthys calabaricus. Next base: position 12,820,555 of record NC_041406.2, on the reverse strand, counting down.
GCGCCACATGGCCATAGTGCCGTAACTGACGCTCCCTCACAGTGCAGGTAGTGTGTCTTATTTGGGACTCTGTTAGCAACGCAAAGTTAAACCAGCAGTACTGAAGGATTCTCTGAAGTGACACAGTACTGATGGAGTCCAGTCTTCATCTCAGGTCAGTAGATAGCGTCCATGTCTCGTAACCATATAGCAATACAGGAAGCACCAGGACTATAAAGACACAGACCTTCGTCCTTTTACAGAGATATCTATAGCACCACACACCCCTTTCCAGTAACCTCGTGAGCCTCCATGCTCTCCCAGTCCATCTACTGACTTCATAGAAGAGTCACCAGAGACACGAATGTCACTGCTGAGGTAAGTAAACCTCTCGACGAGGTTGACACTTTCTCCTTAAACAAACACACTGCTGATGGCTGTGCCCAAGAGGTAATTAAAGGCCTGGATCTTGGTTTCTATCGAGGACACTCACAAGACTCCTCACTCAATCTCTCAAGAACCTGGACTCACTGACACTTTGATTTATTTTGCAGTTTCTCTAAATGAAAAGCCTACACTTCTAAGGGTAATAATGCTCTGTCTCATTTAATTTGTTAATTGCCATTTTCTTGCTATTATCACTGGAATATTGTCCCAGTAACACTTCAGAGTGTGTAGTAACACAGTCTGCTCCAACTCTGCTTTAAGACACACAGAAGGTTTTTAAGTAATCAAGATAGGTTGGAGCATCTGTGCAAATTGTTTGCTTCAACTTGCAAGGGTTAATTATACTTTAACTAGACATTAAGCCCGTTACAACAACGGGGGCTAGAACAGTAGTCCATAAACATTAGTAGAAACAGTCCATATTAAATGGCAAGGGACCTTTTACCTCATTAAATTTTTTCCGTAAAATGCCTGTAATTTTCTCTGACATTAATACTGGCTTTGCCGTCCGTAATATGCGTTTAATTTTCCTTCACAACAGTGGGCAATCAGCAGATTCTCCCCAGCAACTGATGTAATGTGCGCGAAAATAAATCTACTTTTACTTTACACTTTACCGGGCCAAGCTTCTTAATCGCAAATCTGACATCCTCAGAGTGAACACTTGCACAACAATGGGGAAGCTGGTCTCTGCGTCTCCGTACCCGATTGAAATTTTCTTGTTTTCTGTTTTAGGTCTTAATTCATTTACCGAAATCCGATTGGGTCTGCCGTGCGATATTTTATAGGTCCCGCCCTCTTTGTCTTGTGTAACGCGTTAGGCGGCCTTTGAAGCATCTGCCCATGCGCACTTCACCAGAAGAGACACACACACACGGACACTGGACGCACACAGGGGTTTTATTAAAGAGAATTGCTCCAGAACATCTGTAGGTTGTAACATATTAGTTGTTCCCTGAAATTTCCTTTTTATTTCAGTTTTTGCTAACCTAAACTTTAAAGTTAAACCTCTGGCAGTTTCCTACCCTCCTCTGGCAGTTTACTGCTTACCTTTTCACTATTTTAGATCTTTCATTGCAGTTCAGCTGATTAAATTTGAAGAAAAACTGAGGTGTTCTAAAACTTTTAACTAGTAGTGTATATATTTAATTATAAAATCCTCTTATTGATTTGTCATTCTGTGGTATTGAGTGTTTTTTGATGAGGGGAAAAAATTATTTCAACGATATTAACAAAAGGCTGCATCATAACTGAATATGAAGGGGACTGAACACTTTCTTTTATGGTGGGATGAAGCTGTAAATATCAGATGAAATACACAAGAACAAGTGGAGAACATGCAAAATGTCACACACAGTGAAACCCCATCCGAGAATCAGATGACACTCCTTTGTGAAGGATGCCGCCCATGAATCTTACCCAGCCTGGACACCTGCAGCATGGAAGCATATGGGGAGACAACTTGCACAAAGCTTTGTCTCGGGCAGACAGAGGGTTTTTTTAAGTAATCAACACAAGTTGGGACACCTATACAAATTTGTAGCAACCGCAAAATACGGGAACGCGATTCCTACACATCACAACCTGACAGGGGAGTGGACGATGTTTGAAGGTTACAATAGCATTACCATATTCTGTCCTCGTCCCCTCTTGCCCCTATGCCCCTTAAATAATTGGCAAAAAATAAAACGCAACAGGAAGTGAGACTGATAAATATATTAATATTTGCTGTTTACATTTACTTGCCCGGTGCCTGAGTGCTCATTAGTGAACCCCTTCCCCAGACGCCCTTCCTAGCGCCCAAATCCTAACCCCCGGTTTGACAGACAATAAAAAAAAAAACTGTTCTTTGAGAACGCAAAAGAAAGATTTAACTTAGTCCACAATATAAGAAAAGAAGAAACCCTGCAGTTCAGTTCCTCCCGTATGGCAGGAGGAAACACAACAGTCCTTTGGCGAAACAGCTTCTCCGCGGACTATCACGAAGAATGCAAACTCAGGAATCTGACTCACCAGACGGGAGCACCCGGAGAACACCAGTACCTGGCCTCTTCTCAGGGATTCGTCACTTGATTATTTCTTCAGGGTGGCCACCCATAAATAGCAGACGTCCCTGGGTGAAGTAAGATCCTGAATAATTCTTTGAGCGTGGATAGTCGACGTCTTGCCTTCAGCCTTATCCTTCCTTTTTCTCCCTCCCTCCTTGATCCGCCATTCCCCTTAAAAAGAAAAAGTTTCCCGCCGAAAATCCTTGCCCCTCTCGGTTGTTATGGAAACCTCACGTCGGCAACAGGCAGCTGGAAAATTTACTCGGGCGGGATCCTCCCAGACTAGGATGTCACCAAAGGTGCCTGAAGGGCTATTTAAAACACCCTCCCAGCCAACATTATAAAGTGACAGACAATCCAGAAGGCCAACCCGACTGTCCGTTATGTAGCCTTGCTACAAATTGTTTGCTTCAACCTGCAGGCTTCATGTACTTAAATTGCTGCTGTATATCTGTAGGTTGTAACCTATTAGTTGTTCCCTAAATAAGGCCCATTTGGAATATTCTGAAATTTCCTTTTTATTTCAGTTTTTGCTAACCTAAACTTCATATTTAAACCTCTGACAGTTTGCTGCTATTTTAGGTCATTTATTCAAGTGGAGAACATGCAAAATGTCACACAGATGACACACAAAGCCCCCCAGAACCATACCTGGCTGGGACTCCCCCATCATGAAAGGAAAAGGGGGAGACAACTTGATAGATAGATAGATAGATACTTTATTAATCCCAATGGGAAATTCACATTATCCAGCAGCAGCATACTGATACAATAAATAATATTAAATTAAAGATTGATAATAATAATAATGCAGGTGAAAAACAGACAATAACTTTGTATAATGTTAAATGTTAACGTTTACCCCCCCGGGTGGAATTGAAGAGTCGCATAGCTTGGGGGAGGAACGATCTCCTCAGTCTGTCAGTGGAGCAGGACGGTGACAGCAGTCTGTCGCTGAAGCTGCTCCTCTGTCTGGAGATGATACTATTTAGTGGATGCAGTGGATTCTCCATAATTGATAGGAGCCTGCTGAGCGCCCTTCGCTCTGCCACAGATGTTAAACTGTCCAGCTCCATGCCAACAATAGAGCCTGCCTTCCTCACCAGTTTGTCCAGGCGTGAGGCGTCTTTCTTCTTAATACTGCCTCCCCAGCACACCACCGCGTAGAAGAGGGCGCTCGCCACAACTGTCTGATAGAACATCTGCAGCATCTTATTGCAGATGTTGAAGGACGCCAGCCTTCTAAGGAAGTATAGTCGGCTCTGTCCTTTCTTGCACAATGCATCAGTATTGGCAGTCCAGTCTAATTTATCATCCAGCTGCACTCCCAGATATTTATAGGTCTGCACCATCTGTACACAGTCACCTCTGTTGATCACGGGGTCCATGAGGGGTCTGGGCCTCCTAAAATCCACCACCAGCTCCTTGGTTTTGCTGGTATTCAAGGCTTTGTTTTCACCAGGGTGCTAGATGGGAGCACCTTTGGGTAGCAACATAACCTCGGATACCCACAGGGCACCATGGGACTTGGAGCTTGTCGGTTCAGCCTTTGTGGGTTCCATGGGTGCTGCAAGGACTGGGGAGCCACACCTTGTGGGGCTCCAGCCTTACCTAGAAGTGCTCCTGGGCCAAGCTTTGGAAATACTTCCGGGGACGATACATTATAAAAGGATCTGCCTGCCATAGCCTCGGGAGCTGGACTTGGGTGGAAGGAAGATGAAGCTTGCTAGGAGGAGTGGAGGAGGCAGAGAGAGAGGAGCTGAAGATAAAGAAGAAGCCCAAGAGTTGCTGGATGCTGCTGGGTGTACAGATTGCTTTGGCTGTACTTTGTTGGTGCTGTGAGAAACACTTGGGAGAAGCGTTTCACACAAATAAAATCCTGGGGAGCCAAAATGCCCCCTGGTGGCCACACCTTATAGAACATCTCACTCTCATCCCCTAAAGCCACTGGCGGACTAAGCAGCCCGGTGTGTTGATACTGTAGCCCTCAATGGAAATTTACAAAAACACAAGTTTATTTTCCAAACAAATGTAATTTCCCATCCCCGTTTGCTGTTGCCTTCTGAATAATTTATTAGAAATGACTCGACTCCGAGGTCTTAACATAAGGGCGGCCACATTTTTGACCTTAATATCAGCACCTTTTTAAAGAGTGAGGTTCGGGAGTTTAATTTTAAAATGCATGACTGGGAGCAATTTTTTCGGCTTAAAGGTATTGAATAATTAATGTTCAAAAGAGCTTGGCAAAGAAAACGTTTCAGTGAAATGCCAGAAATATGCTGACTTGATGAAGACGAAACTCTTAAGAGGAGCTCTCGGTTTTCAGACGTTAAAACCTAAATGACCAATAAAAACAAACTAATAATGACTAAAACGCTGACTCCAAGACCCCTGGCTCTGGACCAGATATGATTTAACACACCACTGAGATGCCCGTGTTTTGCCATTATCGAAATAGGCCATCGAGAAGACGGTAATTTCACAAAAAATATGAAACGCAAAACGTACAGAGTTTAGAAACATGAGGGTGCAACATCAGTGAATCATGGTTCACATACAGCGCCTTCAGAAAGCATTCACACTTTATTATTACATTACAGCCTTGTAGGAAAAGCATTTCAGTTCATTTTTTCCCTCATCAAGCAACACTCCATATAACAATAAACCTTTAAACAGCTAAGTCAATTTATCTTTACCTGTTTATTAATTAAATCAAAAAGAATAATCCAAACAACTCAATAAATTAAATAATAATTCAGATTATGTTAAATAACTGAGAATCCTAGAATAATTAGAAATAAACTGAAATGAAAAAATGAATCAAAGAGTAAACTCAATTAAGCAAAAGAAAATAGGCTGGAAAAAAGTGGGAACAATTGATCTTAGCCTAAAAAACACCTAAAACCAAACAATTTTAAACAAAAATGACACAGCAAATAGTTTTTTGAAGAGGCACACAAAGCTATACTCTACCGAAAAATCTGAATAAAGACAAGGGCATAATCTATAAAGTCATTGTATGTGTATGTACTGTATGTATGTATGTATGTATGTATGTGTGTTCCAGCATCACTTCTGAACGGCTGGAGCGATTTTCATGAAACTTGGTACACATGTTTCTCATTGGGGGGGGTGATGATCTTGCGGTCTTGTATGCATGTTATCATCCAGTTGACACTCGGAACGACCACCAGAGGGCGAACTGGAGGTGACTGCCAGCATTCTTTATGTTTGAGCGCCACCGCAACCGCCTGTTGCGTTTGAAATTAAATAGAGTTGGCCAGTTCCGAGCGTCAACTAGATGATAGCATACATACAAGACAAGCACATTATTGAGTCTTCATTGTTAATTTATTTTTATTTTTAAAATTGTGGGATTTTTTAAATAATATTTTTCTCAAACAATTAAAAAGAACACTTTATTTTCCTCCCGGGCAATGCTGGGTATTTCAGCTAGTAAAATCTAAAACTTTATAAGGATTTGCAAAAGAGCAGAACAGGAAAGGCAAAGACTGAACTTCTGCAATAGATTATATAGGAAGGCTCCAAATAACAGAAAGATAGTTATGTCAGGCCAATTAAAACACATAGCTAGGTAAATAGCAATGAAAAGCACACTATGATAGATAGATAGATAGATATGAATGGCATTATATGATTGATAGATAGATATGAATGGCATTATATAATTTATAGATAGATATGAATGGCATTATGTGATAGATGGGAAAGGCAGCTAAATGATAGATAGCAAAGGCACTATATTATAGACAGATAAATGTGATAGGCACTATGTACTAGATAGTTATGAAAGGCACTATATAATAGATAGATAGATGGGAAAGCCATGGAAAGCACTCTGTAATTACATTGATAGGCATGAAAGGCACTATATAACTAGATAGAGAGATTGATACAGGTATAGAAATATTCAAACCAGTCCATCTGCCATTGAAAATCTGCCACAGTTGTAATCACTCAGATGACATTTTGTCCCCATTCTGGTGTTTGACCTGAATCTTCATGATTGGATGCATTGCACTGCTGTCACTTGATAGGCTCATTAGATAATGGCATGAATTTGCAGATGTTCATCTGTGCCTAATAATTTGCTCAATGACTCTATGTGTATATTACTAATAAAAAGCTTCCAACTTTGCTTATAAAAAACGAATAATGCTGTGCTTCTACAGTAAAATAACATAGCTTTAAATTTTCAAGAAGACATTTATTTTATTTTTTTGGGGCAGCATTAACAAGACGCTCCATGAGCTTGCTTGTTGTCCTGTCCGCCTGTCCTTTATCTTCATTAGTATTAATTTAAACGACTCGTGACCTTTACAATGTGAATGACCTTTACAGCCTGCTTCCAAATGTCTGCCTCCATATTATTAGCCGTGCCTAATGGCAGCAGACTTTCCTGCATGTGCTCCGCTCTGCGACAGACTTGCTCCGTAAAGCACTGATCCACAGAGCGTAGCGCTCCTTCAACTAACATTTTTTGTTTCATATAAAGGTCCAGAACTCCACATATTTCACCCTGAATAATAACATGACATTGTTGATTCCTTTTTGTTTATTTGCTGATGCGTTTTTTCGGTGGCAACTTGCACCATTTGAGATACCATTGGTTCCATTTCTTTTGTTTATCCCATGGAATGCAGGCAGGTGAAGTGACTTGCTCGTGGTCACGCAGTGTCCTTAGTGGGATTTGAACACACAACCACAGGATTTGAAATCCAAAGTCTTTACCAGGTTGCCTGCCTGCATTGTAGAACAGTCTAGTCTAAAACCCAGTTCAGAGTCATGGGGGTCCAGAAGTATCAAGTGATATTTTTTTAGAAGAATGAAGTGGACAGGATTGGCAGGTTTTGTTGGGCTGAATGGCCTGTTCCTGTCCAGATTGTTTGAATGTTCTAAAAGTGCAAGGCGGGAACCGGCCCTGGACAGAGCGTTAAGTTCATTACAGGGTCCAGTGATGCAAATGCCCCCAGTCACACTCACCTTGTCAGATTTGCCATTAAAATGTAACACAAAAAACCCACAGAGCATTCAATGCAGGATTATGAATATGGCACCTTTAGAAAGTATTCAGACCTGTCCCTTTTTTATTTTTTACACATTTTCTTATGTTGTATACTTGTGCTAAAATCATTAAATTATTTTTTTTCCCAAATTAACCAACATTCACTCAATACCCCAGAATGACAAAGTGAAAACAGGATTTTAGAATTTTATTGAAGACTCGGCGGCTTTTCCCCCCTGCTCACTTTGCTTGTCAACCCCCCTATCGGTGCTACATGCTAGCCTATTCATGGCTGTACCGCTCGCGTATGGGGATGCGGATGTACAATTTGAACAGATTGTTATTTTCATGGCAATTGTTACATATGCATAATAGAACTAACTATTTTATATTACAGCAAGTAATTAACCATATTAAAAAATAGTAAAATGTAATAATTTGAAAGTAAATTGCATTTCATGTTTTGTTAGAGGCATTCATTGATAATACGATTTCGTCCTGTTTGGCTTTGAAATTAATGCCTAATCAGTACAATCAATTGAATTGACCACAGGTGGATTTCAAACAAGGTGTAGAAACATCTCAGTGATGATCAATAGAATTAGATGCTCCTGTCCCTGGTTTCAAGTGTCATAGCAAAGGTTCTGAATATGTGTCCATTAAATATATTCATTATTGGTCAAAAGTTTCTTGAAGCTGTTGTAAGGTGCCTATCACACAAGCTGGTGACCCTCAGAAACTTTTTTTTTTTGTTCTTTATTTCACCTTATACAATTTCTTGTATTAGGAATTTGTTAGTTTTTGCATACCCCTTGGGGTCAGAGTGCAGGGTCAGCCATTGTACAGCACCCCTGGTGCAATTACAGGTCAAGGGCCCAGCAGAGTAGGATCTACACGCAAATACTTTTTGAACTTACACTTTTACTGTAAAACATCAGTAAAAACAATTTTTTGAATTAAATTTTCGTCAATATCACATTGAATTGTGATTCTGTGTTTGGACTTTCTTTGTGACAAAGCAATGTATAACTGCCCGTGAGTAAATTTAGTTTCTTCCTCCCTATTAAATAAAACAAATTTTTCGAATGTTTGGCTCTGAGATTCTAACAGGAAACTGTTAATATTTTAATAAGAATGGCATATGAAGATCTCCTTTGTTGTGTAATGTTATCCCCTGAATATGTACTACATTACCTTTCTTGGATACATCCTTCTTTCTACAGTAATTCGTGCGGTGGAAGACCAGACGGTGTTAACGGTTGTAGGTGTTCTTCGTGATATTGTAAGTTGTTTTCATCTTCCGCACCATCACCACCAACTGTTTCAGCATAGTCTACTGATACTCATTTGACCAATTTGCCGTGTTACCTGATCGACATTTTTGGTGTTAATTCATTTGACTTCCTCGTTACTCAGTGCTAGGATTGTCAATGTACTCATTTGTTCTGTTGATAACCCTTCAGGATGAAATTCTTCAATAATATTTGGACATAATACGTCTTCTTTAATTGGGAACTTAAAGTGATAAAATGTTAAAATTTTGAAGAGCTAAGAGAGCAGGATCTGTGTCTGTCAAAAGCATTCACATGAATGAGAGGTGAGAGGGCCGTGGGTGTGGTTGAAAATGGTTGAGAGGAGGGCGAAACTTGAAAAAATCTCATGGCCAAAGTCTCGCAGGACTTGAAAAACTCTCTTCAAAAAAAGTCTTGTCTCGTCTCAGGACTTTTTTATATAATAGAGAGATATGAAGTGTCACAAGTAATCAAAAACCCATCAGTATTATACTAAGCCAGCTGCAAGTTAATAAACATACTACATAAGGAAAAGCACAGTCATTTTTCAAAAGCATTTTCAGTTCACTCAGCCTCTGTTACACAAGGCATTTCTTTAGCTATTAACAGTTTATCCAGCCCTGATGAAGGGGTAGAGTCCTGAAACTCGTCAGCCTGATGGACTCCAATATGAATATTCATTGTTAGAACTTCAAATCCTGGATACTATGGCTTTTCTGACCCTTTGGACTGTGTTACTTATAATTAAGAGTTGTTTATCTGACTGTTATATTTTTATAAATTATGTTTAATATGTTGGAAGCCTTGTGCTCAAGTATAAAGCTAGAAGCTGCTGTTTTCAAGTTAGAATGTTAAAAATGTTTATATTTATAGTTAGGAAAACTATTTGTGTAATATGGGATCGGTGAGCTAAAAAATGTTTTGAAAAATTTCAGCCATGAGTGTCAGTAGGCTTTGCGCCCTAGGAACCAAGTTACCCAAACTCTTCTCGAACATTTCAGCAACTATTTACTGCTCTGATGCTGATCTTTCCGATCATAAAATAGCTCATTACGATAGCAATTGATGAGAAGAATTCCTAATTCATTGCAGAATTACGGTATTCGAGGGTTCCTCTTGAGTGCCTGTTTCTCTTGCACGATTTGGCACAAAAACTAATAGGCACATCGCCATCTCATAACAGCTTTAAGTTTCGATTTTGGTATTTTTCCGTCCAGCTGTTTTAGCTCCATACCAGTGGTTCCCAACCTGTGGGTACGTGGCGGACTGGTTGGGGGTACTCGAAAATAATATTGGTAATGGCTGAAAACACCAAAAAAAGGAGTTAAAATAAAAACACAAAAACAAAGTTATAGAGTTTTGGTTTACAAAGAGAGACTTATGTGAAAGTTGTCACTAGCCCCGCCCACCACTATTCATATCGCGCGATTGCACATGTGTCCTCACCCTCTTCGCCAGAACTGTCACTGTGATTGAAAGCGGCCCATTATTTTAGTGTTCGATTGAGCGTCAAGGGAGTAACGTCTTTTAATAGGCCTAGATCGTTCCTTTTTTATGAGTGCTTAATTTGAAGTGTTAAGCTATTATTTATTGTTTTGAGTGACTTTTTACTGGTATTGTTTGTGCCCCAAAATGGATAAGTGGTTGAAAACTGGAACTCTTAAGAAAGCTGCAGTTAGAATTGAAATTCAACCTGCTGATTCAGTAGCTGCAAGTACTTCGAGGCAATCCAATGATTTACAAGAGCAAGAGGACCAGGGTGCAGCGACTGATAGGCCTGTTCTGGCCTGTTTAACACTGTTAAAAAAAAAAAAAAAAAAAACTCAAAATATCAGTGCTCTACTAAAGAAGAGAAAATATTCTGTTGAATACTTGAGATATGGATTCATATATTAAGAATAAATATCACATAAGCTGATTTGAGGTTATATCTGTCTTCATTTGAACCTGATATTAAAAAACTCGGATCCATGAAACAAGCTCAAGGATTGCATTAAAAGTATTAAGAGCCACGTTGGAAGACTTGTATATCATGATGAATAATTGTTATATACTTTCATCATAAGTTAATGTGGATAAAAGTTATTTTAATGCTGTTTTTATTTGTTTTGATCTTATGTTCAGCTGCTATTATAAAAAAACTGAAATAAATTTTAAATGTAAAATCAAAAATAAAAGCCTATAAATGTCGTTAGGTTAATTTGAGTTTTTTGATTATTTAGCTAACCTAAAAAAATTCAAAGAAAACTTTTTTGAGGGATGGGTGGGGGTAAGGAAGAGAGGGGGTACTCATAAATGAAAAGCCTAATCAAGGGGTACAGGAGAGAAAAAAGGTTGTGAACCGCGCACTAGACTGTCATCACACAGACAGGCGCACACAACAATCATCGAGATATTAATGTTTTCGGTATCGGGGGACCCCAACAATTCGAGATCCATTGAAAACCAGAGACTGAAATTTTTGTCAAATGGAAATCTTTTGTTCCCCCTCCATAGATGATAGGTTATGGTTTGGGGAGGGCACAAAACAGAAATGACCTTGCTGTTCCTTATGTAATAACATCGACAAAGTTATTCAGACCCTGTACTCAGGATTTAGCTGAAACCCCTTTGGTAGTCATTTCTGCACGGGAGTCTTCTTGAATTTGACACGCCAAGCTTTGCACACCTAGATTTGTGGATTTTTCTGGGATCCTGAGGTGGTTTGTCATGCGGTGGGTGCAGCAACGCACTGTATCCTTGCATGCTCCCAAGCTGTCTCTTCTCTACAGCTTTGTTGGGCTGAATAGCCTGTTTTTGTCTAAATTGTTCTAAAGTTCTAATGATCCCCTCTGTCAGGTTGGATGGAGACCATCGGTGGAGTGCTATTTTCAGGTCTCTCCTGAGATGTTCAGTTAAGTTTAAGTCCAGGCTCTGGATGATCCATCTAAAAACATTCACAGAGTTGTCCTTAAGCCACTTCTGTGCTGCCTTTGCTTTGTCCTGTTGGGAAGTGAACTTTCATCAATTTCCATGGTCCACAGCTCTCTGGGACAGGTTTTCATGATTTCATTTCATTCCGTGTTTATTTATAGAGCATGTTTAAAACAACTGGATCTGGACCCAAAGTGCTGTGCAAACCATGTACCAATAATACAATAAAATGAGAATTTAAATAAAAATAAATAAAACAAATGAATAAACAATGGCAGACAAAGAATTTTAAAATCAGGGCAAGGGCAAAACAAAACAACTCTGAAACTGAGTTAAAAGCCAGGTAATAAAAGTAAGTTTAAGACATGATTAAAAAACAGATAGTGAGGGGGCCATCCGAACATTCCACAGTTTCAGAGCCTGGACAGATAAGGCCCAGTCTCCTGTCTGTTTTGGCCTAGCCTTTCGAGCAGTCAACCAAAACAGATCAGCAGACCTGAGAGACCTTGCTGGGGTGTGTGTAATAATCAGATGGTTAAGGTAGGTGGGGGCCATTCCTTTTATAGCATTAACAATAAAGATGAGAACCTTGAATTTTATCCCTAACTATGTTGGAAGCCAATGGAGGGATGCGAGTATTGGGGTGACATGGTCACACTTCTTAGTGCCTGTTAAGAGACTTGTTGCAGCGTTCTGTACCAGCTGAAGGTGGGAGAGGGAAGCCTGGCTGACCCCTGAATACAGGACATTACAGTAATCAAACTGTCATGACATAAAAGCACGTAAAGCATTTTCAAAATCATCAAATGATAAAAAGGGCTTGACTTTAGATAAAAATCTCAATTGGAAAAACACAACTTTATCACCGAGCTAATTTGATTGTCCATTTTAAATCGACATCCCTAATCACACTCAAATTCTTTGTGGAGGACTTGGCAAAAGGTTCCAAGGTAAAGTAATTTCCCCATAGGATTGTATGTAAATACAATTAATCTGTTCCAGACCATACGAACTGTATGTAAATTTTTTTATTTTTTTTTTTAAAGATTTTTAAGCACAAATATAGTTACCCTAAGTTCTTGTCTATAAGCCGGACTCATGTATTAGCCGGAGACCAAAAATCATACGAATTTTTAAAATAAAATCGTATCATAGATAAGCCGGACTCATGGATAAGCCGAACGTACTATAACCTATAACTAATAGAAGGGAGGGAGGTCAGTGGTCTCACTCGCGCCCATTTAATTTCTTTAAGGGGGGAGAGAGTGTGAGATATTGCCGTCTCTCTCACTCCCCGCATGGCGCGGTTGGAGCGGCCGGAGCGCGTTCTTTCTGCTCTGGGCGTCGCCGAGTCAACACGAGCGCGTAGCGGTCATTTAAATTGTGATTTTATATGTAAGCATATTTAAATATATATCGCGGATTTCTGCGGACAATGGGTCTTTTAATTTCTGGTACATGCTTCCTCAGTTGGTTTGCCCAGTTGATTTCATACAAGGGACGCTTTTGGCAGATGGCTGAGAAGCTACCCGGCTTACTGTTCTCTCTCTCTTGCGCTGACTATCTGTGATCCTGACGTATGGGGATTGAGCAGGGGGGCTGTTTGCACACCTAGACGATATGGACGCTCGTCTAAAAATGCTGAAAGATTATCTTCACGTTGCTATCTTTTGTAAAGCTGATTCCTGAAAAGACATGCTGCACAGTGCTTCGCATACTTAAAAGCTCGAAGGGCACGTATTGATTTTTGACTGAAAAACAAACTCTCCCTCTCTTTGTCTGCTCCTGACGGAGGGGGTGTGAGCTGCCGCCTTCAACAGCTTTGTGCCGCGGTGCTTCGCATACTTAAAAGCCAAACACACATATTGATTTGTTTGCTTCACTGCTTTGAAGAGGAAGATATGTTTGCATTCTTTTAATTGTGAGACGGAACTGTCATCTCTGTCTTGTCATGGAGCACAGTTTAAACTTTTGAAAAAGAGACAAATGTTTGTTTGCAGTGTTTGAATAACGTTCCTGTCTCTCTACAACCTCCTGTGTTTCTGCGCAAATCTGTGACCCAAGCATGACAATATAAAAATAACCATATAAACATATGGTTTCTACTTCGCGGATATTCTTATTTCGCGGGTGGTTCTGGAACGCAACCCCCGCGATGGATGTATAAGCCGGACTTATGTATAAGCCGATATTCTATTTTTTCATTTTCACAACTTTTTTCCTTAGATAAGCCGCGGCTTATTGACAAGAACTTAGGGTAATTATACCATAGAATGCACAGCGTAATAGTAAACTAAATGTAAAATGTGGGTGTGTTTGTGTGTGTCCTGCGGTGGGTTGGCACCCTGCCCGGTATTGGTTCCTGCCTTGTGCCCTGTGTTGGCTGGGATTGGCTCCAGCAGACCCCCATGACCCTATGTTCGGATTCAGCGGGTTGGAAAATGGAGGGATGGATGGATGAATTTCCCATTGGGATTAATAAAGTATCTATCTGTCTATCTATCTATCTATGAATAACACTGAGAAAACCTTGAACAACAGAGAAAACTAACATTGCAAGAGTTTGCGCTATAGTGCTACCAACCACTCGCTAAAAACACTTTTTTTTAATGAGTTTTAAGCACAGGGAAAAAATGAACATTTGAAAAATCCTTAATTTAATAAACAACCAAGAAAAGTAACATTGCAGCAATGCACGCTACAAACCGATCGCTGTAAACAGAAGTGAAGTGAAGGTTAGAATCCAATAGAAAAAAGTCTTCATTAAATACGAGGTTAAAACAATGCTGGAATCAGTCTCTTTAAAAACAAGCCTGATGCATTCTTTAACTGCCTTCTTGGCATTATGCGGCCAGCCCTCTCTCTCTCTCTCTCTCTCGCTCGCTCGCTCGCTGCACAGGGAGAGACTGAACACGTCTGGAAATCATCGGCGAGCACATACCGAAAGGGAAACTGGCTTGTTCGTATACCGAGTGTGTGGTCATGAACAGATGCAAAGGTTTTGCAAACTTTTTGGTCGTAACCTGATTTGTACATGTTCAGAGACGTTCGTGAATCGAGGTTCCACTGTACCTAGTTTAGAATGGGGCAAACACTGCAGCAACTGAGTCGAAAAATGAGGAGCTGTTTTACCTTCATTAAAATGTACAAAATTTAAGTCCATCAAGGCTTTGACATCCTACAGGCCGTACAACAATGTCCTCCAGTGGGTCGTTGCCACTGCCCATCAGATCCATCATCAGATGGCCTCTCCCATTTTTGGCAGATCTTTACAGTTCCCACTTGCCTGATTAATGATCCATCCCTGTTTGAACTGCTGCCCTTGTGCAGATGCTTCAAGACAATAAAAACACAAATACATTAAAAAATATGCTGCTCAAAAAACTCTTTTGAATCCGAGTGTCGCATCAAGTCAGTGACACTTCTGGGCTTATTGATCTGGTCAGTGAAGTAGCAGAGGAGCTTGTTCATCAGTTTCAGCTGCTTTAGTGCACTAGAGGGGCAGCATTGAGACGACCCCCAAAACAGGAATGAATGGTTTAACAAGTGGAGGCCACTGACATTTTCCCCTCCTCATCTGTTTTGTCACTCGTTTTCCATTTGGCTTACGCTCTGTGTCACTGCTGGTAGCATGAGGAGATACTTGGACCCTTCAAAGGTGGCACAGGTAGTCCAACTTCTCCAGGATGGCACAGCAATACGTGCCTGTCATTGCCAGAAGGTTTGCTGTGTCTCCCAGCACAGTCTCAAGGGCATGGAGGAGATTCCAGGAGACAGGCAGTTACTCTAGGAGGGCTGGACAGGGCCCCTCATAGAAGGTCCATAACCCATCAGCAGGACCCACCGGTATCTGCTCCTTTGGGCAAGGAGGAACAGGATGAGCACTGCCAGAGCCTACAAAATGACCTCCAGCAGGCAGGCCACTGGTGTGAATGTCTCTGACCAACCAATCAGAAACAGACTTCATGAGGGTAGCCTGAGGGCCTGACAATGTCCTCTAGTGGGCACCGTGGAGCTCGATTGGCATTTGCCATAGAATACCAGAATTGGCAGGTCCACCACTGACACCCTGTGCTTTTCACAGATGAGAGCAGGTTCACCCTGAGGCGCAAACAAACTACTGAGTACGATTTGGAGTTGCTGAAATGAAATTTCGGCCAAATGGACTCACCTGCCTGCCACCTCATGTTTTCCCTTTGATTTGCAGGGTGTCCCTCTGTCAGTTGATCATTTTCATTTCCATCCTTTCGTTCCTAACACATCACCATATTAGTCCATAGCAGTAGAGAGAGCCAGCAGGATTTTTTTTCCCCATAGGAGATCTGATGTGTTTTCAAAGCGTGCCTTTAATTTTTTTGAGAGTATAGTTTTTACCCAAAGGCAGTGACTGCACTGAATGATGCCCATACTGTGGAACTTTAAAGGGAACAAATTAGGCAATCAATACCAGCATAATGTGAAAAATGTCTCGTTGTGTAGCATGATGTTTGTTTTGCTTTTCCACTTTTCGAATCCTTTTTATGAATCTTCATAGTCAGATGTTTTTGTAGGTTTTAATTTCTTGCTGTTTTGCACTGATAGGATGGCATACAATTTCGTTGTACTTGTGTAGTGACAATAAAGATATTCATTCATTTATTCATCCATCCATTATCCAACCCGCTATATCCTAACTACAGGGTCACAGGGATCTGCTGGAGCCAATCCCAGCCAACACAGGGCGCAAGGCAGGAGACAAACCCCGGGCAGGGCGCCAGCCCACCACAGGGCACACACCAAGCACACACCAGGGACAATTTAGAATCGCCAATGCACCTAACCTGCATGTTTTTGGACTGTGGGAGGAAACCCACGCAGACACGGGGAGAACATGCAAACTCCACGCAGGAAAGACCCGGGAAGTGAACCCGGGGCTCCTAACTGCAAGGCAGCAGCGCTACCCACTGCGCCACCATGTCACCCTTCATTTATTCATTCAAGTAGATTTGGGAGTCTTCTGCATAAAAATGAAAAGAAATCTCGTATTTTCTTAAAATGGATCCCAGGGGATGTGAGAGACGGCCAGCAGTCCAACCCAGCCAGGGCGTCCAAGAAATAGAAGGATGGGGAAGGGACTTCTTTAGGGCACTGACTCCCTCAGAATGCTAGATGGCAGCTCCCCTGAATTGCAGCAGTGCCCCGGATTCCGATAGGGCACCATGGGATTTGGAGTTCCATATTTCAGCCCTGTTTGGTACCGAGGGTGCTATGAAAGTGGAAGAGCTGTATTGCATGAGGTTACCTCCTAACCTGGAAATGCTTGCAGACAATGTGGGTGGAAGAGCAGAAGCACTTCCGGCTTGGCCAATATAAGAGAACTTGACCGACCTCACAGGGACAAGCCAGGGTTGAGTGGAAGGTGGGCGAAGCTTGCTGGAAGAAGCAGAAGAGAAAGAGACAGAAGAACAACTGTGTTCGGTGCCTATTATTTATTTATTATTTGGTTGTTTATAATATATATTCTTGTTTGTTTAATTAACTTAATTGTTGGGGTGGTTATTTCCTTTTTAAATACATACAGTCATATGAAAAAAAAAGTTTGGGAACCCCTCTCAGCCTGCATAATAATTTACTCTCCTTCAACAATAAAGATAACAGTGGTCTGTCTTTCATTTCCTAGGAACATCTGAGTACTGCGGTGTTTTCTGAACAAAGATTTTTTAGTGAAGCAGTATTTAGTTGTATGAAATTGAATCAAATGTGAAAAACTGGCTGTGTAAAAATGAGGGTCCCCTTGTCATTGTGCTGATTTGAATGCCTGTCACTGCTCAATGCTGATTACTTACAACACCTAATTGGTTGGATGAGCTCGTTAGGTCTTGAACTTCATAGACAGGTGTGTCCAATCATGAGATATAAAGGTATTTAAGGTGGTCAATTACAAGTTGTGCTTCCTTCCCTTTGACTCTCCTCTGAAGAGTTGACAGCATGGGATCCTCAAAGCAACTCTCCAAAGATCTGAAAACAAAGATTGTTCAGTCTCATAGTTTAGGGGAAGGCTACAAAAAGCTATCTCATAGGTTTAAACTGTCAGTTTCTGTAACTGTAAGTAATGGAATCAGGAAATGGAAGGCCACAGGCACAGTTGCTGTTAAACCCAGCAGGTCTGGCAGGCCAAGAAAAATCCAGGAGCGGCATATGAGCAGGATTGTGAGAATGGTGACAGACAACCCACAGATCACCTCCAAAGACCTGCAAGAACATCTCGCTGCAGATGGTGTATCTGTACATCATTCTACAATTCAGTGCAATTTGCACAAAGAACATCTGTATGGCAGGGTGATGAGAAAGAAGCCCTTTCTGCACTCACACCACAAACAGAGTCGCTTGTTGTATGCAAATGCTCATTTAGACAAGCCAGATTCATTTTGGAACAAAGTGCTTTGGATTGATGAGACAAAAATAGAGTTATTTGGTCAAAACAAAAAGCACTTTGCATGGTGGAAGAAGATCACCGCATTCCAAGAAAAACACCTGCTACCTACTGTCACATTTGGTGGAGGTTCAATCATGCTGTGGGGCTGTGTGGCTAGTTCAGGGACTGGGGTCCTTGTTAAAGTCAAGGGTCAGATGAATTCAACCCAATATCAACAAATTCTTCAGGATAATGTTCAAGCGTCAGTCACAAAGTTGAAGTTACGCAGGGGTTGGATATTCCAACAAGACAATGACCCAAAACACAGTTCAAAATCTACAAAGGCATTCATGCAAAGAGAGAAGTACAATGTTCTGGAATGGCCATGACAGTCCCCTGATTTGAATATCATCAAAAATCTATGGGATGATTTGAAGCAGGCTGTCCATGCTCGGCAGCCATCAAATTGAACTGAACTGGAGAGATTTTATATGGAAGAATGGTCAACAATACCTCCATCCAGAATGTAGACACTCATCAAAGGCTATAGGAGGACAGCATCTAGAGGCTCAACTAAGTATTGATGTCATATCTCTGTTGGGGTGCCCACATTTATGCACCTGGATAATTTTGTTATGATGCATATTGCATATTTTCTGTTAATCCAGTAAACTTAATGTCACTGCTGAAATCCTACTGTTTCCATAAGGCATGTCAGATATTAAAGGAAGTTGCTACTTTGAAAGCTCAGCCAATGAGAAACAAAAATCCAAAGAATTAAGAGGGGGTCCCAAACTTTTTCATATGACTGTAAAGGACATCTCTATCTAAGGGGATCAAATTGGTTCCATTCCCAATAGAATTTGTTTTTCCAAAGAGTACGAGATTCGCGTGTGTGCTGGGCTCCTTATCTTACTTTAAGAGGAACTCGCAACAAGGGTTCTGAATACTTGTGTCCATGGGATATTTTATTTATTTATTTATGTTTTTGTTATATTTGAATAACTGCAAGTTATTCTGCAAATTTATTAAAATCACCAAAACATAGTGAATATAAAAATAACTTCTTGTAAAAACAAGAGAAGAATCTCTTTAAATTATCCATGTATCAAAACCACCTTTACAAACCACAAGGAAATTTCAGCTAAAGAGGAATAAATGTTTAAAGTGCACATTGCTCTTTTCAGGGTTATGGTGCAGGGAACCTTATCAGAACTGGGTGACATTAGGAATGGTGACCAGCAGGGGTTAGTGTTAGGGTTGCAGCTATTTTTAATGTATATAAGTGATTTAGAGAGGAATATAAATAACTAGTCATTTAGCCAGTTACAATAACGGGCGCTAGAACAGTAGTGCATAAACATTAGTAGGAACAGTCTATATTAAATGGCAAGGGACTTTGACCTCATTCTTTTTGTTGGTCGTATTTTTCTTTCTTTCAGCCTTTCTTTTGTTGATGTTTACTTGCTGAGCTGACCGTTCTTCGTGGGCTGCCGCCGTGTATTGTGTGTCTTTAATTTTCTGTGACAGTAATACTGTCTTGTATGGCTCTATTCAATAAGGGTGCGCACAAAAAGGCGAGCTTCAAAAGGGTGACCTCAATTGAGCGTGGCGAATAAACGCTCGCCTTTTTGTGCGCGCCCTTATTGAAGGATACTGTCTTGTACGTCCGCTGGCTTGTATGTCCATAATATACCTTTAATTTTCTCTGGTGGTAATACAGGCGTGCGCGTCAGTAATGTGCCTTTAATCTCCTCTGACAGTAATACTGGCTTGTATGTGGCTGTAATATGCGTCACTGTATTGTGTACCTTTAATTTCCTCTCGCAGTAATACTGGTTTGTATTTCCGTAAAACGCCTCTAACTTTCTCTGACAGTAATATCGCGCGTTGCACTGTGCCCCACGCATGCGCACTTCATCAGAAGACACCCACACACAGACACCTGGACGCACACAGGGATTTTATATAGATAATTAATGATTTAGTTAACATGATAATTCATACTCCTGTTTCCATTCACAAAGCATAAAAACACATGTAAGATCCATAATTAAAAGAAGACTCTTTGTCACAGATTCATAAGTGAATGAGAATGTAAAACTCGTTAACGATTCGCTCGCAAACCAAATGAGCGAGACTCGCCAGACTGATTCTCGGAAAGTGGAATCACACGAGTCGAGACTCAAGGCAGATCTTTGCTTATGCAATTTAAACATCTACCAGCAAAATGGAAGCATCTGACGACATCACCCAAGACCCGTGTGCACTTTAGCACTCCTGTTGAGCTCTGTCACGCTCCATGGAATCGATTTGTTCTCGCTCACAAATTTGGCTCGTACGATTCACTGAATAGAGGTGTTCAAAAAGATCGAATCATTCATAAATGTCCCATCACTAGTGTGTGCAGTAGAAATTGTGAGAAACAACTATGACGTCTGTCTCCAGATCAGCTGTTGCAAGAGGCAAAAGCATCGAAATTGAAAATACCTTTGTTTACTTTTCGGACCTCGATGAACACAAATCATGTAAAAGATACTTGAAAATGAAGTTGAGAAAGGCTCCTGATTTTTATTCCTATTTGCATTTTTTAATACTTCTCTATGGTGGCTCTGAGGCTAGGGATCTGTGCCAGCAATTAGAAGGCTGTCGGTTCGAATCTCATAAACACCAGAAGTGACTCTACTCCATTGGGCCCTTGAGCAAGGCCCTTAACCTGCCATTGCTCCATCCTGGTTATGACGTTAATCTGCACCCAGCCCCGCAAACAGGTCCTCCAACTTACTGGTAAACCTTGGGGTTTGGTGGCAGGAGTGGCACTCCAGCCACTGTAAGAAACCTCACACTGTTGCAGTGTGGTACTGAAGTGTCACCTGTTACACAGCTGCACTCGGGTCCCAATCCAGGTGGTCTGTTGTGTGGTGGGTGCGGCGACATGCTGTAATCAGAGGATGTTAAAAAAGGTTTTTCCCAGCTCCCAACTGCCTCCTAGCCACCGGTCATAGCATACAGTATATGTGTGTATATACATAATATCATAGTTTTCTTAATGTATTTCTTACTTATATATAAATATACTAGTCATTTAGCCCGTTACAATAACGGGCGCTAGAACAGTAGTGCATAAACATTAGTAGGAACAGTCTATGTTAAATGGCAAGGGACTTTGACCTCATTCTTTTTGTTGGTTGTATTTTTCTTTCTTTCAGCCTTTCTTTTGTTGATATTTACTTGCTGAGCTGACCGTTCTTCGTGGGCTGCCGCCGTGTATTGTGTGTCTTTAATTTTCTGTGACAGTAATACTGTCTTGTACGGCTCTATTCAATAAGGGCGCACACAAGAAGGCGAGCTTCAAAAGGGCGACCTCAATTGAGTGCGGCGAATAAAGGCGTTCGTAGATAATTTAGTTCAAATGGCTCTGCAATATGTGAAGAGCAACAAAGGTGCAGATCTTTATTTACGTGCGCCTTTATTCGCTGCACCCAATTGAGGTCGCCCTTTTGAAGCTCGCCTTTTTGTGCGCGCCCTTAATGAAGGATACCGTCTTGTACGTCCGCTGGCTTGTACGTCCGCTGGCTTGTACGTCCGTAATATACCTTTAATTTTCTCTGGCGGTAATACAGGTTTGCGCGTCAGTAATATGCCTTTAATCTCCTCTGACAGTAATACTGGCTTGTATGTGGCTGTAATATGCGTACTGTATTGTGTACCTTTAATTTCTTCTCGCAGTAATACTGGGTTGTATTTCCGTAAAACGCCTCTAACTTTCTGTGACAGTAATATCGCGCATTGCACCGTGCCCCGCACATGCGCACTTCACCAAAAGACACCCACACACGGACACCTGGACGCACACAGGGATTTTATATATATAGATAAGCTTGTTGACTGGCAGATAATTGAGAATCTGTTGAATCATCACAGAGGGACTTCGATCACAGACAGCCTTGGGTAGATGAACTTTAATGTCAGTAAATGTATAGTATTACATGCAGGAAGTAAAAATGTGAGGTTTGAATACACAATGGGTGGTCAGAAAATTGAGAGTGCACCTTATGAGAAGGATTTAGGAGTCGTAGTGGACTCTAAGCTATCGACTTCCAGACAGTGTTCAGAAGCCATTAAAGAGGCTAACAGAGGCTAACAGAATGTCAGGTTATATAGCGCCTTGATGTGTGGAGTACAAGTCACAGGAGGTTCTGCTCAACCTTTATAACGCACTAGTGAGGTTTCATCTGGAGTCCTGTGTGCAGTTTTGGTCTCCAGGCTACAAAAAGGACAAAGCAGCACTAGAAAAGGTCCATAGAAGAGCGACTAGGCTGATTCCAGGACTACAGGGAATGAGTTATGAGGAAATATTACAAGAGCTGAGACTTTACAGGAGATGAAGAGGCGACCTGAATGAAGTGTTTAAAATTATGAAGAGAATTAGTCCAGTGGGTCGAGACGGTGACTTCAAAATGAGTTCATCAAGAACACAGAGACACAGTAGGAAACTTGTTGAGTAAATATTCGACAAACATTAGTGAGTTTTTCTTCACACAGAGAACCATAAATAGATAGATATGAAAGTCACTATATTATACATAGATATTTGAGCCCAGGATAAGTCCCTGGCTGTCCACAATGGCAGGAGTTGAGATGTTGGTCCACAGTACTACTGGCCCATGGCTGACTCCTTTTTCCATAACACATCTAACTTATGCATTCCTAGATAACCTAACAGGATTGCTGAAGACCTACACTCTCCTGCAGACCCAGCAGTGTTCAGGATGTTAGTATTCTCTCTCTGTTAGATTCAGCTGCGTTTTTTATCCACAGATCATAAGACTACCTAATGCTTTTAACGTATTTTGTATTTAGTTGTCTTATCGTCTGTTCTTTGTATTATACTTCTGTTACTAGAGGGGAGACATATAAGTGAGAGTTTCATTGTGCTGTAGACACATGGCTAGAAACTTGAACTTGAACACAGACTTTACTTTTCTGCCTTTCTTCCCTGATGAACTGTTTATTAGAAGTGCCATTTTATCTACACTGTACCAGTAAGGCTTAAGCCCGCTGGTTTGATGCCCTCTTTGTTCCTGCTCAGTCCTTGAAAATTAAGCCTGTTATTCGCATACAATCTTTTAAGTAAAAATGTTAAAATGTTCCAATTGAAGCTCAGGCCCTGTCCTTCTGTTTAGTTCTCTCCTTCCCAATTCCTGCGTGGCTCTGCTCGCTGCGCTGTCTTATTGATTCTGTCATTTGACTCCTCTGTACATTCAGTTCATCATATTCTATTCTGACTTGATGCCAAGACTTCTTCTCAGCATATTAATATTTCTGTCTGATTTATCTTTGGCACTGAATTATCTTTAATCTCACTTTTTATTTTGTTTTGCTTTGCCTTCGTATTCTTGTGTGTCTACTGATCGTGCCCCCTGAGAAATACAGAGTGATTGCTTGAAAGCATCATCCCAATTACATTGACTAATAACATTCAGATTTAGCCAACCACAGTGTTCACAGAGTTTTATTTATTCATCTTAACTTGGGTAGTAGACTTTTTATTTTTTACATCTTAAATTAGAAGCTGTGAAAAATAATTGGCAAACATTTATCTGGTGAATGTAGCTTTACGTTTCCCATATGCTCACAATACTTAGTGGTCTCAGCTGTGAGGTTCTGCAGGGTTACGGATCTGGAATTCGAAATGTCTGCCAGCGATACCACCCGCTGATTTGTCAATTATTCTTCTTAAACACGATCTCTATTCAGCATGGAGCTTCAGCTTCGGCTTGCTGTGGTGTTTCATTTTGAAAATGATGGCAGTGTGCGTAATTTAATTAGTGCCAGCCTGAAAAACTTTGAACAAAGGTACCATAACTTTCATGGGAAGAGGCGGGTCCAGGTGGGTGGGCACCAGAAGCGCTGTCAGGCTTCCAGTGGAGTGGCAGGAAATTAACACCACCAGAGCACTTAAGCTGCCCCCTACATGCATGCGCATAATGATAGATAGATAGATAGTGTGGCGGACGGCTGGGGATCCTGCCCAGCCAGGATGCCTGGAAGGACAATACCTCCTCTAGACCACAAGAGAGCAGTCACCCTGGTCTACATGGGGCCCACGGGATCAGAGCTTGGAAGCTTAGCAGGGGGCGCCCGGACAATTATAGATCCCTGGTCAGCAGCAATTCCGCCACACCAAGAAGTGCTGCTGGAAGATCATCAGGATCACATCCGGTTGAAGTATAAAAGAGGCCGCCTCTCTCTATTTGGGGAGCCAGAGTTGGGAGGCAGGGAACAGAGCTTGCAAGAGTGGAGTGGAGGAGGCGGAAGAGAAAGAGAAAGAAAGGACTGAATTGACGGTGATTTGAGCACTGTATTGTTTGTCCATTGTGTGCTGAATAAGTATAGCGTGTGTGTTTGGGACATTTGGCATCCGTGTCTGTTTGTGTCTTGGTCTGAGCTCCACAATAGATAGATAGATAGCATCATATAACCAAAAAATAGATAGAAAGAATGTGTTACAGATAATGGGTGCCACAGAGCCCCAAACCCTGGATAGAACCAACACAAATACAGGGACAGGTTCAAAACAAAGAGTTTTGTTATGCCGATACCTCACAAAGGTTTCTTGACAGGTTGGCACAAACACAGTCTCGAACAAATAATTCTCCCTTCCTTCTCTTCTCTCTCCATCCTTCTCCCTCTAGCGAGTGTTGCCTTCCTTCCGCCTGACTCTGACTGAATGGCTTCCTTTCATGTCATACCTGGGAGTACTTCCATTGCCATGTGGAAGTGCCGAAAGGTAGGGTACTTGTGTAGTGACAATAAAGATATCCATTCATTTATTCATCCATCCATTATTCCACCCGCTATATCCTAACTACAGGGTCACGGGGGTCTGCTGGAGCCAACCCCAGCCAACACAGGGCGCAAGGCAGGAAACAAACCCCGGGTAGGGTGCCAGCCCACCGCAGGGCACACAATAGGGGTAATTTAGGATCGCCAATGCACCTAATCTGCATGTTTTTGGACTATGGGAGGAAACCGGAGCATCCGGAGGAAACCCACGCAGACACGGGGAGAACATGCAAACTCCACACAGGGAGGACCCGGGAAGCGAACCCAGGTCTCCTAACAGCTCTCCTGGAGTAACTGCCTGATTCCTGGATTCTTTTCCATGCCCTTGAGACTGTGCTGGGAGACACAGCAAACCTTCTAGCAATGACAGGCAGTATTGATGTGCCATCCTGGAGAAGTTGGACTACCTGTGCCACTTCTGTAGGGTCCAGGTATGGCCTCATGCTACCACTAGTGACACTGACCGTAGCCAAATGCAAAACGAGTGACAAAACAGATGAGGAGGGAAAAATGTCAGTGGCCTCCCTCCACCTGTTAAACCATTCATTCCTGTTTTGGGGGTCGTCTCATTGTTGCCCGTCTACTGCACCAAAGCAGCTGAAACTGATGAACAAGTCCCTCTGCTACTTAACTGACCAGATCAATAGCCCACAAGTTTCATTGACTTGATGCTATACTTGGATTCAAATGTGTTCCTTTAATTTTTTTGAGCCGTATATAAACAGACACTATGATCTGAATAAAAAGAAAGAAAACTTCTGACTTGGCAGTCCCACTCCCAGTGAGGTGCTATACAGATGTTTTGTTCTTGGTATAAATGAGCCCCAGTAAAATTTCTTGACAGACGTCAGCTGAATGATTCGTTGGCTGAAAGTCCTCAGTGTTGCTGTGTCATAGAAAGGATGTGCAGCGTTGTTCATAATGGCACCCAATTTTGCTTTCTTTCTCTCATCCTCTATGACCTTCAGGCAGTCCAGAGTGTGTGTCCCATAACTGAGCCAACCTACAGTATTTAATTAGTTTGCTGGTTTGGTGGTCCTGTCTTGAAGTGATGTTACCAGCCCAGCACACCACAGCGTAGAAAACTGCACTGACCATCAGAAGAGTTGTAGAAGATGTGGAGGATGTCACTACCTACATTAAAGGAGTGCAGTCTCCTAAGCATCTCCTGCTCTACACTTACTTCTGCATTTCCTCTGTGTTATGAGACCAGTCCAACTTGTCATTGATGTGGGACCCCCCTAAGTACTTCTAGGAGTGGACCACCCTGAATAATGGCCGAACAATTGAGGCTCTTTGGCGTGATGAAAGTCAATAAGCAGTCTGTTGGTTTTGCTGATGTAAAGGTGCTGACAATTCTTCAAGTTCTCACTCTGACTCCTCTCCTCTGTCTCATCCCCCTTTATCACTAGACCCCCATAAGTATAGATTCAAGTGCTGTATTTTCTGTTCATATTTCTGTGTTAGCTAATCAAAGTCAGTTCCCTGTAAGCCTGTAATACACGTGACATGCAGATCCTTGCTGACAACATTCTTAGCTTCCAGTCTTACATGTTTATCTTTGAGTTTGTCAGATGTATGCCAGCCTGCAGTCACAATTGATTTTTGGATTTTTCCAAGACAAAGCAAGCAGTGCCATGGAAGGTGCCAGGCATTTTGTTTGTTTTTTCTTGCTCTGTGCTGTGGTTGTTCTTTTGTGCAGAATGAAGAAGGTTAAGGCAAAGTAAGCATTTTGGGATGGAGGGACAAGGAAAGGGAAAGATCTGGCACTGTGCAATTCTTAAATTATAAAGGTGATGTTAGGACCGGATCTGTGTTGTTAATTAGCACGTGTAGACAGAGAAAAATTAAAATAATTAAAACTGGTTACGACAAAGCTATTAAAAACTTATATGTTAGTTTAACTAATTAAAGTGGATTAACAACTTAAGGAGGAGCTCAGAATGTACTGATGCAGTGTGACAGGAGGTCGTTTTATGAGGCAGAGATGGAGAGATAGGGGTCAGGCTGCCTTGAACTTTGACTGGACCTCTCAGGGACTCTCAGAGACTTGTCCCAATGCCACTGCAGCGTTGTCCTGGCCATAGGCTTCAGGTCAGTGTGGTGCTGAAAGGTGAACCGTTGCCCCAGTCTAAGGTGGTGTGTGCTCTTCATCAGTTTTTCTGTATTTGGATGCATTTATCATTCCCTCGGTTCTGACCAGGCTCCCTGTTTCTGTTTTGACCAGCCTTCCTCTAGAAATTGTATCAGGCCGATGATGAACAGTGTCTGGTCTTCACTCGACATGGTGCTTGGAGGTCTGTCCAAAGAGATCAATTTTTGTCTCATCACACCGGAGAATCTTATTCCTCCTCCTCTCAGAATCCTTTAAATGTCATTTGGAAAACACTAAGCTGAAGTTAGCCACTCTACCATAAACAGCTGATTGACGGAGTGCCGCTCTGAGGGGTTGTCCTTTCGACAGGTGCTCCCATCTCAGCAGAGGACTTCAAAAGCTCTATTAGAATAATAATATGGGTTCTTGGTCACCTCCATCTTTGCCTGGTTACTCAGTTTGGCTGGATGGCCAATGCAGGGAAGAGTCCTGGAGGTTCTCATTGTCTTCCATTTCGCAATGTTTGAGGCCATTGAGCTCCTGGGAACAATCAAAACTTTAGAAATGGTCAGATCCTGTTGCTCTGATCTATTCCTCACCACAAACTGATCGTGAGGGTCCATAGAGAGTTCCTTGGATTTCATGGCTTAGCTTTTGTTTTGGCATGCGGTGTAAATTGTAGACTTCTATACACAGGTGCATGTGTGCCTTTCTAAGTGATGTCGAATCAGTTCAGTTTGAACTTTAGAATGTTAGAACAATCTAGATGAGAGCAGGTCATTTAGCCCAACAAAGCTTACGAGTGCTATCTGCTTAATTCTTCCAAAATAACATCGTCGAGTTTTGAAGGTCGCTGAGGTCCTGCTGTCTACCACACTACTTGGTCACTTATTCCACTTTTTCTTCTCTGTGTAAAGAAAAACTTCCTAATGCTTATGCAGAATTTACGCTTTAAGAAGTTTCCAACTGTGTCCCTGTGTTCTTGATGAACTCATTTTAAAGTCACCGTCTCGATCTACTGGACTAATTCCCTTCATAATTTTAAGCATCTCAACTTTTGCTCAATCCCCTGTACCCCTGAAATCAACATAGTCGCTCTTCTCTGGACCTTTTCTTGTGCTGCTATGTCCTTTTTGTAACCTGGAAGGCCAAAACTGCACATAGTACTCCAGATGAAGCTTCACCAGTGTGTCATAAAGGTTGAGCAAAACCTCCTGTGACTTGTAATCTAAACATCAAGGCGTTATATAACCTGACATTCTGTTAGCCTTCTTAATGGCTTCTGAACACTGTCGGGAAGTGGATAGCTTAAAGTTACCTACGACTCGTAAATCCTCCTCATAAGCTGTGCTCTCGATTTTCAGACCTCCCATTGTGTATTCAAACCTCACATTTTTAATTCCTATGTGTAATACTTTACATTTACTGACAATTAAACTTCATCTACCATAAATCAGTCCAAGACTGTCTGCTGTCCAAGTCCTTTTGTAATGAATCAGTGGATTCAAGATTATTTGCCAATCCACCTATCTTGGTATTATCTGCCACCTTAACCGACTTGTCATTTATATTCCTATCCAAATCATTTCTACAGTCATGGCTGAAATTATCGGCACCCCTGGAATTTTCCCAGAAAATGTACCATTTCTCCCAGAAAATTATTGCAATTACAAATGTTTTTGTCTATACATGTGTATTTCCTTTATGTGCATTGGAACAACACAAAAAAACAGAAAAAAAAGCCAAATCTGACATCATTTCACACAAAACTCCAAAAATGGGCCGGACAAAATTATTGGCACTCTTTCAAAATTGTGGGTAAATCATTTTATTTCAAGCATATGATGCTCGTTTAACTCACCTGTGGCAAAAAACAGATGCTGGCAATATAGCAATCACACCTGAAGCCAGTTAAAATAGAGAAAAGTTGACTGAACCTTTCCGTTGTGTGTCTGAGTGTTCCACACTAAGCATGGAGAACAGAAAGAAGAGCAGAGAATTGTCTGCGGACTTGAGAACAAAAATTGTGGAAAAATATCAACAATCTCAAGGCTACAAGTCCATCTCCAGAGATCTTCATGTTCCTTTGTCCACTATACGCAACATAATCAAGAAATTCACAACACATGGCACTGTAGCTAATTTCCCTGGACGTGGACAGAAGAGAAAAATTGATAAAAGACTGCAACGAAGGATAGTCCACATGGTGGATAAACAACCCCAATCAACTTCAAAACATATTCAAGCTGTTCTGCAAACTCAGGGTGCAACAGTGTCAGCTCGAACTATCCGTCGACATCTGAACGAAATGAAACGCTATGGCAGGAGAGCCAGGAGGACCCCACTGCTGACACAGAAACATAAAAAAGCCAGACTGGAGTTTGCCAAAATGTACTTGAGGAAGCCAAAATCCTTCTGGGCGAATGTCTTATGGACAGATGAGACCAAGGTAGATCTTTTTGGTAAAGCTCATCATTCTACTGTTTACAGAAAACGGAATGAGGCCTACGAAGAAAAGAACACAGTTCCTACAGTCAAACATGCTGGAGGTTCTAAGATGTTTTGGGGATGTTTTGCTGCCTCTGGCACTGGATGCCTTGACTGTGTGCAAGGCATCATGAAATCTGAAGACTACCAAAAGATATTGGGGCGCAATGTAGGGCCCAGTGTCAGAAAGCTGGGTCTGCGTCAGAGGTCATGGGTGTTCCAGCAGGACAATGACCCCAAACATACCTCCTAAAAGCACTCAGAAATGGTTGAAGACAAAGCACTGGAGAGTTCTGAAGTGGCCAGCATTGAGTCCAGATCTAAATCCAAGTGAACACTTATGGAGAGATCTCAAAATTGCTGTTGGGAGAAGGCTCCCTTCAAATCTGAGAAACCTTGAGCAGTTTGCAAAAGAAGAATGGTAGGAAATTCCAGTTGAGAGGTGTAACAAGCTTGTTGATGGTTATAGGAAGCGCTTGATTTCAGTTATTTTTTCCAAAGGGTGTGCAACCAAATATTAAGTAGAGGGTGCCAATAATTTTGTCCAGCCCGGTTTTTGAGTTTTGTGTGAAATGATGTCAGATTTGGCTTTTTTTCTGTTTTTTTGTGGTGTTCCAATGCACATAAAGGACATAAACACGTGTATACCAAAACATTTGTAATTGCAACAATTTTCTGGGAGAAATGGTGCATTTTCAAGGAAAATTCCAGGGGTGCCGATAATTTCGGCCATGACTGTATATATTAAAAATAGCAGCTGCCCCAGCACTGACCCCTGCTGGACACCACTCTGAATCAATATTCCAGGCAAAGTGAAAAAGTAGTGGATAGTATGAGAGAATTGGTGCATCAAGAGCAGTTCCTACCCCAGTACAGTAAATGGAAGTGCTTCTCTGTCATGGACACCTGCAGGGATTCATGGGAATCGTAGTACTGAGGGATGACCCTTTCGTGATCCTTGGGTGTCGCCAGAAATTCCTGCAGGGTGAAGGTCTCCCTGTTTTAGGAGGCTTCCATCTGACCCGGAAGTGTTATGTTGGGCTATGCTCCAGTACCGAGTCTAACATAAAAGCGAGCAGTCAAGCCTCCTCCGGTGGAGTCAGCATTTAGCTCACCTGGAGGAGGAAAAGGAGGAGTATTTATTGGAAGATTATGCAAGGTTTTTTGTGAAAATAAAACTTTTATTTTGCACTTGGGACTGTTTAGTGTGTTGTGTCTGGGGGTTCTGGACCTCAGTGGTGCCCTCTGTCTTAATAATAATAATAATAATAATTCATTACATTTATATAGCGCTTTTCTCAGTACTCAAAGCGCTATCCACACAGGGAGGAACCGGGAAGCGAACCCACAATCTTCCACAGTCTCCTTACTGCAAAGCAGCAGCACTACCACTGCGCCACCTGTCTTTTACATTATCTAACATTGCGTAACAGTCAACTCCATGTATTGATAATTAATGTGAATGTTAATCTTAAATAGTATGTATACATCTTAGCTGGTGTAGTGGAGTGGACAGTGCTGACATAGAGGAGAAGGTAGAAGTGCAGAGAATTTTGATGATAATGCAGAACAGGGCTGGGTTAAGACCTTTAGAGGCCCTATGCACTTAAAAAGATTTTGTTGCCCCCATATATATGAGCTGCAATCACTCTCAGTGGACGACTGAACAGGACAGCCAAACTGACCAAGACAAGAATGATTACGTGAGCCTCGGTGGACCGTGTGGCAGTTACCAGATTCTAATTGTGTTGTATTTCTAAGATTAATTTATATCATTAACTTCTGTTATTACTATTTTAATATTACTGTTATTATGCTGTATATACAGTGGGTATAGAACAGAATCACCCTCTTCGAAATATTCCCATTTTCTTTGCTTTACAACCTTAAATGAAAACACACAAACCAATATTTTTTCCAGCTTTACGTACTCAATGCAATCTATAACATCCAAGTGAAACGTATCACAGCTACAGTTCAGAAGAATTTAAAAAAATAAAAAACAAGAAATACTGAGATGAATAAAGGATCACCCCCCTCCTAAGCTCCATCAGGTGTAAGTGCCCACCATTTCCACTGCAGACCATGGTTACTGGCTGTGATCAACTGTAATCAGTGTGATTAATGAAGCTGTTCCTGGAGCATTCATTCCCTTGCTTGGCAGTGCAACTGACTATGGGTGGCAAGCCACTTTGAAAAGATCTCAGGGATAGAGTTGTGGACAGACACAAGGCAGGAGATGGATACAAAAAAATCTCAAAGGCTTTATCAGTCCCAAGGAGCAGTCCATAATATAGAAGTGGCAAGTGTTTGGCCCTACTAGGACCCCCCTGGATCCTCCAAACTGGATGGAAGAGCAAGGAGGAAACTGGTAAGAGAGGCCACCAAGAGGCCAATGGCCACTTTGAAGGAGTTACAGGATTTGATGACACAGAGTGGTCATTAATGGGGTGCATGTGACAAAAGTTTCACGAGCGCTCCACAATGGTGGCTTGACCGGGAGGGTCACAAGGAAAAGCCACTTCTCAAGAAAGGCCACATTAAGGCTCATTTGAGCTTTGCCAGAATGCACCTTGAAGATTCTGATGCCAAGTGGAAAAAGGTCTTATGGTCAGATGAGACCAAAATCGAACTATTTGCCCTCCATACCAAAGGGTACACCAATGCAGCTCACCATCCACTACACACCATACCTACAGTAAAGCATGGAGGTGACAGCATCCAATTGTGGGGTTGTTTCTGTGCCGCAAGGCCTGGGGTTCTCATTAGGATAGAAGGAAAAATGAATGGGGCAAAATAACGTCAAATTCTTGAGGAAAAACTGCTACCCTCTGACAGAAAGTTGTAGAAAATGGCAGAATGTTCACCTTTCAACACGACAACGACCCGAAGCACACAGCAAAATTGACCACACGGTGGCTAAAGGAGAAAAAAGTGGATGTCCTGGTGTGGCCCAGTCAGAGCCCAGACCTAAATCACAGTGAAAATCTGTGGAAAGATTTGAAGATAGAAGTCCACCAACGCTCACCATCCAATCTGACCGAACATGAACAGTTCTGTAAAGAAGAGCGGCCAAATATTACTCAATCTAGATGTGCAAAGCTGGTAGAGGAGTATCCCAGCAGACTCAAGGCTGTCATTAAAGCAAAAAGTGGGTCAAGAAAATATTGACATTGGGCGGTGATCCTTTATTAATCTCAGTAGGTCTTGTTTTTGATTTTTTATAATTTTTCTGAACTGTAGCTGTGATATCTTTCACTTGCATGTTAAAGGTTGCATTAAGTAAGTAAAGCAGGGAAGAAATATTTTTTTATAATATTTTTTCATTTAAGGCCGTAAAGCAACAAAAATGGGAATATTTCAAAGGGGGGGATTCTTTTCTATACCCACTGTATACAAGTACTAGCCAACCCCTTACCCAGACTGGCAGCTACACAACCAAGACCTGTGGCCTGGCTAAAACTGAGGAATGTAAAGACAATACCAAGCCAGACCCCTTACAAGCAGTCTTTTCCCCCCAATCGACGATTAAACAGGCAATGCAAGTCAGAGTGTAACATTAAGTGCAAATATATTGAAAAGTGATAACAAATATATACACATACACAATTCCCCACCATCCCAAAGGCACAAGTGAAAGACGCTATATATATATATATATATACTATTTGCAACAAGCACATGAATATAAAGCAATCAAAACAATACAAAGCCCTCCCATGTCCCTAAACAATAAATGAATAAACACAGAACACGAAACACAGGTCACAGATCAAAAACAATCTGCAACGAATGGATGAAATAGAATGAGTCCAAAGTAATGAATGTCCAGAATTAAATGAAATACTGTTCAATATGATATGTTTGCTCCTTTCCAAAATAAATCAAAACGAATCTCACCGTGTGAGTCCTTGGCAGTGGTTGAAATAAATCCAAACCCCGGGGTTTCTCTGAACTGGCTGATGCACTGATGATCCAGTCAATGAGAAAAGCAGACGGTAAGGTTGTGCAATGAGAAGTAAACTAAGATTTTGTGAAATCAATGCAAAATGACTACTCTCTCCTCTTTGATTATTCCCTCCTGTGGTCTAAATAAAAATATCTCAGATGAAATTGGTGTGTCAACAGGAAATACCAGTATTGGGGTCACTGCCTCCCTCCATCCTCCTTCCCCATTTGTTTCCCGGGGACAACATTTACATAGACATCTAACCGACTTAAACGGGATGATGCAAAAAGTATGTGACTCGGCACAAGACACACACAAAATATTTACAATTATGTAGTCCCGCTACATGTATATATTTGTGGCGGACGGCCTCCACCATTATCCGGCCGCGACGCCAGCAGGTTGGAAGGACCAGGGGAGAGAGAGCGCATCTCTGAGGCACTACCTCCCCTGGGACACTAGAGGGCAGCCCTCCTGGGTGGCTGTGACACCTTGGTTTCCCGCAAGGGAAACTGGGACTTGAGGTCTGTTACAGCTCTATTGGGTTACATGGTGGCCACCTGGGGGAGCTGCAGAGCCCTACAGGGGACTTCCACCACACCTGGGAGTGATTCCCGGTAATATTAATGAGGCACCTGGAACACTCCCTGGAACTGAATAAAAGGAGCCACCTCACCCCAGTGGAGTGGAGGCGGCAGAGAAAAGGAAGAAGAGGAAGAAGAAAGAAAGGAATGACTGTGCTGTGCTTTCTTTGCTCCCACAGCACAGAACAACAAAGAGTGCTCCACCACTGAAATAAAGTGTGTTGTGTGCTGGGACACGTGTCTCTGCTTGTCTGTGTATGCGCCCTGGTGGTCCACACAAACACACACACACTGTATGTATATATATATATGTGTGTGTGTGTGTGTGTGTATATATATAATATTGTGACCTGCAGAAGGTGCTTTAACTGCCCAAACCAGACCGAGATGGACAAGTGCAGCGCACATTTTTATTTTTTTTCCTGTGGGAAATGCTTTTGCCCGTTTCCCACCTGCACAGCACAGTTAAAGCACAAAGTAAACTTCTTCTCTCTTCTTTTTCTCTCTCTCACTCTCTCTGTCTCCACTCCTCCTGACAAGCTTCGTCCTCTTCCACCCGAACGTGGCTCCCAGAGTAGTGGTGGTTGGCTCCTTTCATAGTGCTCCAGGTGTCTGGTGATCTCCTTCCAGCAGCACTTCCTGTTGTGGTGTCATTCCCGCCATGAAGGGCTCTGCCAATCCTACAGCCCCCCCCCCCCCCCCCCCCCCCCCCCAACCCAAAGGGGGCATCCACAGAACATAACAGGGCTGCAGCAAACTTCAACTCCCAGAGTGTCTTGTGGGAATCCGTGGTGCCACAGCAACCTAAGGGGGCTGCCTTCCAGTATCTCAGGGGGAAATAATGTTCTGGGCCCACTTCTAACCCGGTCCTTTCACAATAATTGTTTTCTGACTGGGCAAGGGTCATGGTTGTCTGCAATTTATATACTGTATGTGTAATTTTTTCATTTAATGTGTAAGCCCCCCTTGGCTGAGCTTGAACCTGGCTGAGCTGCACCATTTGTAGTTTTGCACCATATGGTCCACGGTCTAACCTTTTTGATGCCCTAAGCACATGCTTATTTTTGCTTTAATAGTTAATCCAGCCCTTGATGCAGAAGGAAAAGCTAAAAAACAAGACCAGTCCCATTTAATAGAGCAACACGTGAGTGATCTCCTCCACAGTTTGTAAGGAAACTGTTGGGACTTCCTAAAACATGTTATTTGAAATGAAGGGCCCTTCTGAAACGGGAGCAGCAAGTGAGAGAAAATGAAAGTTCTCCAAAGCAAACAATGGCAAAAGTCTATTACTTTAACAAAACGGAAACACACAGAAAGTCGGAAGAACAATTTTTTTTTCCTCTCCGAGCTTTAATTTTCAATTTGGTTAAAAACTGTTGACTTTACAGGTCATTAGTCCATGGTTTAGGGGAGGCGTAGAAGAAAATGATGAAGTGCTTAATGAAATTTTAATGAGAGCTCCACTGTAACATGGCCCTCCTACCAATGTGCGGACTCCGTGTTGTGACCGGTGTTTCTCAAACATGTTTTATTCTGAATGAATTCTGGCAAATTCTCTTCTGAGGTTTCAAAACTAAGGAGGAATATTTCAGACAAAATCAAATAAATGTGAGCATAAATAAATAAATGTGTGATGAAAAATTTTATGCTTCATCCGGGTTGCTGCTGACCAGAGCTGTAAAGTTGCTTGAAAAAGTAGCTGCGAATGGATGCATCTGACTTTAGACTCGTAAAACACGGGTCAAATATTTATTTCAAAAGATGAGTTGGTGCTGCTTTGGGCTATCTGTGTCAAACGTGTCTGAACTGGTACAGCCGGTGCAGCTCACAGTATCTCACGCCGCAGGCTCATTCGCCCTGCGATTATCTTTTCTAATACCCCATTGAGATCTGCAATCTGTCAAACTGCGTAAAAGAAAGCATTCTATTGATTCAGCTGGCATGTCAAAGGATGGGGGTCCAGGGCAGGCCACTTTGTCACCTGAACTGGCATGTAGCTTCTTCGATGTTTTCAAAAATAGTTTCATCGATATCGTAGTCTAAAAGTGACGCCAACATTGTAATTTCTTCTGATAAATCTTTGATTTTCTCTCTAAAATACGTGATAACTGTGGCAGAATCCATTTCGTCGACAGTAGTAAGCATTTTTCCAATTAATTTCTCATTTGCCTCTGTCTTCCGTTCTGACGTGTTGAATTAGGCCTAAACAATCGACAAAGGACGACTCACCAGCAAAACACAGAATGTGCGAGAGCCCACCCTCTCAACTTTGACGAGGGAAAGCGACAGTTTTATTTCAACCCGTAGTTCATGATGCGTTTGGAGGAATATTACAAACAAAATTAAATAATAAATAAATAAGTAATCAAAGCATATATCGTGACACATTTATTTATTTATGCTCACATTTCAAAGTACTTTTTTTATTTATTGAACTTTGTTTGAAATATTTCTCCATACAAAACATGAAGGTTTTGTAACCACAAAGAGGAACCAGAAGGCCCCAAACCAGAGACACAGCAATACACCACACATTATAGGAATAAAATGAAGGCTTTTTATTCTCTCACAAAGCACTTCTTCATAAACCTCTCAAAAATAAGCCACAGAATACAATAAATAAACAATAAATCACCAGTTCTTCCTCCTCCTCTCCTCCACTACTATCTGACTCTGACTCGCCGGTGTGTGGCAGTGGGCTTCCTTTTATGCCGGACCTGGAATGCTTCCAATGCCATTCTATCTCCTCTTGGAAGACAGACAAAGCAGGATGGTCCCTCCGACAACACCTTCTACCAGTCTCAAGGGACCCCTACAGGGATGCACTTCCAGACTCCATTTCCCCAGTACCCCTCCAGGTGCCTCGACTGGGTTGTCATACGAGGACCACTGTGCATGGGGGATGGACCCATTCCCAAGTTCCGGCTTCTGTTGGTCCTTTCATTATTTTATACCAGCTGGGCACAGAGTTATCTTTCCGCCCAGCCGTCCATCTATCCTCTTGGGCCTCCCATCTAGGTAATAATCCATGCTCCTTACTGGCCGGAATGCCCATTCTCCTCCTACAGTTTCTATTTCTGAAGTTGACCTTCAGGTTTAATGCATTTTTGAGGAATTTAGTTTTTAGCCACAGCACCATTTTGTCTTCTCTCAGGTGCTGCACCCACTTGTAGTTTCATTCATACAGTGGTGTGAAAAACTATTTGCCCCCTTCCTGATTTCTTATTCTTTTGCATGTTTGTCACACAAAATGTTTCTGATCATCAAACACATTTAACCATTAGTCAAATATAACACAAGTAAACACAAAATGCAGTTTTTAAATGATGGTTTTTACTTGTGTTATATTTGACTAATGGTTAAATGTGTTTGATGATCAGAAACATTTTGTGTGACAAACATGCAAAAGAATAAGAAATCAGGAAGGGGGCAAATAGTTTTTCACACCACTGTAGATCTGTTGACTCTCGTTTCTGACTTGTGCTAGTTTTGTGTCCGAGTTTGTGGATAACAAACCTGTCTTCTTTTGGGAGTTTCAGGACCTTTATTTTTGATTTCTGGTTGCTCGTTTTGATTTGTATTCTTCTTTTAGCTACATTAGTAGATCTGGTGACTTTTTTTCTGATCTGTCCTAATTTTGTATGTGAGTTTGCAAATAGCAAAAATATCTTCTTTTGTGGCTCCCAAGATATTTATTTTTGATTTCCTGTTTCTCATTTCTTTGTTCTTCTCCTTAACCTTGTGACTTTGTTCTTGTTTTAGCTACTTTGATAGATCTGGTGAATGCCAGTTTTAACCTGTGCTAGGGCCCTGTGTGAAAAAGTAATTGCCCCCTTGTTAAAAAATAACCTAACTGTGGTGTATCACACCTGAGTTCAATTTCCGTAGCCACCCCCAGGCCTGATTACTGCCACACCTGTTTCAATCAAGAAATCACTTAAATAGGAGCTGCCTGACACAGAGAAGTAGACCAAAAGCACCTCAAAAGCTAGACATCATGCCAAGATCCAAAGAAAATCAGGAACAAATGAGAACAGAAGTAATTGAGATCTATCAGTCTGGTAAAGGTTATAAAGCCATTTCTAAAGCTTTGGGACTCCAGCGAACCACAGTGAGAGCCATTATCCACAAATGGCAAACACATGGAACAGTGGTGAACCTTCCCAGGAGTGGCCGGCCGACCAAAATTACCCCAAGAGCGCAGAGACGACTCATCCGAGAGGTCACAAAAGACCCCAGGACAACGTCTAAAGAACTGCAGGCCTCACTTGCCTCAATTAAGGTCAGTGTTCATGACTCCACCATAAGAAAGAGACTGGGCAAAAACGGCCTGCATGGCAGATTTCCAAGACGCAAACCACTGTTAAGCAAAAAGAACATTAGGGCTTGTCTCAATTTTGCTAAGAAACATAAGAAAATACCTTGTGGACTGATGAGTCAAAAGTTGAACTTTTTGGAAGGCAAATGTCCCGTTACATCTGGCGTAAAAGGAACACAGCATTTCAGAAAAAGAACATCATACCAACAGTATAATATGGTGGTGGTAGTGTGATGGTCTGGGGTTGTTTTGCTGCTTCAGGACCTGGAAGGCTTGCTGTGATAGATGGAACCATGAATTCTACTGTCTACCAAAAAATCCTGAAGGAGAATGTCCGGCCATCTGTTCGTCAACTCAAGCTGAAGCGATCTTGGGTGCTGCAACAGGACAATGACCCAAAACACACCAGCAAATCCACCTCTGAATGGCTGAAGAAAAACAAAATGAAGACTTTGGAGTGGCCTAGTCAAAGTCCTGACCTGAATCCAATTGAGATGCTTAAAAAGGCGGTTCATGCTAGAAAACCCTCAAATAAAGCTGAATTACAACAATTTTGCAAAGATGAGTGGGCCAAAATTCCTCCAGAGCGCTGTAAGAGACTCATTGCAAGTTATCGCAAACGCTTGATTGCAGTTATTGCTGCTAAGGGTGGCCCAACCAGTTATTAGGTTCAGGGGGCAATTACTTTTTCACACAGGGCCATGTAGGTTTGGATTTTTTTTTCTCCCCAAATAATAAAAACCACCATTTACAAACTGCATTTTGTGTTTACTTGTGTTATATTTGACTAATGGTTAAATGTGTTTGATGATCAGAAACATTTTGTGTGACAAACATGCAAAAGAATAAGAAATCAGGAAGGGGGCAAATAGTTTTTCACACCACTGTAGATCTGTTGACTCTCGTTTCTGACTTGTGCTAGTTTTGTGTCCGAGTTTGTGGATAACAAACCTGTCTTCTTTTGGGAGTTTCAGGACCTTTATTTTTGATTTCTGGTTGCTCGTTTTGATTTGTATTCTTCTTTTAGCTACATTAGTAGATCTGGT
Organism: Erpetoichthys calabaricus; assembly: GCF_900747795.2. Classification (NCBI taxonomy): domain Eukaryota; kingdom Metazoa; phylum Chordata; class Cladistia; order Polypteriformes; family Polypteridae; genus Erpetoichthys; species Erpetoichthys calabaricus. The sequence continues at coordinate 12,781,128 of NC_041406.2, read as the reverse complement.
GACTTTTTTTCTGATCTGTCCTAATTTTGTATGTGAGTTTGCAAATAGCAAAAATATCTTCTTTTGTGGCTCCCAAGATATTTATTTTTGATTTCCTGTTTCTCATTTCTTTGTTCTTCTCCTTAACCTTGTGACTTTGTTCTTGTTTTAGCTACTTTGATAGATCTGGTGAATGCCAGTTTTAACCTGTGCTAGTTTTGTATCCAAGTTTGCATATAACAAACCACATTTCATTTGTGACTCTCAAGACTTTTATTGTTGTTTTCCTGCTTCTCAAATCTTTGATTTTACTTCCCGTTTTATTTTTGTTAATAGATCCGGTGACTCTCTTTTTTGAAATGTACTAGTTTTATGTTCGAGGTTGTGTTTAACAAACATATCTTCTTTTGTGCCCCCCCAAGACCTTTATTTTTAATTTCTTGATTCTCAAATCTTTTGCTCTTGTTCCTGACCTTTGATTTTTGTTTCTGTTTTAGTTTCGTTGATAGATCTAATGACTCTCAGTTTACATCTGTTCTAGTTTTGTGTCCGGGTTTGTGAATACCAAACCAATTGTCTTTTGGAAGTGTCAAGATCTTAATTTTTGATTTATGGTTCTTTGCTCTTGTCCATGACTTTTTGATTTGTGTTCTTGTTTTGGCTATGTTAATAGATCTGGTTACTTTCTGTTCTGATATGTCCTAATTTTGTGTGTGAGTTTGCGAACAACAAGCCCATGTTCTTTTGTGGCTCCCAAGACCTTTATTTTTGATTTCCTGCTTCTCAAATCTTTGATTTTTGTTCTCATTTTATTTTTGTTGATAGATCTGTTGACCCAGTTTTGACTTGTGCTAGTTTTGTGTCCGAGTTTGCGGATAACAAACCTAACTTCATTTGCGAGTTTCAAGGTCTTTACATTTGATTTATGGTTCTTATACATTTTGCTCTTGTCTTTATGATATTTGTTCTCGTTTTACTTTCCTTGATAGATCTGTTAACTTGCTGTTTTAACTTGTACTAGTTTTATCTCTGAGTTGGCGGATAACAAATCTGTCTTCTTTTCCGAGTTTCAAGACCTTTATTTTTGATTTCTGGTTATCAGGTCTTTTGCTCGTGTCCCTGACCTTTTGATTTTTGTTCTTGTTTTAGGGCAAGGGTTCTCAAAATTGGTCCTGGGGGCCCACTGTGACCTCAGGTTTTTGTTCCAACCAGATTCATAATCAGTGACAACACCCGATAACACTGATCTCAATTAATTAGCTGGTATTTTTTTTCTCTTCTCTTATTTTCCATTAAGAAAGCATCACAGCATGATTTTTACATTTATAAGACCATTTAGGAATACTTCCATTTTTGCTATAGATTTAAATGCTTAAATCCCTTGTGTTGATTTCATTATATTTTGCCCTTTCTCTGTGCCGTTTGCTTCCTTCATTGTATCTTAATAATGATAACCAGCAGAGGAGACAGCCAGGCAAACAACACTGAATCGCAAAAGGCTAACTACTTTAGCATCAGACCCACTAATTAGAAAATAATGGATTAATTAAACAATTAGAACACCCGGCAAAAAATAGAATGAAAATCAAGATGAAAATATATTTAGAAAGAAAAAAAATATATTATTCCCTTATAACTGCTTGGTACATTTTAATATATCTATCTATCTATATATATATATATATATATATATATATATATATATATATATATATATATATATATATATTAAAGCCAAATACCACTGAGTCACTCATCATGAAATCTCCCAAACCATGAGGACTTGGGGCTTGACATTTGGAATGTAGGTTACCCTTGGCCCATAGGTGCTCGCTAAGAAAAGGTTTTAAAAATTTTGTGGTCCAAGCACAACATTTCTTATAGTTTTTTAGACCCATTTGTATGTCTGTCCGCTTTTCACGAGATAACTACTTAACGGATTTAGATGTTTTTTCTTTCTATAATTTGCTTGAACATTCTGTTGATTTTGTATCATAGTTCTCTTGCGGTACCAATTTATTAGCACAAATGCGAGAGAGACTCATTGGGCTGCGGGGCCCTCCTCACTCACGTGTCTGCTTTGGGGCGTAACCTTAACTCTGCTTAGTTAGCGAACGAGAGATCTACTTAACGGATTTAGATCTTTTTTTTTTTTTTTCTATAATTTGCTTGAACATTCCGGTTGATTTTGCGACTTCTCTCATCCCACTAAGAATCAAAGTTCTCTTGCAGGAGCGATATAGTCGCACTAATCTGAGACAGAGGTTGTGGGCCGAAAGGAGGGGGAAGAGTGACGTCAGGAATAGAGAGCTGGGCCGGGCCTTCCTCACTTTCCAGTTTCACTAATACACGGGTGAAGCCGCGGGGGATGGCTAGTATATATATACATATATATTTTTGTTTTACCAAACTTAGTTTTCTAATTTCTAAACACAGAATCTGGCAAATAACAGTTCACTTAATTAGCCCAGGAGTCCAATTAAAAATAGAAGCTGGTTGAAACAAAAACCTACAGCCACAGTGGGCCCCCAGAACCGACATTGAGAACCTCTGTTTTGGGGTTGTTCATTGATGTTGATTGATTTGGTGACTGTCGGTTTTGACCTCGGGCAGTTTTTTTAACTTCTTGTATCTCCTAGTCGTTTTCATAAAAAAATATACAGTCTTAGCATCAGTAAATCTGTCTGCACCCATCTCATTTATCAGGGAAACATGAATGGACTGATTATCGTGCAAATCCTTAAACAGAATCCCAAGTGTGTTCTTCAGACCTGTAATCTCACCAGTGAACCAAGTATTTAACAGTTGAGCCATGGTGCCACTAACCAAAAGATATGCCGTACCTCACCCTCATTTCGCCCCCTTCAACCTGAACACCAGCCGGTGGTGAGACAGCATCTACTGCAGGGGCTATCAAAGGCAGACTTCAGCCTGGGTCCTTGAAATACTGGAGTGTGTCGCTTGACGAGCCGGCTCAAAACTCTGCGGCTGCTTTTCTTTGGCACATGTTTCTGTCTGCTTTTGTTTTTCTAATAAATTTTTAATGATAACGACAGAATATCATCACGTGAGAGAGTCTGGGTAGACCGGCAACTCATCTGAGGTTTATTGCTGTCGTCTGCTAAAATCTGAAAGATAAATTATTGCTCCCAGTGACTCTGTGATTGAGACGTCAGCTGAGAAAAATTGTTAAGATGATTAATAATAACATTGTGTGACAGTTCATTAATGCTTTAAATACACTCACCTGCCACTTTATTAGGTACTGTGATGAATGGCCGGGTCCCATGCCCGGCCGGGACGCCCCTGCTGTGTATGTTCCGGGGGAGCAGCCATGGAGAGCTCAATACCTCCCCCGGGGTGCTTGGTGGCAGCCTCCCTGGCCGACGCTGATTCCCCAACCTCCCACAGGGCTCCATGGGAGATGGAGTCCTCCACAGCTTGGTTGGGGCCCGGGGTGGCCGCTAGGGGGGCCTGTCTCCTTCCAACAGCCTGGCTGGACGAATCTACAGCCCCACCCGCAAGTGCAATTAGGACCAGGTGGTCAAGCACCTGGAACGCTTCCGGGTGGGTTATAAAAAGGGCCAGCCACCACCACACAAGAGCCAGAATCGGGAGGAAGAGGACGAGGTTGCCTGGGAGGAGTGGTTGTGCCAGAGAAAGGGTTGTTGGTGTTTTTATTAAGTGCTTTTTGGACTGTGTTGGGCCTGTGGGACACGGGGAAGGCGTGCCCCATGGCTGAAGAGAAAATAAAAGTCTGCTTGTTTAAGTACGTGCCTCTGCGTCAGTCTGTGCCGGGTTGGATGCTATATAGCGCCTTTCACAGTGCACCTTGCTAGTATCGGGTTGAACCCCCTTTTGCTTTCAGAACTGCCATAATTCTTCATGGCATAGACACAACAAGGGGCTAGAGACATTCCTCTGGGACTGTGGTCCAAATTGACATGATAGCATCACACAGTTGCTGCTGATCTGGCGACTGCACATCCATCATGTGAATCTCCCATTCCAGCACAATTCCAGACTGTGGAGGCCATTTGAGTCCAGTGAGCTCATTGTCATGTTCAAGAAACCAGTTTGAGATGATCTGAGCTTTGTGACATGGTGCTTTATCCTGCTGCAAGGAGCCATCAGAAGATGGGCACACTGCAGACATAAAAGGATGGACATGGTCAGCAACAATACTCAGGCAAGTCGTGGTATTTAAACAATACTCAGTTGGTACTAAAGGGCCCTAAGTGTGCCAAGAAAATATCCCCCACACCATTACACCACCAGCGGCAGCAGCCTGAACCGTTGATACAAGGCAAGATGGATCCCTGCTTTCATGTTGTTGACACCAAATTCTGACTCAACCATCTGAATGTTGTAGCAGAACTTGAAACTCATCAGACCAGGCAACATTCTTCCAATCTTCTATCGTCCAATTTTGGTGAGCTCGTGTGAATTGTTGCCTCTGTTGGCTGTTCTTAGCTGACAGGAGTGGCACCCGGTGTGGTCTCCTACTGCTGTAGCCCACCTAATTCATAGTTCGACGTGTTGTGTGCTCAGAGATGCTCTTCTGCACACCTCGGTTGTAACAAGTGCTTATCTGAGTTACTGTTGCCTTTCTATTGAACCTGTCTGGCCATTCTCCTCTGACCTCTTGCATCAACAAGGCATTTTCACCCAGAGAACTGCCACTCACTGATATTTTCCCTTTTTCTTACCATTCTCTGTAAACCCTAGAGATGGATGTGAGTGAAAATCCCAGTAGATCAGCAGTTTCTGAAATACTCAGACCAGCCTGTAGGGCACCATCGGCCGTGCCACATTCAATGTCACTTTAATCACCTTTCTTCTTCCCCATTCTGATGCTCGGTTTGAACTTCAGCAGGTCACCTTGACAATGTCTGTGATGATGCTGGTCCCCTACAGCTCCCGCTTCCCACATGGGAGTCTGCTGAACCAACACCGTCGATAGTTATGACCGAGATGAGCTGACAAATGAGGACAAATCTCATGGACGCCAGGGGATAGTGTAGAATTCTCAGATGCTTTTATTAAAAAATAAACCCAAACAATCCAAAACAACCAAAAGTGTCAATTCTGCAGTGTTAAGAAAAAAAACCAAATCCATAAAATCAGTGAAACGTGGAGATCCATCCATCCATTGTCTCCCGCTTATCTGAGGTCGGGTCGCGGGGGCAGCAGCTTGAGCAGAGATGCCCAGACTTCCCTCTCCCCGGCCACTTCTTCTAGCTCTTCTGGGAGAATCCCAAGGCGTTCCCAGGCCAGTCGAGAGACATAGTCCCTCCAGCGTGTCCTGGGTCTTCCCCGGGGCCTCCTCCCGGTTGGACGTGCCTGGAACACCTCACCAGGGAGGCGTCCAGGAGGCATCCTGATCAGATGCCCGAGCCACCTCATCTGACTCCTCTCGATGCGGAGGAGCAGCGGCTCTACTCTGAGCCCCTCCCGGATGACTGAGCTTCTCACCCTATCTTTAAGGGAAAGCCCAGACACCCTGCGGAGGAAACTCATTTCAGCCGCTTGTATTCGCGATCTCGTTCTTTCGGTCACTACCCATAGCTCATGACCATAGGTGAGGGTAGGAACATAGATCGACTGGTAAATTGAGAGCTTCGCCTTGCGGCTCAGCTCCTTTTTCACCACGACAGACCGATGCAACGCCCGCATTACTGCGGATGCCGCACCGATCCGCCTGTCGATCTCACGCTCCATTCTTCCCTCACTCGTGAACAAGACCCCGAGATACTTGAACTCCTCCACTTGGGGCAGGATCTCGCTACCAACCCTGAGAGGGCACTCCACCCTTTTCCGGTTGAGGACCATGGTCTCGGATTTGGAGGTGCTGATTCTCATCCCAGCCGCTTCACACTCGGCTGCGAACCGATCCAGAGAGAGCTGAAGATCACGGCCTGATGAAGCAAACAGGACAACATCATCTGCAAAAAGCAGTGACCCAATCCTGAGCCCACCAAACCGGACCCCCTCAACACCCTGGCTGCAAAATCCATAATAAATAATTCCGTTAAAATGCAGTCTCTCCTCACCCAATCGCAGCCCACCACCTTCTGTCTCCCCGGCTCACCCGTCACTAGTGTTGCTGGCGGAGCCTCTGCAGCATGAACTCCTTTCTGCCGACCCCCGTCTTGGCTGACGCCACACTGCGCAGCCAGACCATCCGAGTTCGGCACACCTCCCGTCTTCCTTCATGCTCCCTCTGTCACTCCTCGGATCCATTGAGAGATATTACTTCTCGTCGCCCCACTCTCCTCGCTTAGTCAGTGGGGCGAACCAACCCCTAGAGCGCCTCAGCCTGCACTCCCTCACGGAGCCCCAGTTCGTGCTACCTTCTCCAAACATGTCTGGATCATCTCTCATGACTGCCTTTTTTGTTCTGTAACCACCTTCTATTCTTTTCTTTTCCCTCTTTTATGTCCTTCGTATTCCTCTGTGCCGGCCCGTATATATACACCTGTCTCCAGGGGCGCAGCACCTTAATCACATGCCGCAGGACGCCAATGAAGCAACTGAGAATGATCGCACATGCAGGTGTGACTCACCCCAACTACCTCATTAACTCCTCGTGGCTGTGCAGTCGCACCCACGAAGACTAACACAGCTTTATGGATTTAAAACCCGGCCATATTTTGTTGTAGCCACAGACCTGCTATACCACAATGCCTACAGGCTGAAATGCATTGAGTTGCTGATATGTGATTGGCTGATTAGATACTGTATTTGTGTTAAGAAGCAGTTGAGCAGGTGTACCTAATAAAGTGGCCAGTAAGCGTATGTTACAACATTGACTACGTTATGCAGTTTACTTACAGAATAGCAGTGCACCTAGAGAGCTAACAATAAAGTAAGGCCTGCAGAAGGTTATGTATTTTTATTTTCTCTAAAACACTGGGCCATAGATTTAAAAATATATCAAAACAACCGCGTAAACAGCCAGGGTCAATATGGCAATCAATATTCTATTAAATTATTGCGACCCCCGGAACACATCAATTTAGGGAAGGGTGAAACATGACTCAGATGAACCTTCAATTTGACTTTCCATTCATCCCTTGCCAGACATAAATGGAGGCATATTTTCTTCTCCTGGTGTAGCGTGCCCTTTTGCTGACACAGCTTCTGTCGGATAACCGTGCTGTGTGTGTGTGTGTTTGGCAGGGGGTGCCATGGAAATCTTCCATTAACGGTGCTTTATTGCGTTCTCATTCCGCTGATCTATCAGAGACTCTGTCTGCTTGTAATAATAAGCCCACCACCCAAGTGAGCAATTATCTTCAAGATCATTACGGCTATGATTATATGGAGCATTCAGTCAGTTTCCATTTTTATCTAAACATACTGTAGTCTTATCTAAGGGAATATTATGGCATGGGGGTTAACATGTCGAATTGGAGTTTTCAATTGGTTCACACGTTTCATCCATCCCTCATCAGAGTCTGACAAACGTTTGGAGTGACGTCTGTGTGTGTGTGAAGATGCGAGTCAGTGGACACAGGTTAGAAAATGTACACATGGCGTGACACGCTCAAGCACTGTGGACCTCCACAGACTCATTTCAGAAAGTTGCTTCTAGAATCTTCTCAATGCATTTTCAAGGTGGTGGGGCCAAAGACCATCTCACCAGGATTGGGTGAAATGCTGAAAACAGACCTGGACGGGACAGTAGTCCATCACAAAAACCACTCTCATTCACACACACACACCCATATTCACACACAGTGACAATTTGGAAGCTCCGTCAGGTTGGATAAGAAGCATCTGTGAACTGCCATCTTTTTTAAGTCTGGGCTTTGCCTGGGCCACTCGAGGATACACAGAGATTTGCAGCGTTGTCTTAACTGTTTGCTTTGGGTCGTTGTCATGCTATAAAAGTCAACTGTCACCAAAGACTCAGGTGGCCTGAACTCTGAAGCAGGTTTTCTTCAAGGACCACTCTGTATTTGTCTACATGTATCCTTCTCCCAGTTCTGAGCAGTCTCCCTGTCCCTGCACCCACATAACATGATGCTGCCACCACCACGCTCCACTGTAGGGAGACCATTAGGTAGGGGATGAGCAGTGTCTGGTCATAGTGCTTGGAGTTCAGCCCAAAGAGTTCAATATTTGTCTCATCAGACCACAGAATTTCTTGTTTATGCTCTCAGTCGCATAAACGCCATTCGGCAAACTCCACGCCTTTTTTCTCAAGTGTGCTGCTGAGATAGTCGTCCTTCCTTCTCCCATCTCAGCAGAGGACTTCTGCAGCTCTGTTAGAGGTACCACTGAGCTCTTGGTCACCTGTGTTGACCAATGCCCCATTTTGCCCAGTTTCTCAGTTTAGCCAGACAGCTAACTCTAGGAAGAGCCCTGGTGGTTCCAAACGTCTTCCATGTCACAATTCTTGAGGCCACTGCATTCTGGGAAACACACAGAGCTTTAGAAATGGTTGTATCCCTTTGCCCTGATCTATGATCCACCACAATTTAATCATGGAGGTCTTTTGGCCAGTTGGGGTCGTAGCAGCACCCCAACTCCAGACACAACTGCACAGACACAAGTCCCAGGTTCATTTGAAAGGTTTGTTTCATCCACTACCTTATACTTTACCTTATAGTTTGCACAACCACAATTCTCTCTTCTTTCTCACTTTCTCCTCCTCTGTTCCTTCCAGGCAAGATTTGTCCATCTTCCATAAACCGACTCAAACTTCCCCGGGTGAAGCAGAGCATTCTCCTTTATACCGGACCTGGGAGTACTTCCAGTGCCACCAGGCTTCATTCAGGAAGCACTTCCAGGTCAGGTGGAACCTCCCTACACTGGGGACAGCTTCTTCTACCAGTTCCCCATGGCTGCTCCAACACTTTAGAACATTAGAAGACTCTAGACGAGAGCAGGCCATTCAGCCAAACAAAGCTCGCCGGTCCTATCCACTTATTTCTTCCAAAAAAACATCAAGTTGAGTTTTGAAAGTCCCCAACGTCTTACTGTCTACCACACTACTTGGTCGCTTAGAAGACCAAAGAAAACCTTCCTAATGTTTGTGTGAAATTTCCCCTTAACAAGTTTCCAAGTTTCTTGATGAACTCATTTTAAAATAACAGTCTCGATGTACTGCACTAATTCCCTTCATAATTTTAAACACTTCAGTCATTCAGCTCTTAATCTTCTTTTGCTTAAACTGTAAAGGCTCAGCTCTTTTAATCTTTCCTCGTAGCCCTCAATCAGCCGAGTTGCTCTTCTCTGGACTTTTTCTATCGCTGCTATGTCCTTTTTGTAGCCTGGAGACCAAAACTGCACAAAGGACTCCAGATGAGGCCTCACCAGTGTGTTATAAAGCTTGAGCAGAACCTTCTGTGACTTGTACTCCACACATCAGGGCGCTATATAACCTGACATTCTGTTAGCCTTCTTAATGGCTTCTGAACTCTGTCTGGAAGTCTATAGCTTAGAGTCCACTACGACTCCTAAATCCTTCTCATAAGGTGGATTCTTGAATTTCTGACTGCCCATTGTGTATTCAAACCTCACATTTTTACTTCCTATGTGTAATTCTTTACATTTACTGACATTAAATTTCATTTGCTACAAATCTGCCCAAGCCTCTATGCTATCCAAGTCCTTCTGTAATGATATAACAGATTCCAAATTATCTGCTAATCTGCCTATCTTGGTATCATCTGCAGGCTTAACCAGCTTGTTACTTATATTCCTATCTAAATTATTTATATATATTAAAAATAGCAGCTGCCCTACCACTGCCACCAGCTGGTCACCACTCTTAACATCGGCCAATTCTGATGAGGTTCCTCACACCATCACCCTCTGCTTCCTGTGTCTGAGCCAATTCTGCACCCATTTACACACCACACTCTGAACTCCCACTTCTTTTAGTTTGATGCCCACCCTCTCATGTGGCACCTTATCAAATGCTTTCTGAAAGTCCAGATCAATAATATTATCTACTCCACTCTGGTTGTATCCTTTTGTTGCCTCCTCATAAAATTCTAGCATGTTAGTAAAACACGACCTCCCTCTTCTGAACCCATGCTGACTGTTCCTAATAACTCCTGTCCTTGCCAGGTGTTGCTCAATCTTAATAATTCCTTCCATTAATTTTTCTGTGATGCATGTTAAGCTTACTGGCCTACAGTTGCTTGGATCTGCCCAGTCACCCATTTTACATAATGGGATGATATTTGCCATTTTCCAGTCCTTCAGAATCATTCTAGTGTGCAGTGACTTTCTAAAAATATGTGTCAAGGGTTTCTATCTGTACTCACTAGCCTCCTTAAGAACTCGAGGGTAACTATTATCTGGTCCTGGTGATTTGTTTGATTTCATCTTATTTAATCTGAGCAGCACTTCTCCCTCTACAATTTCCAAATCCCTCAGTACCTCTTTAGTAGTCGCGTTTAATCCACCAGAACAGCCCATTGAAACTACAACTCCATTGTAGCCCTTTGGATATGCGCTTTGAAAGCCCGCCAGAGAGTTGTTGCCACCTATTGTGTCGGGGGAACACAAGTCAGAGTCCAATTCAACGATAATATGCAAAACATCGTCTATGGAACATTTTGCTTTGCACATTCTCTTCACTCTCTCACCACATATCGATGCCATTTGTATGCTCTTCACTTCTAACACACGTGCAGGGAACTGAGTTCAAATCAACGAAGACAGCTTTCCTTGTAGCAAAGAGAGTCCAGTTAAAACGTAACGCTGAGTTTTGTTGCCATTTACAGCTGATTACTGCCCTCTACCTCTGGATGTCGACTAATGTCGACATCTGACAACAAACCCTAGTGTCAACATCCACCCTAAAGGTGCATTACAAGAGAATGTTACAAGAAAAGAAAAAAATGAGATTAGGCAAAAATATTAATCAATAAGTAATGAAGGAAAAAATAATTAAATCCATATGATCTTATAAATCTTAGATATTGTGGCCAGGTTGCGGGAATGACAGGTGTTCCAGACGGCAAAAGAAAGTTTGGGGCACCAACCAATGTTCCCTCTAAGGAGTAGCATATAGTGAGCAAAAAACATTGTTTATGAGCGACATTTTGTTTAAGCCAAAAATTTATGAGCACCATCTCCGACGGTCGGAGTGAGCGATCGTGCGATAAGTACAAGCGACGCCGTCGGAATGAGCGATCATGCGGGAAGTATGAGCGACGCTCTGAATTCGTGTGAGTGATCGCTCACGCGCTTAGCTTAGAGGGAACATTGGCACCAACCAGGTTGTCCCTTTTATTGTCTGCAGACAACGAAAAAGCATAAGAGAAGAAATGACTCTCTTTGGGGTGCATCCCGCATGCGAGAATTCACTAAACAAAAGGAGTCGAACGTAGACACTTCTAGTTTGCTTGAGCCAGTAAGTGACACCTCCTGCCAGGACGCCCAGGACTTTATGGTGGTGGGACCGGAAGGGGCGGGGTCAAATGCCTTCACAGGGCGGATTCTTGGCACTGTGGGGGAAAGAAGGAAAAGACAAGGTTAGTGGCAGTGCCCCGCTGTCGTCTCGGCGGGTTACTACAAATCAACTGAGGCTGTGGGCAGGTCCTCCGACGCACATGCGTGACAATATATAATTAGTAGAAGGGTCGTGTCCTTATATACAATATCATAATGTCTGGGTCTATAAAGTCTATAAAGATGAGCCTGCTAATGAAGTCAGATAGCCAGGATGACAGAAAAAAAGCAAATAAAAAAACCAAAAATACATTTTTTTTAAATCTGAAGGGGTACCAAGGCCAAAAGACCACCCAACCTCAACTGAGCATTCTACGTGACATAAATGTTCTTAATTCGCACACCTTTGTTTCCAGGCTTCGTCTGAGTGGATCTGGTGACTGCTGGGGCACCTGCCATCATTCCAGCATCACAGGTGGCAGCACAGAACTTTGATCTGGTGATGGTGGCATAAAACCACAAAAGAACTTGAAAATAAAGTAGAGACCAGTAGAGATCAATAAAGATCGCAAATCCCTCAACAGTATGATAATTCTGTGCCTGTATAGTCTATTAAGAATACTACAAAAATGTAGCTATGGAACTGAAAAATTTAACAAGCGGGTCCTTTAAAAGCCTATCTCTGTAGTGCCCGTCATTTTATTCCAAGCTCAGCTTTTAATGCATTCTGCTGGATCTGCGATGTATGATTTTGTCCTTACTTTACTGCACCGTGTAGCATATAACTCTATAAATTATAAAAACATTATTTACTTTTTCACTTGCTGCAGGTTCGCCATGAGTCGTGTCCTATAGTGGAGAACTTTAGTACTTGTTTGACCGATTGCTTGCTCAAGTCAGGTGGGCTCCATCACATCCTTTGTAAACATCTCACCTGTTCCATCCCAGGATACCGCCTTTGATTTTCTGTTGCGCTGCCCCACTACAATCCCCTTTTCTTAACCGTGGCCATTCTGCAATGTGAAAACTCTGCTTGTGCCAGTCTGGGGAAAGCCAGCTGTCACATAAAATGGCACATCCTGCAAAGCCGCTGACCCAAAATGCCCCGTCCCCTTCAGGTTGAATGCACTTCAGTGAATGTGCTGTTCTTCTCCCTCCTCCTGTCAAATCTAAATGGAATAGCGAAGAGTACACTTGTTTCAGTCTGAAAGGAAGCATTAAATTGTTCTTTTATAACCTTTCATTAATTCAATTTTCCCCTGCTACTAATAACAGTCATACAATCGATCATTGTAACATCATTTTTATTTTTCCTAATGAAACACATAATGTTATTTCTGTAATAATTACAATTTATCGTGCAAACCTGCAGAATGCTGGAGCCTCTCCCAGCAAGTATTTGATATAAGACAAAAACAATCCCTGAATGGGACGCCAGTCCATCTTAGCCAATAAAAGGTGCCATTCTGCTTTACTATTGTGGTCGTGCACGGTTTCATACTGCATCCTGATAAACATTGAGCTGCCAGCCAGGGCCTTTATTTAATTAACAGATAAGCTTTAACTCTTTTAGGGCGGATGTCAACTTTTGTCGACTGAAGGGGTTGAGGATGGATATCAGGGGCAGAAGGCAAAAGAACGACGTAAATTTTGGTAAATCTCACCATTACGTTATAGGTAGACCCTCTTTGCTCGGAGGACTGTTAGACTCGACTTGATGTTGGAACTCTGCATGTGTGTCAGTAGTGTAGAGTAGGCAATGTTTAAAATGGCATCAACATCGGGCGAGAGAGCAAAGAAAATGTACAAAACAAAATACTCTGTGCGTATTATTTTTCTTTCTTTCTTTCTTTTTTTGCGTATTATCACTGAATCGGACTCTGATTTATCGAACTCTGATTTTGATACAAGTGATCTGGAGATCGAAAACGAAACAACTCTGCCTGCTGGTGGACACTACGGATTAGCAGCCACTCGACTACTTAAAGCCATTTTTTTTCACCAGAAAGTCCCTTTCAGCTTATGAACGATGGGACAAACATGTATGTAATAAGTATGTGAATACGCATACTGTAGGGGCTCCTAGAACATAAAATAGAGTGACATTTGTCATAAATAAGTATTTTATGTTGATTTATGCGTGACACCACTGCTTTGTGTGCTTTTTAGAAAATCAATCCATACAACCCCATCTGACACAGCTATTTTCACAAAAATAAAAGTGCACTTTTATTCAAGACTATAACCGAAGAATAAAGAAAGCAAGTTACAGGTGGTGGTTGATACGACAGCTTGCGTGGTGCAATGCTAAGAACTGCTGATTTCAAGTGACGGTGAGATACGCCAGCGTTTGTCAGATGGGGCTGTATGGATTGATTCTGAATGCGACTGCGAGAATGAAAAGTGAATTAAAAAAAAAAAAAAAAAGCTAACCTTTACCAGTATCATAAGTTACACCGGCTGTTACAGACTAAAATCAAATTTATGTTGTTATTCTAAAATTGTAAGAATAGGAGCAGTTCACTTCTCGAAGTGGAGCCGTGCGGGATCGAACTCGCCACCCTCTGATTCCCAGTCAGGAGCTGATACCATTACGCCACCGCGGCGGTTGTAGTAAGAGTGTCAATGTGGCATGCTAACACTGCTTTTTTTTTCTTTGTGCAGTTATATTTTTGAATAAAAGCGCATGTGTTCTCTTATTTGTACCTTTTGTGAAAGTGTTTCTTTGATATATAGACTTCAGGCTTCATACGTTATATAGTTTATGCCTACATTTTGTCATTTACTATTAGAATATGAAAAACGTTTCTGTTTTAAAAATGTTTGCACAGACTACTATAGAAACGGAACACACATGAAATGTTTATTCCAAATAACGCTATATTATTTCCACTCTAAAACTCCACTTCAATCCCAGGTAATCAAATCAAGGCAAGGCTTGAGCTAGGAGAAGTTCATTCTAAGTCGGTGGGGGGATGGAATAGCTGGCTGCTAGTAGCTTGTGTTTATCAGCACATTTAGATGACAAAAGACTCTGGCGGAGAGGTGCAAACGGATTTAAGACGCGATTTAAGGTGGGACGGATTAACGAGTTTTTTCGTAGGCTCTGGTAATTTTAGTGTTAAAGCAAAACGAAGAGTCGCTGCTGCTATTAAGTCTGGGTTGGAGCTCCGTCTCTGTTGAGTGTCAGTCCGCAATGTGAGTACCTCTAATACATAACCCTCTGACCAGAAGGGGTGGAGTTAGTTGCCCTCATTGGGCATCTTCTCTGGGCTGTGGCAACAGAAAAAGACAATACCGTTAGCAACATCGCCACCTCTCATCACTTTGGCAATTGCTTTCCAAGGATGAGTCAGTAGGGTGATCCTCAGACACACATTTGTGACAACAGATACATGTGAAAAGCCCCAGATTTGACAAACATGAAAGATATTATGTTACATAGATAATGTGGATAGGCCAATTATTTAATTAGCTAGATGGATATGAAAGGCACTATATGGTAGATAGATAGATAGTGTCACAAACTCCACAAAGAGCCATAACAAAGTTTGGGGCAGCCACCCGTATATTTGGTTTCCTGGCTGCAAATTGCAAGTAAATGACAGCACTGATGTGCACAAACTGGAGTCCAAAACATAACGGATGGAATAGGCAAAAGGTGGAGGCCTTTAAAGGTCAGGGCATGAAGTGACATCAAAGGGGCCGGGATCAGAAAGGTCTTCAGCCATAGGCTCGAGCTCGGGCGTGACATCAAGGGGGCCGGAGCCGGCAAGGCCTTCCTCTATTGGTCTGGACCCAGAAGTGATGTCAACAGGGCCAGGTGGAACTCCCCGTGAATGGTCTGCAGGAAAGTGAGAAAAAGTGTCAGTGCACTCTGCCACATCCTGGTCAATTTTGGAAGTACCCTCACTCAAGCCCGTTAGCTGCCTCTCATGCTCACGTGTGTGACAATAGATAGATAGATAGACAGATGTGAAAGGCACTATATCATAGATGTGAAAGACACTATATAATAGATGGATAGGTAGATAGGAAAGGCACTATATGATAGATGGATAGTGTAACCACAAGGGGGTGCCACTGAGCCCCACACTGCAGACACAATGTACCACAACTTTTCTATGCAAGCAGCTGCCACAATACACAAAAAACAAAACACTCTCCTTCCACTGGCTCCCAACACTGACTCTCTAAAGTGAGGCTACAGTGAGGCTGCTTCTGGTGTCATGCCCAGGGCACGCCTGGGCTATGTGGAAACCAGGACAGTCCTCCCCCGCTGGTGCCCCCTGACAGCACCCAAAGACCCTGACAGGGCTGTGTTTCCAGATTCCAATTCCTCAGAACTGGGCCTGGGACACGCTGCTTAGACTCACTGCGAGATCGTCTTCTGCGCTATTGTAGCCTTCGATGATGCAAACAGCAGCAGTTCCTGTGTTGTTCTTCGGTGGAGTCACTCCTTCAACATACAGACACTGTGGAGTGAGTGGTGGTATCTTCTGGGTTTTCCTCGATGTTTCACAGATAGGCCCCCGTCACCTTCAGAGGGTTCAGCAGTGAATTTCAGTGTCTTGGGCTCACCTCCAAGATGCCATACACTCAACTGAAGGCCCAGATGGAGTTTCTTCCTGTTCATCCAGAGCCACTGACTACCCTGTCTGGCAGCTCTGGAGTGGTCTTTAGCAGCTATACCAGTGGGGCCTTCTCCTCACACCCCCAGTTCCCAGAATAGCCCTCATGTTGATGTGACAATGAATCCTCTGCAGCCTACTTTAATCGGTCAGACTTTGCTTTCCAGCTACGTTGTTTCATATCAGCCACAAGCTCAGCATACCTCATCTTCTTGTGCTCATAAGCCCCCTCTACTGCATCCTCCCAGGGCATTGCAAGCTCCATAATGTAAACGAGATGGAGTGAGGATGACCAAGCATGGGGTCTGGTCTGGTCTGGTCTGAGGTTGGTTGCCACGATTTCAGCTGGGAAGCAGAGCCTTTGGCCTAAGTCTGCCACCGTCTTCCTGCCACACGCCTCACCTAGCTGCCCAGTGACTGCCAGGGTTGACGAGTCGTGCTTCCCAGACTCTCTTTATTGGGGTGAAGAAGGAGGAACGATGTTGACACTTATGTGATGACTTTCCAGCACTGCTGCCAGACAATGAAGCACCTGCTTGTGCCGCCAGTTGTATCCGATTCCTTGCAGCCCACCACAGTGTGTTTCAGTGCACTGCTAAAATCCATATACGAAAACAAGCCAAAAAAAAAAAAACTCAAATGGGAGTTGTTTTGCTTTTATTTAGGAAAAAATATCTGCAAATGGGATAAACAAAATTTACTTGACAAGATTTCTTAAAGTAATCTAAAAAAAAATCATAAATACAAATTGTTTGATAAGTCAGTAATTCTTATAAAAAGGAAACAAGATTGACTGTCTTGATATACTGTAAATACTTTTCACTTGCTTAAATTTGATAATTTGGCAATGTGCTGCTGGACTATGGCAGGGGGAGCACGTGGAGTCTCCTCCATACCACAGGCTGAGATTCTTGTGTGATGGCAAGACATCATAAGCAGCCTGGATGATAAGAGCAAATAAATATAAAGAAAATTATTACATACAAGAGAATCAAAAATGAAACATGAATTTGAATTCCAACATACAGTGCCCTCCATAATGTGTGGCACAAAGACCCATTTCTCCTTGATGTCCCCCTCCGCTCCACAGTTTAAAATGGCCAATCAAGCAGTTCAGACATTGTGATCAAAGTGCACAGTGCAGACCTTCAGTGAAGAGGATTTGCAGACATTGTGGTCACACGACACTCCTTCTACATGTCATGGCACCATAATGTTTGGGGCAATTGGTGCCCCAGACGTTTGTGTCTCTTCAGATGGGTTTTATGGCTTCATAAGATGCCTCAGCCTGCTTCTACCCTTTGGAGTCTGTAGTTGCTGTTGTTCAACATGAGGCCAAGAGCTGTGACAATGAAAGTCAAAGAAGCCATCATGTGGCTGAAGAAGAAGAATAGAACCAGTGGAGACATCGGTGAAACCTTAGGATGACCAAATCAACAGTCTGGAAAATATCATGAAGAAGAAAGAACACACTGGTGGGCTCAGTAATCACAAAGGGGCTGGTAGGCTGTGCGAAGACCTCCACTGCTGAGGACAGAAGAATCGTCACTGTGATAAAGAAAAAGCCCCCAAACGCCAGTGCGACAGGCCAGAAACAGTCTTCAGGAGGAGATGTGAACGTGTCAGAGATAACTATCAGCAGAAGACTTCATGAACAGAAACACAGAGGCCAAATTGCAGGATGCAAACCACAAGAACAGGACGGCCAGATTACAGTTTGTGAAAAAGGACTTGAAAGAGCCTGCAGAATTCTGAGAAAAGGTCTAGTGGGCAGACAAGACAAAGATGAACCTGATCAGAGTGACGGCAAGAGGAAAATGTGGAGACGTCAAGGAACTGCTCGAGATCCAAAGCAGACCACCTTATCTGTTAAACATGGTGGTGTTAGGGGTGTTCTGGCTTGGGCATGTATGGCTGGCACAGTGACTGGCACACTTCTCTTCATTGAGGATGGCACTGCTGACAGCACAATGAATTCTGAGGTGTGTAGAAACATCTGATCTGCTCAAGTTCAGTAAAGGCCTCCAAACTCACCGGACGGCACTTCATCCTACAACAAGATAAAGAGCCAAACACACTGCTGAGGACACACAGGAGTTCATCAAAGACAGAAAATGGAGAATTCTTGAATGGTCAAGCCAGTCATATGATTAAAGTGCAATTGAGCAGGCTGTTCTTATACTGAGAGAAAATTTAAGGGGACATACCTCCCGAAACAAGCAGGATCTGAAGATGGCTGCATTAGAGGCTTGGCAGAGCATCAACAGAGAAGACCCTCAGCACCTGGTGATGTCAATGATATGCATCTCAGGGATATGCGACAAAGAACTAAATATGACAACGGCTTTAACAGACCT